>NW_026902048.1:0-570000 GCF_033783945.1 Neopsephotus bourkii | reverse complement strand
CCAGCATCGCTGGCTCTTTTACCTGGCTCTTTATGGTGGTCTGGTTCTTTGGGAGGGTCTTAGGCAATTCTGTTTATTTCATCTTTTTCATCCGTTATTATTCCTGTTACATACATCTTTTGTTGAGGCATGGAAATTCCAAAGCATCGGTGCTGTATATACCACCAGCAAAAGCCCATCTCCATCCTAAAGAAGGTCAGTTAAAGACGCTCATATTTTCTAGACAAATTACTTTTAAATGGGCTGGTACTAGTGCCTAAATCCAAGCTCACTATTCTAAACCACAGCCCTAAAGAGCCGCAGATTATGACAGACCTCCTTGCAGCTTCCGCTTCTTTTCCTCAGGATTAGAATTGCTCCAAACTTCTCACAAGATCTTTAACCAACAGCCTTGGTGCAGACTGTAAGAACCTGAGTGCCGAGCTAGCTTTAACATTTGCCTTTTGGTATCTACTTGTTGTAACTTATTTCACGTTCCCCAGCATGCCACGGAGCCACCATTCTCCTGAGGTAGTGGTTCAGAGTGTCCTGTGCTCATGGGCACGTTAAGACTTCAGGTTACAGAGCATAGCTCAGCTGAAAGTTCTTTAAATGCAACTCACTTTGTTTTGCAACACACTCAATGTCTAAATGGAAGTTGCATGCCATAACGTTTAGAGCCTGGGGGGAAGAGGAGGATGGATTGGCTCTGTAGTGTTATTTGCTCGTCTGTGTTGTTATGGGGTCATTTAATAAGATATATAGTGTTTAGATAGTGGCTGCCACACCTGGAAGTGCAAACTCTTAGCATGGCAGTGTCTTGGAGAACATTTATATTAAAGGCTTTTCTGTTCTAGCTTATGGGTAGCATTGACTTTAATAGATCCTTCTGCCACCCCCAGCCTTGTCTTGTGTACAAAGGCCTCAAAGGAAATGTGTTTAACTTGTGACTAGGTTTTTCTTAACCCTTCTCACTTTGTCTTCTGTAAGATGTGCCTCCTGGGGAGCAACAGAGGGACCTGCTTATTTGGCTCATACGCACTCTTCCTTCTACACAAGGACCTTTTGAGAGACGAAGTCTCTTTACTATCTGGTACTGCACAGCTGTTGTTGCTACCATGAGTATTCAGGATCAGAAATGCTCAGTGTTGTAAGACTGCTAATTTTGGGTCAAATTTTCCCCTTGGCTGTAAGGAGGTCCTAAAACTCACAGGAGGTGGGAGCAGAGCCCCTCTCCTGTGCAATAGGAGCCCAGTGATGCTGGTGCACAATTCCCCACCTACTGTAATGACGATCAGAGCAGCAAGGAGTGATGATCTGCAGCTCGCCTCTTTTCTGAACTGATAGGGCACAGCAGTGCTCCCATGATGGCACGGCTTGAGGATGAGATGTAGCGTCAGGTTATGGGAGAAGCAGATCTGCAAGGCTGGGATTGAGCTGCCTCCAGGATCTTAAGTCATCATGTAGGTTCATAGTAATAATCTGCTGAAGTTGTTGCAGTTGAAAACTCTGGGTCCTCAAGTGCCTTAATGTGTCCCTTTGTGTGACAAAGAATGGTTTGGACTTTGGGGTCCTAAAATTGTGATTAAACAGCTTTGTGGAAGAGAAAGTTTCTTGTAATTGGGTCTTTGCTGGTAGCATGCTTATCCTGCTCCTTCCCACTGGAGTTGGCTAAAAACTCCAGAACCTGACATGGGAGAAGTGTTTTAAAATGATGAAACAGAGACTTTGTTTCTTTATAATAGTTGCTTATTGTACTGGTAGTTGGTTGGGTTTTGTAGGGCAATGCTGAGAACTTCATGTTCCATCACAACAAGAATCCAAAAGTTAACGTTCTGGTCATTCATAACCATTAATTCATAGGATTTATTGGTGACTGAACTAGTTCAGAGGTTGCTTCTGTGTTACTTCCCTCAAACGCTGTACAGTGGAAGAAAAACTGTCCATGGGTGTTTTTAGTTGTTCTGCAGAGCTGAGATTTTTGGAGCTGACTCTTAGTTACAGAAATATGAGAGATGTAAGAGGTCACTTTGGCAGTTTAAAAAGTATCTTCATTTTCTAGAACTTAAATTTACTTGCAGAAATCCTGCAGAATGAGTAAGTGATGTGAGAAGCAGGGTAATCTAACAAAAACATAGGCATGGTTCTTCTCAAATCAGAATGAACTCTGCCTGCCTTTTTTTGTTATATTATAGGCCTTTTAATGGCATTGGTTCTGGGATTATTTTGTGATGGCAGAATTAGCAAGGAGCATGTGTGAATAGCATACATGCTTGCCAGGACCTTTATTTTTTAACATGTGGTAACTTAAAATGAAATCTGATCCAGCTACAAATAAGACACGCACATTTAAGCAATGGTCCTCATTATAGCAGCATCTCCCACCATAAGACTCCTGCTTCTGGTCCAGAGATGAGGATAGACTGGTTGTTAATGCGATTTATCCTGCATCACAGCCAGCAATAAGGGCAGTCTGCTGTTATTTGGGAGCTGAGAGTCATTTAATATTCTAGCACTCAACTTAGTTTGTCTCCAACTCACCAACATGTTGTATGGGAAGCACTGAGCAGTGCACATGAACCTCATTGGGTAGGTCCCTTCCAACCGGAACCATTATATGAGTCTATAAGATCCCAAAAGACCAAACCTGGCAGCTCCCTGTTTTTCAGCATGTCTGCATCCCATCCTTTCCATCCCATGTCTTTTGGCCTTAGAGGTGTCCGCTCTGCATCCAGAGAAGGTTGGATGGACAGCACTAGCACTGTGGAATGCATCCAGTAGGCAGTCCTGACTTGAGCAACTCCTTTAAATTTCCCTTAAGCTCTCCAGGGCTATTTTCTTTGACCTTTATTTAGTTAGAGTATCCCTTCCAGGAAAGCAATTATTGCCAGCCCCTTGGGTGGTTGCGGTAAACCCAGTTTCACTGTACTGGAGCAGTTGTGGTTACAAGTGCTGTAGTTAAGCATCAGCTCTAGTTTCTAACCCTTTCTTCAGAATCTGAAATGAATGAATTTTGCTTTCAGTTTCCATAGCTTGTGTAATAGTGACTTAGGTGTTGGGTTTGGCTTTTATGTTTTTAAACTGTATTGCATTAGGGAAAAAAAACGAACTTAATTTTTGTCTATCAGTTTTAGTTGAATTATTATTGTGTTACTCCAATGACATTGGAAGCTTGAGGAGTGAAGACTGTCAAGAGCAAATCCTACTTTGTACAAATAGGAGGCAGCATTGGGGAAAGTGCCTGTTTTGATGAGTCAGCCAGAAATGTGAAAGCAAAATTAATTAGTTGTACTCACGAATCCTTTCTCTGATCGCTTCATGAGTAAGTAGTGAGAAGCTTTCCATGAGTTTCTTGAGCATTTCTGTTAAGCGCCCCCACAGAGATACTCGGTCTCACAAGACTGCAGTTTAATCTAGCTCAAGGACTTTGCAAACTCCACGAATCAAAGACCTCTTTTTTTTGTTCTCTTTAAATTTGTACTTTCGAAACATTTAACAGCATCCGTTAACGTTGGTGTAGCGTTGATGCTGAGCTGTGAGGCATTTCAGTGTCACTAAATCTTCACATTTTCTAATGGAAAAAATAACTTGCACTTAATACATGTATCCTATTAGTTGGGTTTATTCCCTTCTTTTTTTTTTTTTTTTTTAATACCTGATTAAATATATCCCTCTATTTATTGCTGTGGCACAGCCTTAAAAATTCACAGGACATTCAGCTTGATCAAAAAATACGATGAAGATTGTTGCCTCTCAAGTGCTGAATTTGCTGACCTTGTCCATCAGGACCACGTTTTGCTATTTCTATAAATGAAGTGGAAAGCTCCAAAGGCTCAGAATGAAGCAAGACTATTTTTTTCTTGAGGAATTTCTCTTTGGAGTCTCAGGTATCGATTTTAATGTATAAACAGTTACAGTTAACCCTTGAAAATTCCCTGAGTTTTGCAGATTTCCATGCAAGAAAAGCTGGTGTTAGGATATACACGCGTGTGTGCATGTGGATAAAAACCCACTATAATTTGTCCCATGGATAAGTTGTTTTAGGGTATACTTTTATTGAGACAGAAACTGTGACCTTACTAGTGTATGAGATTGAGCAACTTATATAGGAACAAGGTAAAACCACAGGTAGGAATTGCTGAATAATTACCTTTAGACCAACCTGAGCAAGAACCTTCCCAAGAGGGCAAGCTCATTTAATGGTTCCTAAAACTCAATCTTGTGGATGTCAATGGTCATGCTTGATTATTTGCAGTGGTGTTTTATGAAAAAGCAATAAAAATGCATTGGGAGTGTACAGAGGAAGAAAAAAAGGGAACAACAAATGGTTTTAGTTTTTCAATTGAGTCCCTTTGGTGCGAACAGGTAGAGGCTATGTTTCATGCTGCTGTGCCTTAGCTATCTGAAATGTGCGGATGTGTGTGTATCTACCCAAAACACTGCTGTGCTCTGCTGCCTTATGATCGACAAGAGACCAGCAATGAGAAGAAAAAATTCTGATGTTTGTTTTAGAGAAAAAGCAATTACAGTTACGGTTAAAGGATTAACCTGTTTTTTCCAGCTACCTGTTCCCTTATCTGCAGGGCCCTTTGCAGAGCCGCACTAACAAATACAAAGCTTGGGGAGAGGGAGAAAACGTCATGTAGTCCACTCTAGATTACTCCTGATGTTAATTACACTCTTCTGTTTCTTTCCTTTCTTCTTCTGGGTTCAGGAAAACATCCCACAGTCGCAGACACTGCAGAAGTGACAACAAAAGAGCCCCAAGTATCTACTGACTTACCCAACCAGGAATGTCTGCATGTGTTTGGTATGATGTAGGTTACACATACAAGAGATTTGCAAGAACTTGGGGAGCAGGTAGTGCTGCTGAGAGAATAGCTGGTTCTCACATGATTTGAGGTAGGCTGAGTGTTTTGGTGGATAAAACACTGGCCTTTCGACCTTGGTTCCCGTCCAGCTAGAGATCTGGAAATAAATGAGTTTACTGCTGACACTCCAATCCCAGCAGACAAAACTTCACACCAAAATGCCCCCACATATAATTTGTCACATTTGGCATCTGCTACTAAGAAAAGAGCAAGAAGTGACCTGGCGCAGAGATGTAATCATCTTTCACCTTCCTGCTGGGGGCGGGAGCGTAACGGGGACAGTCCAGAAATGCTTTCAAGTCTGGGCCTCTGAGCCACCTCCAGACATCGCGGTCTTCTGCAAACTTGTTACTGGTAGGAAATCAGCTGCCATTAGGTTTGTGCAAGGCTTTTGAAGTAGATGGAAAGTCAGAAATGGATTTAGTTTGTTTTATTTTATTTAGGAATGCTGCAAAAGTTAGGTTGTCCTTGTAGAAGTAAGTCTGAATGTGTACAATGTTGTAATTTGCTGGTCTCATTGAAACAGCTCAGTAACTGCAGTGCATTTATTACATGCAATTGCACCTGGCAGCATTTCTGATGCATGTAAAACTTAAGTTTGCCTGAAAAAAAATCACTATTTGGCCACAAAGTAAAATGCAGCCACAAGATAAAAATCTGTGTGCTCTTTGAAAGCTTCAGTAAAAGAGAAGCTGGAGCGCATAAAAACTCTGTAATCCTAGAGATTTTTTAGGCTGAAGTGATAAGCCAGAAATGCTTTGTAAAGCACACGCATTATTTATTAAATACTGGCGTTTCAGCATCAGTGGCCAAGTTGCAGAATAGGAGTATCTGCCCAGAGGAGATGATAATTTCAAAGGCAGGGTGTGCTGGGGAAACCCAGAGGAGAGAGGAACTGAAGTTTGGTTTGCTGGGTTATGCTAACTTCCCTCTTGTGGCCATAGAGCCATAGGACCATGGCATTTCCTTCTGCACAGGCGTTTCACTGAGGAGCAAGTATTGCAAAATAGCAGTAGCTGTGGGGAATGGGGAAATTTAACCCTTCCCAGAGAGTGAGTCTGCACATGAGGAGAGGGAATAAAACCTATTGGTACCGAGTGGGTGATCCACTGGAAATACCGACCTCTGTAGGAGGAACACAGGTGTGAACTTAACACATAGCTGCAGGCTTTGCCATCCCCTTCTTGAAGGTTTTATGTAGAAAGCTGTTTGCTGATTTTCCTGTTGTAGGGAGATGGTGGCTTTCTCTTTATTCAGAAAGGATGTGATGATAAATCTCTATCAGTTGCTTTGAGAAAATATTTCACACTCAAGAAATAGTCTGTTGGGGTAAGACTGTGTCAAGCAGGGGATGCTTTTGGTGTATGTTACCTGTCAAGAACTACTCCCATATTTCATTGACATAAGAGTGTTTCCAAAGAAAATAAGGAACTCAGAGCTCTACCCATTGAATTTACTTCTCGAGTTTGTCGAGATAAACCTCAGAGCTGCACAGAAAAGAGGGGAAGGGCCCCTTATCCATGTTTATTTGTGGGCTTGCTGGACATTATTTATTTCCTGAGCTTTGGTAGCATCTCTGCTACTACTGTGCTTAGTGAAAGCAAACAAATCAGGAGACATTTTAAATAACAGGTTCAAGAAGTAGGTGAGAAGAATGCTTGGACCTGTAATTCAGGCTCTTCTTGCATAGGTTGTAAAGGACTGGTTGACTTCTGGACACTCTGTTAGATGGTTCCGTTGTCCTTTGTTCAGATCTATGAATTAAAAAAAGAATCAGATAATAATGTTATCACCCCCTTCAAAAGAGAGGGCTTTTGGAGGGATTGTCTCAGTGTTCTCATTCTCAGGTCTTCATTTAGATAATGTGACTTCCCCTAACTCCGTGGAAGTCAATAAGGTTTATACCAGAGCCTTGGCACTCTATAAATTAAATATCAGGAGCAGTGTTTGAAGTTTAAAGCCTTGCCTCCTCCTGCTAGCTCGGATTTTGTGCTGCTGTGCTTTTTTCTTTATGCCTGAGCACCTTGCTGACAAGTGCTAATAACAAAATGCCAAGAGAGGGTCCAGTCGGAGTTACCACACATTAAACATTCTGAACTTGTCCTTTTGCTCATAGATTGTGCATAATTAATAATTAAACGGTTTCAGTTGTAATGGGTTGACCTTCTTGAACTGTTCATTATTCACAAGGCAAAGGCATCACTCAAACTTTTTTCCTATTGCCCTTCCCCGTTCTCACTGTGTGTGCACAGTTCAGCTGGTTTTGAGAAATCAGAGCCTGATCTGGTCTTCTTCTGCAGCGGATCCTTGTGGTGGAAACATTGCTTGGATGCTCAGTGAAACGTCTCGTCTTAGGAATATGCTGGGGATATAAGAGGCCAACAGTACACTGACCTTTAAAACCATTTGTGTCTACTGCCATTTTAGCAGCATTTCAGTATATAGGGCTTCATGATATTGGTTAAAAGATAGGGCATTGAACAAAAATGAAAATATTTCCCAGGTTTAAAGTGAGTATACCTGTTCCTTACTCCTTCAGAATCTTGGGCTTCTTCTTTATTTGCCCCTATAGGGTGATTTCATTGTGCAGGTGGGTGAAATCAGGCAGGCCGAGTGTGCCTGGACCATTCCCTACAGTTACCTCAAATGGGACTGGATTGCACCACACAAATGGTGTAGACTTGGCAGAGACTTGTGTATTTATTTCCTCCTGTTTTCATCTCTTTTGAGTGTCAGATGAAGTCTAGGGAATTTAAGGATACAAAGTAGTGTGTATATACTTTGTGTTGTTCTGGAACTCAGTGCTTTATGTCTGATACAACTTTGTGATTGCTCAAATTATAGAGGTGGCAGTAGCAGCATTTTCTCTCATTAGAAATAGCTCTTAACTACAAAATACTCTCACTTTTCTACTACTCACATGGACATGCATAGAGCCGTATCAGAAACTGAAATACTTGGATCATCAGTTTCCCTTTGGACATCCAAAAACACCCAAATGCATGTTTTCTTTTTCTAACTAAGGTAAAATGCAGCTTTTCAGTATTCACCTCTGGAAGCAGTTGAGGGTCCTTACTTTCCTGGTTCATCTAAACCCCAAACCTGCCTCTTTCTCCCCTGGCTTTCCTGTGCTGTAAAGTAACAACTGGCTTATATTTACAAGAGTGAGATTTAAGGTTTTTGTATGCACTGATCTTTCTGCTCGAACACTTGTTAGCAAGTATTCCTTGAGATGGATGCACTCTTCCAAAAGGTTTACAGTTTGTCAGGCAAATAGCCGATAAATTTGTGGGTACCCAGTCTAAAATCCTTGGGAGACTCTATTAAAGCATTTAGTTTTCATATTGGAATCCAGTTTGTGTTCATTTCCATTCACAACTACACACACAAACCCTTCTGGAGTTCCTGAGAGCAAGTCAACTAAGGCATGGGCATGGCTGACAGGTCTACAACAGAAGGGAATAGGCCTGGATGGGGTTGAAATACCTGCATTGTACAGAAGATTATGGGACCCCCAAGAAAATCTCATGTTATTTAACATTCACTTTCATCAAGGTGATTTTTTTCTTGCATGCTTATGGAAGAGCACATCATCTCCTGGCTGTGCTGCAGTACAGGAGCTGTGTGGTCAAGCTGTGTGTCCAATCCTGACATTGGAGCAAGTTCTTCCCTTGGCTGCATGAACCCTTAGGCCAGCTTAGCCTGGGAGAGCCAGGCTGATGGCTTTAGAGCAGTTCATCAGCTTCTCCTCCCCTCTCATAATGAAGTTTTCACTCTATTATGGGTTCGTCATCTCTTTGTGATTGCAGAAATTATCACCTCCCAAATGAGTGTGAAGCGCCGGCTGCCTGTCCTGCTCCCCAGCATGGACTGAGCAGAGCTGGCAGCCCCGATGGAGGACGCCTCTGATGAGCTCCTCACTTGCATTGTACTTAAAATAAACAGCAGGGGTGGACTGCTGGGCAGAGCCAGTTCCCCAGGGAATGAGCTCTGATGCTTCACAACACGATGTGTAATATGTGCCCAGAGTATTTCCTACCTGCTCTCTTGGAGTCCATCCCACCTGGAAAAGTGGCTTTTACCACTTCAGGTGCAAGCCCAGCTCTGCTGGACAAGGGAGAACGTTGGGGAGAGGTAAAACCTGCCTGGCTCCACGCCGGATGAGCAACCCTGCTGTTTTACTCTGCTTTTTCTCTATTAACGTGAATAATTTCCATACACAGTTCTTTGAAGTGGGGAAAGTTTAATTGCAATGCTTATTTCCTTGTGTTCCTTCCACTCTCCAGTGCAAACCTTCCTATATTGATGTCATTTATAAGTTGAGAAGCAATAACCTCCCTCTCACCAGGTCTTAAGTTCAAAGAGGGTTTGGGCATGTTCTATCAAACGCTCCTTGTATTTAATAGAAGTCTTTGAAAATGGTAAAGCAGGTTTGGCTTCTCCTTTTACTCTTCAGTTACTTTTGATTTAGTTGTATTTTCCAGCAGTTTCCCATTGTTTGAATTGGAAACAAAGCCTTAATAAGAGTTCTAGTTAATTTTCTGTCTTGTAATTACCGATCTCATTTTTCTGATAATTGGCCACAGCAATTATATGTATATTTACTAATCACATAGGAGGCTCTGCAGTTGTGTCTATCTGCCACCATTGATAATGGCACACACATTGCAGAGGTGCTTTTATCATCTTCTTTTTTCCACTACATCAAAGCTATTTCCTCGCATTCTCAATAATGAATACATGCATGCATTTGACACAGTTGTGTGCTAGAGAAATTGTTTGGCTCCCACCAAATGCTGCACGCTCTGAGTTTCTTGCCTGCAGCGCTGGAAGGTTGTATGTAATGATATATTGCTCATCCAAATGGCCAAAGCACTCCAAAGCACAGTGAGATTAAAATAAGTCATTCCTTTGTTAATTTAAATAGGTGCATGTATCATACTTTGCAGGGTACTTTGTGTAGGGATGTCAGGGAGGAAAAAAGACGCCGAAAGGTATTTTTAATAGCAAATGAGAATAGATGAGAATGGAGTCATTTGCAGCTGCCTGTTTTATGTGGCTCTCTTGTTCCAACTGTAGGTCTAATGAGATGACACTGTTAAAGTACTCTGCAGTGTAATTTCATTACATCCTGAGCTGTTACACTATAAACACAGTGGAGCTCTCTGTCATTCTTGGAAAAACTCCTAAATTCGTAAAGCCCTTCTTTGCAAATGGTGATGTTGTTTGTTCCCTGTTTGTAATTTTGTTGTTTCTTGTGCTCTTAATCTATTTTTCTGTTGTTCTTTCATAAATACCCTGGGTTATTTCCTCCCCTGGCAAATCCTGTTTTGGGGGTTTTTCTCCCTCTTAAAAATTCTTTCACCTTTTAAATCTAGCACAGACAACACATGAGGACAGCCTCTAAAATGAATAAGTGTAAATAAACATGAGTGTAAATAAATAGCGAATGCAGTGAAAGAAACAAAGGTCAACACAAGAATAATTTCACAGCTCTTTGTTAATTACAAGACCATTTGTGTGTTACTTAAATAATCATTAATTTCTCATTTACACTTTCCCTACCTTCCTTTTTACCCTGTGGCTATCATTGTCCTTTTTTCACCTCCCCTCAGTGTCTTTCCACATGTTTTTACCCATTGTGTAATACTCATTAGTTGAAATTCAGTGTTTTATAACACATTCTCAGAAGAATTTGTGCCTTTCTGCCTCAGATTGTCTGTGTGAAAAGGGGGCTTTGTCGCTTCCTTGGGGGTTTGATTTTCCCTTTCTTTTTTGGTTTTCTTGTCACCGTTATATTACTCTGCTAAAAAAAATTATCTTCTCCCCTTCTGACTCTGCTTCTTGTTTCAATCCAATCCCAGGAATCGCCCGTCCTTCCAGCCGGGGAGTTCTCTGAGCCATTTGTACACTTCATCACTCAATGGTAAGCTCAGTTTGCAAACATGCCATGCCCTCAATGTAAATGATACATGCCATTAACTCCGCAGCTCTGCGAGACCTTATGGCTTTCCTTGCATCCTTTCTGAGAGGAGAGGGACTTGGGGGCCTTGGGCAGATGGGGCAGCAAAGCTAAGCAAACTGTTTAAATTATGTAAACGTTATTTACACAAAGGGTCGTAAAAGTACTTACAAGGGTTTTTTTCCTGTTTTAATAAACCTGCCCTCAATGTGGGTGCAGTCTTGTGAGCCGAGACTCCGAAGGATTCATCCAAGGGTAAAAAAGCCACAAAGACTCGTGTCTATAGTATCATTATTCAGGGCTTTTTAAAATATTACTTACTAAATCGCCTCCATATTTAGAAAGGCAAGAAGCCTCCATTAATGCATTGGCTTTTCAGTAAGTAGCTCTATTTTAAAACACACTACTGGGTATATCTTCTTTGCTTAAAACTGAATAGTTCATTGACAACCTTTTGAATTAAAGGAGGACTGGGGACAGGAGGAATTTGTCGAATAACAAATACAGTTGTTGTGTGACCAGAGGATATAAATCTTGAGGGTGAGCTATGCTAAAGAAACAAGGGAAAATCCTTTTTCAACTATTGCATCCCCCCCCACTCCAAAAAAGAAAGGGGGGGGGGGGGGGGGCGGTAGCCATTTATGTATGGAAAAAGAAACAAGCCTGAATTCTGCAAAAAGACGTGTTTGATGGAGAAGCATCCCTTCTGCGAACGTGCTCTTCCAGGGCTCGATGCTCAGCTGTGCTAAATCAGATGGAGCCATCTCAGTGTGTGGCACTGGGAGCTGCAGCCCTGTGGATCAGAGGGAATCCTGCTGCAGGGATGTGTCCTTGCAGCCCTCGGCCCCATGTAGATCTATAGGTCAGGCTTTGAGGCACTTTCAGGTTCTCTGTGCCAGAGCCGCTGTGGCAAAAGTCACCTAGTAAATTGAATTTTGAATATATAACACAGAAAGTACCTCTCAGGACTGATGTAGCGGGTAACAATACAGGCACAAAAAGCAGCCTGATGATCGGGTAATTAAAGCAACTAAATAATTAAAGTTTATGTAACATAGGCCTCCGTTTTCAATAGTTTCAGTTTACAAAGAGCAGCACGATTTGCAGGGTTCTGCAGCACAACTAACTGGTGTGTGTGATGCGGAGGTCTGTGCTTTTTATCCTTGCAAAACAAATTGATGCCAGACTGTTCTCTAAAAAAAATAACCCATTCTTATTGAGGCAGAGGGAGGGATAACCTGTGTTAAAATTTCCACAGATGTCAAACTGAAGCATAACTGATGGTGGCTAATAGCCTTGTTCTCCCCGGGGATGCAGCTACTTTGGACTGTCAGATTAGAACTGCTCCCAGCCTACTCGTCAGACAGCTCGCTTACTTGCTAATGCTGCATTATTTGAGGGGCTTGGAATTGTTTGAAGGGGAGGTAAATTGTGTTAATCCTCCAATGTACAGCACAGATTTTGGATGTAGTGTTATATTGGCTGTATTTTTTAATGGGAGACATTGCTGTTTAAAAATGAGGTGAATAAGAGGAAACTATATTTAAGCAATCAATTCCTAATGCATATTGGAGATGTCAAGTGAACGACGTAACAGACTTTATGCTGGTTATGCCATAAAGACTGGCTGTTTGGATGTAATCCAATTAGTCAGTAGGCAGCTCCTGATGGTCACCTCTGTGCCATGTTATTGTGTTCCTTCATGCAGCTAAGCACAGCCTTCAATAGCTAATTGCACCTGTTGCACAGAAAACTAGGACTATTTGGATGAGAAACATGATCTTATAAACAGGTTAATGCTGTGTAATGAACTATCACCCTGCAGTGTAATGGAAATAAATGTGAAAAAATTAAGGTAGAAACCCCAGGGTATTGTGCATGCTCCTGAAGCTGTTTAGTGTTAGAGTTAAATTTCCCACCTGTTTGTGTAATACTTGTTGTTGAGCTATGTAATAATCCCTAGCAAAATGAGAATCAGCTTACTGTGCCTTCTGAGCTGACTGCTTTTCAATGATCTCTGTATTTACACACTTTCATGGTTACAAACAGTGTAGATCACTGCACCCCTAAAGGGAGGGATGGGCGGGAAGGAATAAACCCATTAACGTTTTGGCCGCTGTTAGGACCCCTGTGTTCCATTGGCACATGCGTAAGTTAAGACATACATGGAAATTCTTCACTGTGTTAAAAGAGATCTTCAGTATTTAAGCAAGTAGAATAAATGAGCGGTGGTTTACATATGAACGTTTTGTTTTATACACATAGCATGAAAAAGCAACCAAAGGAAAGGCCAGCACCCGAAGATTTAATGGTAAGTGAAACTTCAGAGCCCCTCAGTATCTTTATTCATGTATGTAGAAGTGTATCTGTTCTTCTCTGCATTTTTCTTCATTCACACATTCAGATCTAAACTGTTCTTGGCTTGTGCTGCAATTACATATTTACAGGGAGCACACAGACCAGAGGTAGAGTGATGATGATTCCACTGATGGGTATCTTGCTGTTACCTTTGTTATGGCCAAAGCTTCACTTGTGATGTGGGGAGTTAATACAGAACTTTCCACAGCCAGTGACAAGGTTCAGTCAGAACCATTTTGATGCTTAATACACTGGGTTTTTCAGCTTGTATGTCCAGGGATTACAGCTTAATATAGGTCACTTTTTGTCATCATTTGCCAGTCTTAACCTTTCAAAATCAGAAGACTGAAAACAGAGGATATGGTCAAAGTAGTCTTTTTTTTTAATGAAATGCAGGAGCCACTGTTTTCACTTATATTCATGTAAAATGAAATCAGATTGGCTGCAGAAGATTAGGTTAATACGTAGCTTTGGTCTGTCGTTAGAAGGGCTCTCAGTGGTGGAATCTGAGCTTAGAGACTACTTCTTTGCCTTGCAATTGTCCTTCTTTTTTTCTTTCAGTAAAGCAATAATAGGGTACATGCGCTCAGCCTGGTCCCTTGTGGCTGTGCATTTAGTGCAGAGTGCTGTTTTGACTGGTTTTAAGCAGCTAGAAAAATACTGTATCAAACCAAATATTTACAGGAGCTTCTGTTGTAGATAAGAGCTGTGGTCCCCTCTGACTCACGTCAAATATCTTTGATTTTTAAATATTTAATTACTTTTCTTTATATGCTGCGTTTCCTGTGACTTGGAGTCCTATGTAAAATCGTCAAAATTTCTGTGCATTAAATATCTAGGAATAATTTAACAGATTTTAAGAAGAGAAGGACACGTTGGTGTCTCATTTCTTGCTTACATGCTGTGAACTGCAAGTAAACAAGTGTTTCTAATGCAGCTATTCTCTAGTTAAAGGCTAATCTCTGAAGATGCCCTGGGGCAGGTATCTCACAACCCAGACTAGTCTCAATTTAGATGCTGGTTAGCAAAGTATTTAACTGTGAATCTCATTTTAAGGATATTAACTTCAGTAGATCTACATTTGAAGTTAGGCACCTGCTTAAATACCTTGGTAAAATGAGGCCTTAAAGTTTATCAGAGCCCCTCCACTTGGTGGTGGTGTGTGTGTCATACCAAAGGCTTGCACTGCCTTATTTTGTCTTTTTTATTAACTTTTGATGGTTGGGAAATTCTTGCAGTTAGTCACATCTGAGAAAACTTGGAACAGGTTCTAGAGATGTAGACACATTTACCTTGTGCACTATTATGCTATGGCTGGATAGCTTAGCTATTAAAACAACGGAATAGGGTTTCATAAAACCTATATCTGTTTGTAAATGCCTCTTTCAGTGATGCAATAGGCCTGCCACTTATAAATAAAACATCTGCAGATCGCACATACTCCCATAAGTATATATGTATGTTTGTAAGCAATAACACCACTCCAGGGTGTAGAGTCATAAACATGAGGCCAAAGGGTGAGTGCCTGCAGTACCAGGGAAGTGCACAGATTTATCTTTACAACTACATGCCCTGGAGTGTGCTAGTCCCCTTTAAAGGAGGTATTTTGTAAAATAATTCTGAATTTGTAGCAACTTGGGGGGGTGCAAAAAATCCCTTCCTACTTTTTAAACAAAATCTTTTGTTTAATGCATTTTTCCCCTCTTGCTTCTTTCTCCTCAATTATAAATGAACTTGTAACTACAAGTATTAAAGCATGAGGTGAAGCGCTACTGAAACGAAGAAGTGACCCAGTCTTTGCCTGCAGCATGGCTGACCCTCATACGCTGCCCTAAATTCCCTCCTGATGGGCTCAGAGCACCCTGTGCTTTGCTGTTACACTCACTGTTAGCTCAGTAGTTGCTCTTCAGTCAAGCGCTTTGCCTTCTTCCACTTGCCCAGTCTTGTGAAGGAGCACTTCATTTATAAAACTCATATGCATATATGCATTAGCATAATATGTCTGTTATACAGACAGCATATCTGTACATACGTATGTATGTATAATTTGCCATACTTTGTTGGAAAACAGGGCCAGAACAAAAGCTACTGAACACCCTCTGAATTGTAGAATTTCTCACCACAATTACAGTCATTTTAATTCCACGTCATCCATTTCTGAAATCCCTGTTGTCATTTGATGGGCATCTCCCTGCTAACCATATTAGCGGGCAGAGTGATGCAGCTACTATCAGTGAAATCCTCATCAAGGTCAGGCTAATGTTGATTTAATGAGAGCAGGATTTCACCTTGTTCATTGGGTTTGAGGGAATTTTTTTATGTGGAAGAAATGTACTAGCAAGGATGAAAGGTGTAACCCATAATCATTGTTAGCTTCTGACAAAACAGTGGAGCACAGGCTTTCCCCCCTGTGGATGTTACCTATACTGGAAGTCACTATTTTGTAACCAATTCAGTATAATTAAAGACTGAAAGCAAAATGAAGGGAACAGAACATCAATCCTCTTCTACTCTCCTGATACTCAGTGAATTGTTAAATGTGTTTTAAGAGCCAGCTCACGATACCTGGAGTGCCAGTGAAGTCGTGGGGTTGCAGCAGGGATAGATTTACCCTATCTATCATGTTAGGAAGCCCTTATTTTTTCTATAGAAGTTGCAGCACATTTTGTCAGAAAATAGGGCCAAAGCCAAGGCTGTGTGAAATTCCTGCATAAAGTCAGGTTTCTATTACCATAGATACTCTTGTGCAAGTGAACACCAAATTCCCTGAACAACCGGCATAAAACAGGTTCCTGCATTCACTCTCCGTCGCTATGCCATGTCTTCTGTAGACCCATCCACAAAACAAGATAGAACCATCAGTTTCTCTGTGTATAAATAATTTTGTACAATATAGATCAATTATTTAATTGTTTCCAAATATTTCTGATGAATGGGCTTGTTCCACAGAAGCAAAACCAAAATAATTTCACCAAGCAATGGGGAAAATTGTCCATCCAGGGAAAGGAATGATCTTTATAATTCTCTGGTGGTTATTCTGACCCTTGTGCTTACAGTGTCTGCTCTTTTGTCTCCAGTTTGTTCCCTCTTAAGAAGAGGAAGGCATACAGTCAATTAAATTGAGCATACTCCTGTTTCAGCACCAGGGAAGGCTGCACAGTGTTAGCATATTCCTCTGTCTCTCTTCTCTCTCCTTCCAACAAGGAAAATCTCAGCAATTCTGTTGTATATTTTATTTTCCCTCCCGTGAACTTCCAGTCTTCACCTAAACCACAGTGTTTCCTGGCATCACAAGCCTGCCTCCCAGGGAAATGCAGACATACATTGTATTTAGCAATTGGGATGTGGAGGTATGGTGAGGTTTAAACTCCTGCTCGTGTCGGGTGTACGGGTAGGCATCCTCAGGCTGGGTTGGCTCAGGAAGCTGTAGATCTGACTGTATTTACGGTATTTTTCAGCAGCTTTCCATTCTAAGCTCTATTTAATGGAATCTATGCATAGTAAGTAATCAGGTCAGAGAGAAGCAGCATCCCCTGTTTGAGATCAATCGCTGGCTAATACTTTATCTAGGCCACTTTATTATCTCATGCTGATTCCATTCCCATTCTCCTCCTCCTTTGTAGCATGCACTTCAGCTGTGGTAAAAGTACGTATCGCATACATATTAAAAACATATACCCATTCTATCTGTATGTAAATGTGTGAGACACAGCTGGATATTGCAGGAGTTTGATTTACTAATAGTTATTATCTGTTCTAGCTGTTCAGAGGCAAAGAGAGTTTCAGAAAACAAGCTAGCACAGAAATTGCCTTTATGATATCACTATCCTGCTTTGGTAATTGTTTAAAATCTCTTCTTTAGCTGGAAGCTTGGCCTTTTATTTTGCAGATTGAGGGAGCTTTTCAGAAAGCCAGCAGAATTGTTGAAGTCTGGTTGAGTTTTTTGTTAGTACAACATTGAACTCTCCCCTGCTACACGTGGCTGTTTAAATGAAAACGATTTACTTAAAGAAATTGTATTTGAAATACCAAAAGTCAGGCAGGTACCAATTATTCCATTATGCTCTTCCATGGATGCTTAAAAGTAGCAGAGTTTAGGATGCTGGTTGGTCTTCTCAAGGACAATATTGGGCAGGGAGAGGCAATGCTTTTGGCCAAGAATTTGGTGACTTTCTGCACTTGATTGCTTTAGCACAGATCTAATAATTTTTGTTGAAGTCTCCAAATTTCAAACACAACTACTAGCTTTTCTCCTTAAAATTTAAATGACCGATGCTTTTTATGTTGGTGTTTCATTCATTTAGAAGATTGCAGGGTAAATTGTACGTAATCTGTGTGACCCGATGGAAAACTTACGTTGTTCTTTGGGATTTTTATTTCAAAGCCTCTCTCAGTTTTGAAATTCCCCATTCCTATGTTCCTGTGCTCAGCAATCCCTCTCCATTTCAGGGATGGCATTTAGATCAGGGGTCCTTATCTTTATTAGCTACAATGGTCATTTTTTTCAGATGGATCATATATTTTTGTGTTTAAATATGTTAAGATATTATAGACTCTCAAAAATAGAAATTAAAAATACAAGGCTTTTATGTAACTATATTTTAAGTGACTGTATTTTATGGGGTCTGGGTAGTAGCACATCTTACCAGGTAGAGCTAAACTTGCTTGCAGCTCGCTGTGTTTGTAGCTCTTAGGAAATACTTCTATGGTTTAAACAAACAAGTGAAGGATCAGCATAATCCTACCTGGATTTTCATGTAAACCTAAGAATAAAGCCAGTAAAATACCTCCACTTAGGTTTGTCAATATGGGATTTCCCCCAGCAGGTAATTCGGCTTTTGCATTATAGCAGTGGCATCACTGAGTAGCTGAGATGACTGTACAGGTTGGGGTGTTTTGTTGGTGTTAACTTTTGGGAAAGACCAGAGGGGCATCTGCAATCTGCTTTTCACAATCACGTCCCATAAATCTTGCAAAGACACCTTTACAGATCAATGTTTTCTGTCTGCACCTATCTAGGTTTTGATGAATCGTTGCTGGATTGCAGCAAGCCAAGAATTTTCCCTCTCTGCATGTTTACAATCATTAGGGGTTTTTTTGTCCTCCACCAGTTCAGAATCTCCTATCAGCAGTGATTTGTCCAGTGTAAAATCATCCGTGCTTGGAGCCGCGATGGATAGCTTTGTTTGCAAACATTTAGACTCTCCTCTGTCACAATGATCCCAGTTATTCACCCCATGACAAGGAGAAATTCTGACAGACACCAAAAAAACGCATGCCAGATGTGAAGGAAAGGGCTCCTGATTTCCCAAGGAAAAAAGTAAGGAGACAAGTATTTTAGTTGTTGTAAATATAGAGTTGTAGAATTGTTTAGGTTGAAGGAAAAGACCTTAAAGATCATGAAGTGCAACCATTGAATGTAGATGATAGGTAGTAAACACCATCTTCAGTCTGTCAATTCAGACATACAGGGGATGTACATGGGAGGCAATGACAATATTTATATTGACTTCAGTGATGCTAGGATTTCACACCAGGGCTCAGGATGGGCTTGCTACTGTGTGTTCTTTATCTTTCTTGCGCAGGGTAGCTTAAGAAATGGAGAAAAAATATATATATTCTTTTAAGTGGCTGCATTGCTCAGCCTATTCCCCACTCAGCAGGAATGGGGAAAGGTGGGTTATGGATCCTTCCCTCTGTCTTCCAAAACAAAAGAAGTTCTGTCCTTAGGGGTATGATTTGTTCTTCTTCATCTCTTGGGATACCAGCTCTGGAAATAGAGAAATACATTCAATCAGTGTCACTAAATCCAGCAATTACAGAAGACTAAGGCTATGACAAGGTTAACTTGTGTGTGTGGTGAGTTTGAAGGCATTACATTCATCCACTGCCTTCTGCAGTCCCTTGCTCATACAACCACTGACTTTTTACCACAAATGTGAACATCTGACTTTCTGACATGCCCTGAAAGCTGCATAACATAGTGCTTTCCAGTGAAATGATTGAAGAAAGAACTTCCCTGAGTTGGCTCCAGAAAGCGTTGAAAATCTAAGGAAATCGGGCAAAACCAAATTGGCAACAGCTTAGGGTGATGCAGTTAATATTTTTGGTTACTTGGGTCTCCTGGGCTTTGCGGTTTAATTTGAGCAAATGTTTCACTTGGCACTTCTGGTTGTTCTGTAGCTCTCCAGGCAGGGAGGCAAATATTTACATCTCATTTTGGTGGCAGAATTGCACATCTTTCAATTATGATACATTGAGAACATGTGCATTTGCCTTTGTATTTTTATGTTAGCTGTCTTCGCTCTGTATTTGTGGGGTTTTTTTAATCTCTATAAACAGTTCCAAAATCAGAGCTGTATCTTTAATTCCCAGAATTCTGGCCTTCCTGTTCATTCCAGATGCATCGAGGAATTTGCTCTGAGAGGCAACTGTTGAAACCGGTGTGCGATATTTATTTGTATAATGAAACTGGAATTGAAAATTCATTCAAACACACTGCATAGATTAAAGCTGCTGGCATTTGTGTAGTACCAGCTACTTGTGGGTCTGTATCCCGATTAGCTCCTGCAGTATTAAATAAGAGTAATAATTGCCTATGAATAAGCAGAGTATAAAGCAGGAGATAGAGATATGGCTTCTTAGTGACCTGCGTGCATTATGCCTCAAATCCCTTAATCAGATTTGTGCCGGTTGATTCTTGCATCCACAGAAATTCAGCTGGAGGATCAGGGCCTAAAGTAGTAAAAAATCAATTAATACCACTTTCTAATTTGTGTGGTTGACAAAAAAAAACCCGCATATAAATAGGGGACATTTTTCTACTTAAGAGGGGCTGCACTGAAAGATTTTTTAATTGGATTTTCATTGTGATTGACAGCAGTTGATTATGACAGTAACTTTATTTGGCTGGACTGTTATAGCCCTCTTGTTCTGGGTGGGTTTCCCCCCCCCCCCATCAAAGCTCTTCTTTATCCGCAGAATTCCCGGTGGAGCGGCAGTGCCTGTGAAAGAGCCTTTTAGCACCTTTGTTGCAGCCATCCCTGGTGATGATTGGGCCCAGCTGGTAGCAGATCAGAAAATGTGCCTTTCACAAAGAGGTTGCATCTCCCTTCTCCCTTGTTTCAATAATTTTAAGAGCCCCAGAAACCTGTTGAGGATTAGAAGTAGCTTTAGATGTGAAATGAGTGTTAAGTATTAGTAATCGGGAGATTAGGGCCCTGGGGACAATGGGAGATAAACAACTGCAATTAAGGCAAATCTGCCAGAGTAAACAGAATTTAGCAGAAACAGATGCCCTAACCATTTTGGGGGATTGATTGGAGGGCACCGAGGAATCGATTTTTGTCTTGTTTACACTTCCCAAACCCCTGTAATAAACTGGGGAGGCTGAATATTTCATAGAGCCGGATTTTAGTTAATTTTTTTCCAGCTCCTCACAGTAGGCTCGCTCTCTTCTAACAGTGACCAGGCCCGACTTTATTCAGCATTCACAGGGAGCAGCTAATTGTCTATGAAGGGCCCCTGTGTTTAAATGGGCTTGACAGGAATTTAAATTCTGTTTCAATCAACCTCTGTGCTCACAGTCTGCTCCAGTTTCTAATTTTTAAATTAAACATGATGGGGTGTTTTTTTCCCTATTTCTCTCTTCTTTAAGCTGGGGCCTGTCCTCCGGAGCCGGCTGCTCGCGCTCCCATCCCGCAGCACGGGAATGCGCACCCTTATTGAGGCTGTGATGGCAAAGCACGACGAGCCGCAGTCATGGGAAAGTTCATCTGCCCATTTGGGTTTAATGGGAGACACTGGTGTAAATGCTTGGCTGGTGTACATCAGGATAGTTACACCGGTGTAGCCAGAGGGAGACAGGGTTTCCAGGGAACGGTGGCATTCAAATACAGTGCTGAGAATGTAAATGGTTTGCGTGGCCTTGGTCGATTGTTCAGTGACTTTGTGAGAGTTTCAGAGGGGTTTTAATGGGTTTTTTCCCAAGCCAACTAGTGGTGATGTGTTTTGCCACCTTCTCTGTGTTTTCAGTAGGGCTCCATGTGGTTTTTTGGGTGGCGGTTCATACCTGTGCTTTTTCTGGTCCTGAGACAGGATTGGTTTGACAGTGTGTTCATATCAGATCATTTAACACTTGCTTTATTTGGTCTTTTCAGTAATCCTGGCAAACATGGGGGTGTTATTTTGCATTAGATGCAGTCAGTGTGTAGGCATGTCTTGCAATTTGATTGTAGGGAGCCCTTCTAAAACCAACTTGCTCATTCGCAGGCACTTCACCATTAAATGCTAGCGAGCTGCAGGCTGTTCCATTCTCCCTT
The DNA here is from genome assembly GCF_033783945.1 of Neopsephotus bourkii. Lineage (NCBI taxonomy): Eukaryota > Metazoa > Chordata > Aves > Psittaciformes > Psittacidae > Neopsephotus > Neopsephotus bourkii. The sequence goes on along the minus strand of NW_026902048.1, from coordinate 548,509 downwards.
TTTGCTTCCAAACAGATCATTTTCCAGGTTTTTTAGTTTTGTTAATTGTTGTTATTTGTGTGCTGTGTGAGCACACATGCGTCCGCACACAGCATTTTCTACTCCAAGATCTGGGTGAAAAACATTTAGGAGGTTGTTTCAGTTTATTCCATCTTAGTGATTTTAATTTTTCCTTCTCAGTAGAAACTCAGTTTCTCAAAACTTGGAGAAAACAACTGTTTTCTCCACCTTCCTTCTCCATCCGGACAAACACGTAGTCCCTGTTTGAAGGAAATGCTCTATCAGCTTTTAACGTCTGACTTAGCTCTCCTTGGTGTCAATGGGAGCAGTCCTGTGCTTGCGTGATATGAGTTGAATACGTTCTGCAGGTGCATCTCCATTAACATTAGAGATCAGGTCAGGTTGCCTTTTGGGTGTGAATCTCCTGCTCTTTCAAAGGTACCACTTTTTCATTCTCATCACAGGCAAGTCTTGATGCTCATGAATCGATTTCAAATTAAACCAAAGTAGGTGTGCTCCAGGCACACACCTAATGAGCTCCAGCTACTAATGGGTGCTGTGTCTGCAAACCAGACCAGAGCTGGTCAAAAGTAAAACCTCTTCCATCCCTGAAACATTGCCCCAACCATTTCATGCGGCGGATCTGCTTCTGTTGTCGACAGCTTGCTAATGTTGACATACTCCTATCAGCCTTGGGCCACTCTCTCTATTCCTCTTCTACAGCTCTTCTTAACCTCAGCAGCACTTGCAAAAGCACACTCCAATCATATTTTGGTTGCCTTAGTTTTTTGTAAGAGTCATCACAAAAAGAATACCTTTGCTGGGAGTGAGCTCGTTTTGTCAGCTAAGCACCAAGAGCCATGCCAAGGACAGTTACCGGTTTAACAGCAAATATCAAAAGCAAAACTGCTCTGGAAAGAATGATCTGCAGATGGGCAAATAGACCCCTCTGTGCCACAGCCAAAACCAAAACTCTGTAGTAATTTTAAGACTGCTCTATGCCACAGAAAGAGACCAGTGATAATCAGGCACATCCATGTATGCACACCCTTGGGTCCTGCAGTAAGAGGGGATTGAGTTGTCTGAAGTCAGGTCCATGCTACAAAGTGGAGCTGCACTGATTCCTGATGCTCTGACCTCAGAAACATTCCCTCTTGACCCTGGGTCTTGTGATGAGCTGCCAGTCTGGACACATCAGTCAGGTGCACAAGGGATCTCTGAGGTCTGTTTTTAGGGCCACCAGCGCATCGTTTGGCTGTGGCCAGTGCCCAAAAGAAGGTTGAAAAAAGGATTTTAGTATTAATGTCATTGTAATCATAATGATCTGTATCACTGTTTAGAAATGGGACTTGAGGAGTGATGTGTGGACAGTTCCTCTTGAGGTTTTCAGGTTTAAGTTAAGCTCTTCTTCCTCTTGGTCCATCCAGGTGCTTGGGTATTGCCATGGTTCAAAGCAGATTCTGTAAATTGCAGTAGAATTTTGGTGGCTCAACAAAATTACTGAACCAGCCAAAAATCATTTGCAGTTAACTTTGTCATATAAGAAGGAAAAGTGCATTGGTAAAAAAGTTAATCTACAAATAGATGATAATAATAAAAAAACACATAAAAGGAATCCTTCTTGAGGGAAAAAAAGGTAAACAAGAAATACACCTCCAAGTCTTCGCTGCTCAGTAGTGTTATCCATTTATCTTTGCTTAATACATTTTGTATCATCTTTTCACTATCTTAAATATCATCAGAGGGATAAAATCATTAGCGTGCTAATCTGGGTAGCCATAGTTCTAACACTGACCTAGGCTAATCTGCCTTTGCAATTTCAGAACTATGTTTGACTCCTCTGAAAGTAACCTTAAATTGTAGTCTTGTAAGAATTCCAGAGCTGTATCCTTCACTCCTTCTCCTAATGAGGTTATGACCAAATGCTCATTATAATTGCTTTAGACTCCTTTTAATTTTCAAGCTTATTAATCATAAGAAGAGTTATTTAAAATTGCATAAATTAATCTTAGATTAAAAGCCCATCAAAGCCTCGAAACAATTAAGAATAAGTAGGATTTCCCTGGGGCAGCAAGTTTTATTTTAATAGTGTAGTCAGGTGGATATCAGAACACTGAAGTATGGTAGTGATTAATGTATGCAAAATTTAAATGAGAGTTTTTAAATGGCAAATCTAAATCACATATTGACCTAACTGTAGGCTTTAACTGCATTGTCTGTCATATATTTAAGCTGTTTAGTAATCAACATTTTAATTACAGTGTATGTTAGGGAGGCCCTGCAACAAACAAAACTCACCACTGCCTGCCACTCTGCATGGAACTGTTTAGCAGGCTGGGGCTGTGCCATTACCTGCACAGCATAAGGAATGAGGAATGAGAGCAGAAACTTCAAGGGGACTAATGCTACTTGATTTTTGCTTATGGATGTGTTCTTGGCCCTCCTTCATGTCTAAACAAAGTGGTGCTTTCTGCTGCCCAAGCTGGCAGAAGCTACAGGTGATGTCCTCATAGGGGTGAGAAGTGCTCTGAAAACATTATTTTCGGGGTACTTTTGTCTTCAGACCCTGGGGATCCCTGTGCCACCAGCGTCTTTGCAGGCACCTGCACTTAGTGAAGCACCAAAGACCTATTAAAGTGACTTTGGCCCCTGCTATGGGCAATTTCACTCCAGCAGCCAGCTGAGAACAGGCTCTCAGGGATGCTGAATTCCTTACCAAGCACAGCAAGAGGCAGTCCTTGCCCTGAATAGTCGCTGTTCTGGGGATAAGAACTGGGAGAGAGAACTGGGCCAGTAACGCTTGGTCCCAGATCAAAGGCAGCCATACAAGTACATAGGAGAAGCTGGTACTTTATGGTTAAACTTGCTGTGATTTGACGTATTCAGGGACATTGCTGCAGGTGGAAGAGACAAGGAGGCTTCATTTGTGGAGGAGAATGTCTGTCTAAGAAAGGATTGACCTTGCTGTAGCTTTGGGACACAGGGTGCATGTTTTCCAGACATGCATGCTCAGTCTCCCAGTCAGTGCTGTTTCAGGACTTCAGGTGCTCACCCTTTCCTTTAAAGGGTTGCCTCCTATGATCAAAATACATCCTAAGATTGCAAAAGTAAGCCAAGACATACAACAGCCAGATCACAGTTAAACTGCATCTTGCAGGGTCTTTTCACCTGTGTGTGTATTTCATGTCTCCATGGATTGATGTGAGTGTTTGAAGCCTTCACATTTTTCACCCCAATCCAGCCTTATAAGAGAGTGATGGAGGGAAGCCTTCTGCATGGAGCAGCCCCTAAGGAGGACTCTGACACCTTCTGTGCCTGTGAATTAACAATGTTTTGGGAGTATTGGCCTGAGGATTCCTCGCTGCTATTCCTGGCTGTGGGAGCAGAAATCGGCCTTGTGGATAGCTGGCACAGATAATTAGAGCAGCATTTAGTTTGGCTTGTCCTTGGAGGCAGGAGCTCTAGATGTAAAATCCTCCACTACTGGATGCAGTGGTAGAGTGATGAAATCTTGCACGTGCTGAGGTCAGTGCAGGGGGATATGGGGTCAGTCTGGGGTAGTTTGGGTTACTCAGCACTTTGTGTTTCCAGGCATCCCAGGAAGGTAGCACAGCTCCAGATCTATGTATTTTTGTCCTTTTGGAGCTCTGACTCGTGTTCTCATTAAACATGTGAATGGGCAAGAATTTCCCCTTGAGTATGTGCCCTCAGTTAATTAGAAGAGCTGTAAATGGCATAGACACATCAGTAGCAATGGGAGAACTAGCTGGGATAACTGTGGTGCACCATTTCACAGCCAAGTTCTTATTTTCCAGGATCATTCTTATTCTTAAAAGGCACCCCAGTGCTCAGATGTGCCATGTTTGTGCAGGAAGAACCGTGTGGATGCATCTGATGCACCATGGTGACATTCAGTGCTGCAATGCCAGTGCAGTGATGTGCCATTTCTAATAGTGCTGGATTGTCTTCTCCCTCTCCCCTTCAAAAAATACCATCAAAATCACATGTAAAGCAGAGTGAGCTTCCCTTAAAGTGGCCTGTAGCCATCAGTAATATTTATTTTCTGTATTTGTTTTAAGCCTGTGAAGACAGTGGTTTCCTCCATACTGTCCTGATGGAGCCCTGACCAGCAAGCGTGCAATGCCCCTAGCCCTAATGTGCCATTAATGATAGGTTAATGTACAGCATAATGTTTTTTGGACTATGGGTTCATTACACTTCTGAGTGCAGGGTCCTTCTGCAGAGCGCCCAAGGTCCCATTGCATTATATCATGCAATAAAAATACCCTTTTCATATCACACACTAATAAACTGTATTTGAAATGCTGTCTAAGGGCACTGCCATTGTCTTGATAGTCTGTGGCTGCAACAGTTGGGGTCTTTTTATTATGGTTTTTGTTAGGCTGAATTCAGATTTTTAAATGAAATGCACAGTTTGTCTGTGCCTCTTTGTAATAAATGGAGCACAGGCCTTTAACTGCGCAGTCTGGGAGGATTCCTGTAAAGGGGAACATGAAAAGTATGGCACTGTTGCAATCAACAGCAATGCTGCGTGTTTCCTAACATACCTTCTGTAAGCATGAGGCCTTTTGTTGTCATTTCTGATCTGCTGGGTGTTGTGGTTATGTTTGGGTGTCATGTAGTCATTAACTGACAGAGGGGAGATTGGGATGAGCTCTTAGACAGCAGTTCTCCCCTGTGAGGGTGCTGAGGCCTTGGCACAGGGTGCCCAGAGAACCATCCTGTGATTCAGCTGTAAGAAAGCCAAGGGCAAATTTGATGGACTCGCTCTCACTGCATTGTAGGGCTCAGTCCCAGGGGCACTTTGGTCTCCCCTGGACAGTTCAGCCTTGCTCCTACCAGCAGTGCCAGTGAGCAGATCCAGAGCAGAGCTGCAAGTGGGCACTTGGTGCTGGAAAAGGCCCGTGGGTCTGTGTCCTGCCAAGGATGCGATGGAAAATCTGTTGCAATAAGCTCTGGGTGTGTTATTATCAGAAATGAAGATTTCTCAGGCCAGTTGGTGAAGGCCATGAAAGCAAATTGCTGAATTTTAAGGGTAGGTAAAATTATGGAACTTTTACCCTTGAATAATGGCAATTTAATTGCCTGGGCTAAATGATTGATGGCTTGTGAGCCATGAGTTTGAATTGCCAGGGCTGTGTGTTCAGGGGGGCACTGCCCTTTTAATTTCATGTCAGATATTTAAATGATTTACATCACCCTCTGCGAGGTGCTCCCCTCTGAAAGAGTTAACCTGTCTGGTGGGACACCGCGACGGGAGAAATGTACCCTTTATCAAGAGAACGAGATGAGACAAGTTCATTTAAAAAGCCTGGTTTGTCATTGTTTATCTAATTTTCAGGGTTGACACACAAAATTAGGCTGGCTGACACTCACTCTGGGGCTAGCCCTGGCCCCGTCCTGCCTGACCTTTTCAGCTCCAAGGTGTTGTGCACTCACTGGTGGACGCTTCCCATCGGATGCAGAAATCACTGTGGAGCTGTGCATCCTGCTGAGCCCAACCACGGCCTGGATAAGGCAGCCCAGAACCTGAGGAAGCAGTTTGGTGGTGGCTTTTCAGCCTATTTTCTGCTGCTTTGGTATGTTGGGTTACTTATGCCAGGCGTTTTTAAGGATGAATATTTAGGAATTGGTGAGGAGGTGGTAACTGCTTTGTAGTGAACGTGTGTAGAGGGCTGAGCCAATATGAAACTCCTGGGGATGGGATCAGATCTGTCATGGGAGCATCCCACAATACCTTTGGGCTCCTCTCGTGAGCATCTCTTTCCTTGGTGTTGTGCATCCTTCCATGGTCATGCCTGTCAGTGTTGTAATGAGCTCTTACATGTTCCTGAGACTCAGATGTTGGCTGAACCATGGCTGGTAGGGCACCAAGTCTCCATTGCAGTGATTTTACTGAGGAAGGTTTAACATCCATCTTTTATTTGCCAGTTCACAAAGGACAGGTGCCCCGTCCCTAGCAGTGTTCAAGGCCAGGCTGGATGGTGCTTGAAGCAGCCTGGTGTAGAGGAAGGTGTCCCTGCCCATGGCAGGGGGGTGGAACTGGATGAATTTTAAGGTCCCTTCCAACCCAAACCAGTCTGGGATTCTGGGATTCTGTAAGTGCCAGTGGTCCCTGCTGACATTAGCATGGGTACAGCTCAGCACCCCAACTGCTGCTGCCCAGGGGGATGTGAGTGCAGGACTGATCTGTGCCCACCACACCACCAGACTGGGATCTCACCAGGGCAGTGAGAAATGGGCTGATACAACAGAGAATGCATTTCAAGCTTCCACACACTTAACTTTATTCAGTGTTACCTTGCAACGCCAAATAAATCTGTACAGGAATATTGTTAAGTACAGCAGGTTGCTCGTGTTTGGTTTAGAATGTATTGCTCACTGCTGCAGTCAGGGCTGGGACTTCTCTTGTGGCTGAGGCACTCGGGGACCAGGATTTATGAATCATGTCCACGCTGTTGTGACTCTCATTTTTTTCCTTCCTTGAAGTGACAGTTCACCCAGCCCCATCACGTAGCATGGGCATGCACCAGACCTGGGGAGCGGCAGCTGCATTTCTCCCTTAGAAGCTTTGGTTTTCACCTGTTCAGTTGGCTTTTTGAACCCTTGTTTCTTCCTTCCCTTCCAATTGAATCTTCCTGCCCCTTCCTTCCATACTTCCTTCCAAAGATACCTCTAGTTTAAGGCACTGGTTTCTAAGATGTGTTTTGGACTGTGGCAGTTAATGGTTGCAGTACTCTGGATGCCTAAAAAGGGGGAAATAGGGAACCAGGTGCTGAAGAGTGACAAAAAGCAGAGAACCCATTGGGGTGTCCTTATGAAGAGGAGACTGCTGCTCCTGCAGCCACAGTGGCTGGGGACTTTGGAGGGAATCTAGTCAGAGCATCCCTTCAGCCTGAGAAAATCCTCACTAGAGCAGTGTAGCCTGAAACCAGGGGAAGCCTGAAGAGTAGTTTCAAGTTAAACTTATTCCTAGGGAGAAAAGTGAGTGTGTAAAACACCAGGCTTCCATGGAATAACCTCACAAAACAAAGCAAACGGGGAGCAGCATGGCTAGCTGATGTTTTCAACCTTGCATAGCCTGCAGTTTCCCTTTGCGTGTTGTGAGTAGCTTAAACACAAGGATATAGTGGGTGTGATATGTCTTCCTCTGCGGGGAGTCTCTCCATCGTAAAGGAGATTCATGGCAGAAGCGGACTGGCTTTAATAGCTGTTTTCTAATTGCCCCAATGCATCTGCTCTCCCTTGTCTGTGGGCTTTTGATTGTCTTTCCCTAGTTCTCACTGCTGTCCTTGACTGTTGTGTTGTTTAAGAGGCAAAACAGCTATTTCTAGGCTACCGTGCGTATAATAAGCATTCACCTTACTCTGGCACCTTTTGCACCCAAAAAAATACCAAAGTGCTGGGCCTAACGTGCTTGCACTGATCCTGACAGCACTCCTCTGAGAGAGCAGAGTCATTTATTCCCTTTTTAACCATGAGGCTGAGGGAGATTAAGCAGCTTTGTGAAGGTCACACTGGAAAGTGCGTGGCAGCTTGGGAATAAACGCCAGTCCCTGTTCCTGATTGTACCTATTCTTGAGCTGTTTCCATAGGTAAGAACCAGGAATATTTCAGATTGAATTTGTTTAGCAAAACAGTGCAACCCCGACATGGGGGTGTCTGGTACAGGAGATAAAAAAGAGAGTGCTGTCTGTCTTTAGTAGTGTTCTTAATGTTAGGCATTCAAGACCAAAACTTTTTAGTAGCCAGGTGTTGGAAGGAAAAAGACACTGTCCATTTGCTCAGTGCCACAAGCATCTGTGAACTTAAATGCATCATTTTAAAGTCAAGCATCCTCTCTTGGTAGCACTGAACTCTCTGCTGCTGTCTTCAAAGCTCTCAGATGGACTTTGGTACCTCTGGATATGTTGTTGTTCTTCCGTGGACCATTTTCCAATGGACAGATTCAAAGTTGCTGTCTACAGCTGAGATTGGCTGATCCTGGGGCCCAGGATCCAGAGCATTCCTTCTGTCTTTTATCTACGTAGTTAACTGGGAAAGCAACTGAGCTGATCCCAGTAAGATCTGAAGGAGGACCCTCCACATGTCAAACTTCTCCCTAAGAAGTTCTAGCTGAGATTTCCAGCCATCCCAAGGAGTTGAAGCAGCAGCACCTTGCGCTTCCTCCATAACTCTTGTAGATAATGGCATATTTTATTCCTCTGGCTCCTGTGTTTGCTGGCCCTGGCCCATAGAGTGTTTTATTGCTTGGAGCTGATGCTGTGAGGATTTATTGTGCTCTATTTAGCCTGGTGCTGCTTCATTGCTTGGTGCCATCCTAACCCAGACGACCACCGGGCTTCCCGTGCCCTGCGTCAGACCCATGCTCATTCCCCTTGTGCAGATGCTGTTGTTCAGTGCTGTGCCTGGTGCCTCTGATTCCCACATGAACGTCACCCTTCCCAAAGGCTCCCCAGCAAACCCCCTCTGATTACTTTCAGGCGTTGTTTGCAAGAGCTATGAAGTTTAGTGTTGCAAAAACCGAGCTGCTTTTGAGTGATTTGGAGTGGAGGTTTTCATCATCTGTGATGGTTTCTCCTGGCGATTGCTTTCTTTCAGTCATTTGTGTAATTGCGGTACTCGGTTTCCTGTGGTTTTTTTATACTTCATTTGAGATTCATCTGAAGATGGCATGTTCCCATCTCTAGGAATGGGGCCAGATTGAGACATGAGCTGCCTAAGCTGGCTGCTGAAATTGCAGGCCATGGTTTTGTTTCATCCTGAGATGCTCTTCTGATTCTGTGAGGTGTCTGAGACACGGTTTTCCAGTGCCTGCCTTGCCTTTATGGGCGAGAATATTTCATAGTTATTCCTTTTTCCACAATACCTTCTCAGGAAGACCTGTTTCAGTTGTATTTTCATTTCTGTATCAACTGATCACTCCAGATGACATGTACAAGCATGTATATGCATGACCAAATCCCTCCCCTTACAGACACCATGAGTGCTGCAGAGCCTGGCGCTGGGTCCTGCTGCATGTGCAGACACAGAGCTCCATGACCAAGTAACAAAAGGAATTTAACACCTGGCAGGGATATTGCTTTCTTTCCTAGGTGATTTGTAGAACCATCCATTTAAGGGATTCCTGGACGCAGGGTAAGGCGGAAGGTTTCCACTGATAAAGGACTAACTACTCCATTAATGATTCTATTCCACTATGATTCTATGTCCCACTGTATTTTTTCCCCAAAGTTAAAATCCCAATCTGTATGTGTTTTCACAGGAAGGGTTGTGCTTATCTTGGCTAACTCTGCCTATCCCACTTCCCAGGGCCACCCATTCATCGTGCAGTACAACGATGGGAATGCAGAAGTCGTGTCCATGTGGGTGTGCAGGATGCTTGAGGAGCGGCGATCAACCCAGGGACCACAGTGACAACAGCTCATCCCGGACCAGCAGCACCAGCCCCACGCTTTGGACTCACACTCTCCATCATGTCTCACTAAAAACATGTTCTAGAAGCATCAACAGAATCTTTCAGGATATTTGTTGCTGCCTTTCCCTCACCACCACATTAAGGAATTCTCTTCCCGCATTTCTTTTGTTGCTGAGCAATTTCATGTCCTCAGATTATCTTCAGTTAAACTGTACACAGCCTTAAAGCAAGTATTTTATATCTATATTTTTTTTTGTTATTGAATGTATTGTATATTTCCTGGCTCCAGAGTATTTTTTAACTGTTAAGTCTTTTTATGAATGAGTGTTGAGAGGATTTCCTTGAGGAGTTGTTGGCTGTCTTTTGAGAGCAGACATCACTAAATACTGGGTTTAAATGTAAAACAAAAGCAAACACAAGTAGAAGTATCTGGACTTGCCCATCCTGCAGGGAGGTGAAGGCTTGCCCTTCCAGAGTAAAAGCTGGTTAGGTAGGTCAGCATCGTCCTCTCAGTGGTGCCTCCCCTTAGGAAGCTGGGTGCCACAGCACAGCCTCATGCAGCATCCACTGAGCTTGTGGCCAGAGAACAGGCTGCAGGGGTTTACTTCCTATCACAGCAGTCCATGGCTTGCTTGGGAGCATCTTGCCTTTCTCAGCTCTGCCTTGATCCCTTGTTTTCCTCCATCAGAGTTGTTGAACGATGGGTGCAGCTGGGTCGAGCAAAGGCTCCTGTAGATGAAAGACCAATTGCAAAGGCTGTGCTGTGTGTTTCTCACTCCTGCACCTTCTGAGCACGTTCCCACAGCAGGCTGACACAGAGTTCATCAGTCCTTGTGTTAAGATGCTTATGACAAAGAGAGGAGGACGATGAAAGGCAAGTTTGGGGTGCGGGACTTGGGTGGAGCAGGAGGTTGGGGCTTGTGTTTGCTTGTCTTTGCATTAGAAATAAACTTTTGCTAAAGAAACCCCAAAGCTCAGGTAGTTTATTACATACCAGCAGCTTAAAAACCAGTTTGGTGGAAAACTCCTCCTGAACCACTGCAAGTCCTAAATGTTACTGTGGAGGCAGCTTGGAAAAGGCTTTGTTTCCTTCCTTGGAGGGATCATTTGTCTTCTTTCGAAGTATAGAGGTTGCAGGCATGAACTTATAGACTAAAGTTTGTCTTAATTGCTCTGATGTCACAACCTCCCTGGCAGATCACAGCACGATGAATGAGCCAATGGCCCCGATACCTCCAGGTCCTTCTGCTAAAGTGAGACAAATCCCTTCCCTGTGAGCCACCAGGCCAGAGGCAGCTCCTCCATTTATTTGTCTCTAACAGTTCGCAGCAGCTTTCTCGGGATAAAAAGTCTCCCTCTTGAGTTGAGTTAAAAAGTCAGTAAACCCAAGGCTTTTCCTCTCACTTTCCCTGGCAGGAGGTCAGGAGGGGAAGACATCACCATGAAAATCCATGCGGATGCCAGCGGATGGGAATGTGAGACATCTCCCGGCTAACAGGCTGACAGTGTTATAATTCACCAGGCTACGTATTAACCTCCCTGTCATCATCAGTGTGCCGATCAATCCAGCAATCACAGGGAGGTCTGGAGCCTCTGTTACACCTCCTCCTTCCTGCTACAACTTCCTGGACTTTGAGTCAGGGCATCCCTTGGCTGAAAAGAGATGTAGAAGATGCAGCAGTGTTATACTCCAGAGCTGAGGCCTGCACAAAGCATGGCATGGGGGGGGTTGCATAACAAACATCAGTTCACCAGTGGGTGCTATAGATGCAGAGTGACCCCTCCAGTTCCCCAGCTCATTTAAGGACCCCACCAGCAGCCCCACACTGGTCTCACCCGTCTCCTCTCCCTGTACCCTCAGTCATGGTGGTACCAATAGACCCAGACTCCTATGGGAGCGTGTTTGTGGAGCTCAGGCTCTGGGTAAAACACTGGGTACGTCCTGTCTGTGCCAAAACTTCCCATGTTTTCTGCTTTTCCCTGCCTGTGATCCTTGCCAGGCAAAGCTCATCCTGTGAGATGAGCCCATGGCTGTTTGCCCTTAAATGCAGCATAGAATTAGAGAATATGTTGGGGTTTGTATCCTGTGGCTGTGTGCATCCTGCTGTCAGCTTCCCAATGGCAAGCATCAGTCTTTGTTTTCCCAATAACAGCCTGAGAAGCTCTGTGTGTGGCTCTCCATGCACATGCACCTGGCAGAGAAACCAGGAAAGGGGAATGGCAGTGGGCTGAGGCTTTGAGGGCTGCAAGGGGTCTCTGACCTGTCCCTCTCCCTGGTCTGTCACACAGGGCTGGCAACAGCAATATGCTGGTGTTAGTAACTGAGCACTATAGAAACAGCTCGTAGGAGTTTCACTTGATCCCTTTGATACCCAAGAGCATAAGCAAAGGGTATGATTGAGGATTGAATCTGCCTCGTGGAGCTTTGTGGTCCTGCAGGGAAAGTTTACCTGGAGGCATCAATGGAAAAGGGATGGGCCACAGGCACCCCCTGTCCCCGTAATGCAGAGAGCGTGTGGGCAGCATCTGAAGCAAACCCTGGGAATTTAGGTCTTTGCTGGGAATAAAAATGTCCCTATTCCTGCAGGGAGCAAAATGTGCTGATGGAGAGCAAAGGGGAGCCCAGAGCAGAAACTGCTGTGTGGTGACAGGAGCTGCACCCAGGGGAGCCTGAGCCTTGCCTGGTGAGGAAGAGGAGGGAAGATGCAGGTCAAGGGGCTGCAAGAGGTGACATTCCCCAAGCTGAGGCTCTGCTCTGGGGAGGCTCCTCATCACTGAAGTCATCAGTGGCAGGGGCCAGGGCACTGGGACTCACCCTCAGCCCTTAGAGGCAGCGAATGGAGCAGCAAATCCTTCACCTTCACAAGGGCTTGGAGCAGGAGGCCCCCGAGGCTGGTGGGGACAAAGCAGCTTCGTGCAGAGGCTCTTTCCTGTCTGTCCTGTTAGGATGTGCAGCCACAGAGACCCCACAACAACCCCCAGGACCCACATCCCTCACCGGGCTGCTGGGAACCTTCCCTTGCGGCCCTCAATGTGCCAATGGGGATGAGTTGAACACAACCCAGGTGACTCCAGCTCCTTGACACCTGCAGGAGAACCAGCTTTGGCCTCAGCTTCTCCACACAGAGGCTCTGTTCAGCCATTTGAGGTCCTTTGTGAGTGACTTCAGCCACCACTGATGTCCTAAGGCTGCCCCTATGGTGATGGCACCTCCCAAACCCCAAGTGCTGCATGGTGTCCCCAGGCTGGAGGGGGTCTCCAGATGGATCACCAGGGCCCATAGCGTGATGGGGAGGTTCCCAGCTATAGAAGGTATTTTAGGATAACCCATCTCCAGCCTTCCCTGGGGTTCCCTCAACCTGGGGAACGCTCACAGGCACCACAGGGCAGGAATCAGGAGGGATGGGAGGACTGTCCCCTGGACTTGCCCTCACCCTGCTGCCCCTGCTCACAGTGTGGCACTGCTGGGCTACCCAGCCTGCTGGGAACGCCAAACTGGGGAAGAAGATTAGGAATCTCTGTCTCCATTAGAGAACGATGGTCCCATTGAATAGGAAGAAGGTTGTGCTTTAAGAAGAGTGAAGCACAGGGATCTCTGCCTGTCCCAGCAGGAAGCTGCAGTGGGAACGCTGCGGCTGCCGAGGAGCTGCGCTGACCCAGGGCTGCTTTACCTTCAGTGAAGGGTCTGGCCATAAACTACAAGTGAGCACTAAGGACAGGATTTATAGATGGAGCCTCTCCGGCTCCTGCAGCCGCTGCTGCACCGCCGGGACCCCGCTGCGGCTGCTCCCGCTCCAGTCCCGCCGGGGAAGTTCAAGGTTTATAAGGAGCCGGGCAGGCCGGGAGGTGTTTAATAGCCAATGGGTGTCTGGGGCTGCTGCAGGCAGGAGGAGGACGAACTTCCCTGCAGAGCACATAGGATGCACAGCTCCGTGCTGATGGCTGCGGTACCCGGCTGCCCCCGCACAGCCGGGCCTGGATGAGTTAACTGCTGCCCTGGGCTCATCCTGCTCCAGCTCCTCGAAGGTGCTGGTTGAAGCTGATCAATAAAATCGTGTCCATCGATCGTGCTCGTTGCGTTCCTCCGCAGCTGCTCCGGCCCAGGGAAATGGGGCAGGTTTAGAGCTGAGGGACACAAAGTGAGGGGCAGCACTGCCATGGGGGGTGGGAGTCAGGGAACAAGCAGGTGAGGGGGATAGACAGTGGGGGAGCTGAGGCGCATCAAGGGGTGCACATTGGGTAGAGCCAGGGTGTGGTGGGAATAGAGGGTGCATGGGGGGGGCACGGTGGGCATCATGGAGTGAGAGATGTGGGGGGAAACACATGGTGGTGGAGTGAGAGTGTATAGATGGAGGGGGTGCATAGATGGGGAGTGCATAGTTGGGAAGTGCATGGTGGGAGATCTAGAGTGTGTAGGTGGGGGGATGCATGGTGTGGGAGCTGGGGTGCTTAGATTGGTGGGTGCATAAATGGGGGGGGCACATATGGGGGGGCACAGAGGGGCTCTATACAGTGGGGGGGAGGCACACACAACCAGGGCACTTGGAAGGGGCTCCGTGGCGCACCGGGAGGACCCCGCAGACTCCCCGGGGGTCTCACGGCAGAATCCCCGGGGGGGCTCCCGGTCCTCATCCCGGGCCCGACGCGGTGTGCCCGGCCCGCAGAGCGCCGCCGCCCGCTCCCTGTGTCAATGTCCGGTAATTAAAATGTCACCGCTTAATTTTCAGGCCTCTCGGAGCAATCTTTTCCTAATAAAGAGCCTAATCGAAACGCTCCTTCCCCTTCCCCCGCCTCCCCGGGAAGGGCCGCGGAAGAGGCTGCAGAGGCGCAGAGCCGCTGCGGATCGATAGAGAGAAGCCCGGATTGATCGGCCTCTAAAATTAAATTTATTGGGGTCATGGTTTTATATGGTGCTGATACAACTGTTAAATGGGGAACATTCATTTCCAATAGGAGGCGTTTATTAAACTTCCACTGAATTAGACCGCCGTGATTTATGTGGCAATCTCGGCGCAGCCCTCCAGGAGACAGAGAGAGAGAGAAAGAGAGAGGGGCCGGTCGCGCCCGTCCCCGCCTCGTTATTTATTTACACCCCGTGACACGGCTCCCTAAGTTTTAACCTAAATTATCCGCCGGTCCCACCCCCCCCCAACCGCACCGGCCCGGGGCGAGGAGGGGGCCCGTGGGGGCTCCGCGTCCTGCCCAGCGCCGCCGCGACCGCTCCGCGTTCCTTCCGCGGCCGCGCACCCCAGTCCCGGAGGGGTGTGTGTGTGTGTGTGTATGGGGTTGTGCGGAGGTGCCCGCAAACGTCCCGGCTCCCGCATGTGGCGATCGTTGAGTGTTAATTAGAAATTCATTACAATTAAAAGCCGCGCGCACACGCCTTAATTACATCTGATTTTTAATTCCGAATCCGTGTTTACACAGTAAGCGAGACGTACCTCCTGATTATCCCCAATACTCTTTATACTGTACTAATTATGTAAATTAAACCTAATTAACTGACAAAAACTGCAGTCAATTCAACTGGTAAAAGATACGGAGGCTGCGAGGAGCGGGAGCGCCGGGACCGGGCCGGGCCGGTGTCCGCCTCGGGGCTCCGCGCTGCCGCACCGCCGTCGGGGCCGGCTCCGGCTCCGCCGCTCCTGGCTCCGGAGGAGCTTTGCGGGCACCGGGACGGCCGCACGGCCCCGGGAAGGGCCCGGCGGAGGGAGTCGGGTCTGAGCCGCGTCATCTCGGACCGCTCTTGATCCCCACCTCTCAACGGGAGCGGCCATGGGAAGGAGCGACCCCGGCTCAGTCCGCGCCGCCGCCCGCTCTCGGTGCCCCGCAGCCAGTCCCGCAGCCACTGCGGGGGCTCAACGGAGCCCCGGCTTGTGAAAGGGGCGGCGGGGCTCGGGCCCTGCGCGGACGCGGCTCCCGCGCTTCTCGGCTGCGGAGCTGGATGATGGGAGGGGAGATAAATAATTAAAAAGAGAGGAATAATTACCGGCTCGGGTTGCGATCATTGCGGGAAGGCCGCGCAGCAAGGCCCGGCCCGAGTCCCCCCCGACGGGACGTCCCGGTGGGACCCGCGGCCCCTTTTCCGAGTGGGAGCCTGGCCTGGGGCAGGTTCGACCGCGGCAGAGAGCGGAGGCGATGGGTGGCTCCGCACCTGCGCTTCGCTCCGCGCCGGCTCGGCCGCATCCTCCCGGTGCCGGTGGTGATGGCGAGGAAGGAGGGGGGGGGAACACGCACAAAAGTGATAGCTGGGGGCGATCCGCGCCGTTATTAACTTCTGTTTGATCAGTGTAATTGCGCCGATTGCGGCCGGACGCGATGATTAATTACAGTTTAATTAACGCGGCCGTGACGAGCGCTGCATGCGGGACCCCGTCCAGGGCAGGGATGCGGCTGTGGGCCCCTCACCACGCCGGCAGTGACCGGTAGCCACCGGAGCCGAGCCCCGTGTGTCCCCCCCCCGCCGCTCCGGTGGCCGCCGGCCCTGCCGCCGTGCCGCGGGCCTCGGTGGGGAACGAAAAACCGCGGGGTCCCCCCCCCGCGCTGCCCCCTCCCGGTGATTTCGTTACCGGCCGGTGCCCCCCCACTCCCCTCCCGCACCCGCGCCCCGCGGAAGAGCGCGCATCCCGGGGTGGGGGGGGCGGTGCGCGGGAGCAGCGCTCCCCGATTTCGATGGGGTCCTTCCGCCGTCCCCCCCCGCGCTCCTCTTTTCGTTGCCGCCCGCTCCCCGCGCAAACTTTCAACGAGCACCGCTCCCCCCAGGGACACCCGCACCGGGAGGGGGGGGTGCGCGGAGCCCCGCGTAGGTGCGGCCCGGGGCTGATCCCCGCTCTTACCTCGGGCGGCCCCCCGCTCGGTGGCGGCCCCCACGCCCCCCCCCCGCCCCGTTCCGCCGTGCCTTAAAGCCGCGCCGTGATTGACTGGAGCGCATCGGTGATTGACGGCCGCGGGGTCCCGGAGGCAGTTAATGTAAATACGCTGGTGCTAAGTGGGTGTGTCTTCCCGTTATTTTAGCTGTCACCGGATCAATGTGCAGCGTCTCCAAGTACGGATCCGGATCCTCCCTCGGTGGCGCCGTTGGTCACTCGCTCTTGTTGCATCGCGCCCGGGCGGACGCGGCGGCGGGGCGGGCGGCGGCCCCGAGGCGTCGGTGAAGGGCGCGCCGCTGCCCGCCCGCCCCGCTCCCCGGCGGCTGTCCGCGGTCAAGGGCTCGGTGGGGAAGGGGCCCCCCCCGGCCGATGGCGGCCCCGCCGCCGGGCTGCGGCCCCTAGCCCCGAGGAGAGCCTGCACGTCCAGCCGGGCTCCGCGGAGCGGTAAGTGGGACCGGGGGCAGGATGGAGGGGATGGGGATGAAGGAAGGGGAAAGAGAACAGGGGCTCGTTTTCGGTGGGCGCTCCCCGTTATTTGGTGTCATTACCACGGAAGCCGCTTACCGCCGGGAGCCCTCCCCGCTAAGCCAATTTGCCCGGCTCGCTGCTGCCCTTCTGCTGCTACGTGCTGAGGGTCCTGCCCGCCGCGGCCCCTAATCCGCCCGCTCCTAATCGCCCTCCGGAGACACGACAAAGGGGCTCCGGAGCCGCAGCTCCCCGAGCCCCGCTCCGATCCGCTCCTGGCACCGAGCGGCAAGTTTCGGCCCTCCCGGCTCGCCAACCCCCCCGGCGCCGCTGCTGCGGGACTCGCCGGGCGCATCCTCCGGCGCGTTTCGTTGGAGCCCGCCCGGGGCTCGCCGCAACCGGCGGCCCGGCCCTGCTCGGCGAGCCGGCACAAAGGGAAAGGACGCGGCACCTCCGGAGGACCCGGGGCTGGGGGTCCCCCACAACCCCCCGCCGGCCGGGACGCCCTTGCCCTGGGCAGCCGCAGCCGCTGGGTTCCCGGGGCCGCTGCGGGCAGCGGGTACGGGAGCTGCTCCGTACCGGCGGCTGCGGCGCGGGGGATGCGCTACGGCTCGGCCGAACCCCTCTGGGCCTGCCCCCGGCTGGGGGGGTCCTGCGGAAGCGCCTTGGAGGGCTCCAGGCTGGGGTCGTGAGCGCCGAGCGGGCCCCATGCGGGCGGCGGAGCGGGCGCGGCGGCGGGGCCCGGAGCGCTGCTAACCCGCGCCTTTCCCCGGTTTCGTTTTGCAGGGGCGTTTTGGGGGGAATGGAGGCGATCGCCACTCAGATGGGAAATGGGAGAGATGCAAGCTCCTCCCCAAATTCAAAGCAAGAGCTGCAGCCGTACCAGGGCTCCAATACCCTCAAGCCCAACCAAGTGGGTGAGACCTCTCTTTACGGCGTGCCCATCGTGTCCCTGGTCATCGACGGGCAGGAGCGGCTGTGCCTGGCGCAGATCTCCAACACGTTGCTCAAGAACTACAGCTACAATGAGATCCACAACCGGCGGGTGGCCCTGGGCATCACCTGCGTGCAGTGCACGCCGGTGCAGCTGGAGATCCTGCGGCGGGCCGGGGCCATGCCCATCTCCTCCCGCCGCTGCGGCATGATCACCAAGCGGGAGGCGGAGCGGCTCTGCAAGTCCTTCCTGGGCGAGCACAAGCCGCCCAAGCTGCCCGAGAACTTCGCCTTCGACGTGGTGCACGAGTGCGCCTGGGGCTCCCGGGGCAGCTTCATCCCGGCCCGCTACAACAGCTCCCGCGCCAAGTGCATCAAGTGCAGCTACTGCAGCATGTACTTCTCCCCCAACAAGTTCATCTTCCACTCCCACCGCACCCCGGACTCCAAGTACACCCAGCCCGACGCCGCCAACTTCAACTCCTGGCGCCGTCACCTCAAGCTCAGCGACAAAACGGCCACCGAGGAGCTGTCGCACGCCTGGGAGGATGTCAAGGCCATGTTCAACGGCGGCACCCGCAAGCGGACCTTCTCCCTGCAAGGGGCGGCCGCCGGCGGGCCCGGAGCCGGCTCCCCGGCCGCTAAGGCCGCGCTGCACCCTCCGCCGCCCGCCGGCCCCGAGCTGGCCCCAGCGCACAAGAGCCTCCGGTGCAGCGGGCAGGAGCCGGCGGGCGATCGAGGGGCGCTGGGGCTCCCGGCGGCTCACGGCGGGGCGGCGGGCGCGCACGGCGGGGCGGGAGCGGTGCGCAGCTACCCGGTGATCCCGGTGCCCAGCAAGGGCTTCGGGATGCTGCAGAAGCTGCCGCCGCCGCTCTTCCCTCACCCCTACGGCTTCCCCGCCGCCGCTTTCGGACTCTGCCCCAAGAAGCAGGAGGACGCGCTGGGCGGCGCGGGGGGCGGCGAGGCAGGCAAGGGCGGCGCGCTGCCCCCCGGCATGTTCTGGGGACCCCCGCACCCACACCCGCACCAGCCGGCGCAGCCGCCGCACCAGCCCGGGGCCGCCAAGGACTCCGGGGTCTACCCCTCCTTCCCCGTGTTCTGGCCGGCCGCAGGCAGCCTCCCGGTGCCGCCGTACCCCGCGCAGAGCCAGGCCAAGGCGGCGGCCACGGCCGTGGTGGTGGCGGCGGCGGCGGCGGCGGCGGCAGCAGCGGCCGAGCCGCCGGGGCTGTCGGGCCGGCACGGAGAGCTGGAGGGCTCGGAGCCGTCGGGCAGCGGGAGGAGCAGCGCTACCCCTCAGGAGGGCGCCGGGGCAGAGGGCGAGCGCTGTCCCAGCGCGCTGTCGCGGGCGGCGGGCGAGGAGGAGCGCTCCGGGGACGAGGCGCTGCTCGCCCCGCTGCCCCTGCCCAGGAAGGGCAGTTACCTCTCCGCCTTCCGCCCCGTGGTGAAGGACGCCGAGAGCATCGCCAAGCTCTACGGCACCCGGGATGCGTACGGCGGCGCGGCGCCCCGCGGCCCCGGTTACCTGTCCCCGGACTTCCTCAGCGAGGGCAGCTCCAGCTACCGCTCGCTCTCGCCCGGGGGGGACACGGCCGAGGAGCCCGAGGTGGACGTGGAGTCCAACCGGTTCCCGGAGGACGAGGACGAGGACAACGCCGCCGTTCCCCCCGACGGACGGGACCCGCCGCCGCCCCGGCTCTTGGCCGGTACCGAGGAGCCGCCGCCCGCCGATGGGCCCGAGGAGAAGGCGGCCGAACCGGTGGCGCAGGAGGGCGGGCAGGCCCCAGACGGCAGCCCCGAGCGGAGCAGCAGCAGCGGCGGCTACGAGGTGCGGGGCCGGGAGGGGACGCGGGACACCCTGCCCTCAGGGGTCTCCCGCGGGGACCCCCGCTCCCCTCACTCGCTGTCTTGCAGGTGTTCGCTCCGGACCGGGGGGAGCATCTGCAGCCGCTCAAGTCCGCCGCCGCGCTGGGAGCCCCGGCCGCGTTCCTGTGCCCCCCCGAGGCGAAGGGTAACTGGGGCCGGGGGGGCGGGGGACCGGTGCGCACCGACGGCGCGGCCACGGGCATTGCCCCCCAGTGGCTGCTCGGCCTCGGGGGGCGTCCGGGGCCGCTGATTTCGTTCGGGGCGTTACGGGGGAAAAGCGAGGGTAAACGGTTTTGGGATGGGGGACGGGGCCAGGCCCCCCCCGGGGCCTGGGCTGTCAGGGCCGCACTGGGAGCGGGGGGCAGAGCTCCTGCCGCAAGCTACTTTCCAACCGCAAAGCGATTAGGATGTCCGCTAAGAAGGTTTTAACGAGGGCTTTGTCCGTAATTATGTAATTAAGGATATATCAGGACCATACTTTCATTGCTTACGGTTGAAAATCGGTTTATTACCTTTAAGAGCAAGATAAAGAAGACAATCACTCCGCGGCAGAGGATTTAGAGACCAGAAAATCCTATCAGGACCAAAGGAATGTCTCTCATCCCAGCCCTGTAAATACCGACAGAGGTAAGCGCCGGTCCGCGGAGCGATGCGGGCTCCGCCGAGCCCCGCTATGGGGCTGACCCGCAGTGTTCCCCCCCCCGCAGGAGAGGACACCCTCGGCATGGATGTGGCCGGAACGCAGCTGGTGGAGAAGGACATCGAAAACCTGGCCCGAGGTGAGGCGGGGACCGGTGCCCCGCGGTGGGGGGCTCTGGGGGGACCCCCCGGCCTGTCCCCGCCGCTCGAGGTATTTGTGTTTTCGGCAGGAGTGATTAACTCCTGTGATTAATGTAACGTAATGCGATTAGCGCCGCGCTGAGCCGCCTCCAGATGGAAAAGTGCGGGCTCCCCTCAGCCCCCCATGTATTTTTAAACAGATGAGTTACAAAAACTGGTCCTGGAGCAAATGGAGCTGAGGAAAAAGCTGGAGAGGGACTTCCAGAGCCTGAAAGGTACCGGAGACACCCGGGGAGCGGGGCCGATGCCGGGGAACGGTTCTGACCGACCCCCCCCCCCCGGTGTCCCCCAGATAACTTCCAGGACCAGATGAAGCGGGAGCTGGCGTACCGGGAGGAGATGGTGCAGCAGCTCCAGATCGTCCGAGGTGAGGCCCGGCCCGTTACCTTCATTTCCTTAATCTCCTTTTTGTTTCTCTCCTTTTTCTTTTTTCCTTTCCATTCCTCTCCTTTTTCTTTAATTTTCTCTCCCGTTTTTATTTCCTTTATTTTTCCTTTTTCTTTTATTTATTTTTCCCTTTTTCTTTTATTTCCTCTTTTTTTTCCTCCTTTCTTTTATCCCCTTTTCCTTTTTCCCCCTTTCCATCTTTTTCTTTTCCCTTTCCTTTTTCTTTTCCATTTTCTTTTCTCCTACCGTCCGCTCCGCTTCTCCTCGGCATTTCGAGCCTCCCCGCAAGCGGCTGCGAGGCACCAGCACACGGGAACGAACGAAATCTTCCCTCTCGCAGCAATTTCCATCAGGGCTAAATTAAAACCCAAGGCGTAAAATCAGCCGGGGGCTCAAGCTCGGCTCCCCTCCCTCCTCCCCCGTCCCGTGTTCCCTTTCCCCCTTCCATCCGCACTACGATGCTCTCCCCCATCCCAGACACGCTGTGCAACGAGCTGGACCAGGAGAGGAAAGCGCGCTACGCCATCCAGCAGAAGTTGAAAGGTATCGGGGTGTGTGTGTGTGTGTGTTCATTTAAATGGGGGCTGACACCCCCCTCCGCGCTTTGGGGGGCCCCCGGGGGTGACGGCTCCATCCCTTTACAGAGGCCCATGATGCGCTGCATCACTTCTCCTGCAAAATGCTGACCCCGCGGCACTGCACGGGGAACTGCTCCTTCAAGCCGCCGCTGCTGCCCCAGTGAGCCCCCCCCCGGACCCCCCCGAACCCCGAAGCCATGCGGGCAGAGCCCACACAAGCCATTTCCACGAGGAGACACTTGTACATAGAGGACTCGGAGCCCGACTTTCCTCGGACTGGCAATACGGCGGGGAGCGGCCCCGGAATGGCCGGGAATGGGGGAGCCGGGCCCCCCTGCCCCGAGCCCCGCGCCCCCCAGGGCCCCCCCGCTCAGCCCCTCTTATCCCCTCGTGTGTCCGCTTCTTCCACCCTTGTCCAGACTGGAAACAAAAGTGGCGATGTGCAATGGATATAAATGTACTGTGATTCTCTTGGTACAGTATTTGTTGGATCTTTATTTATTTATGATGTATATTTATTCCCCTCCCCTTCGGGCCCCCCTCCTCCCTCACCACCCCCCCCCCCCCCCGTACATTTATGGATGTAACAGCACTTTACGGGGCGCTCCGGCCTCCGGAGGCAGAACAACGCTCGCCCGCTCTGGGGAGAGCCCCCTCTGTACGTGATTTTGGGTTCTTTAATAAAAGCCGACTTTAAGAAGCCGCCTGCTGCGTGGGGCTGTCCCGGGACGGGGTGCGGCGGTCCCGTCCCCCCCCACGGGGACACCGTGTTCGGGCTCACCGGGCCCCGACGGCTGCTCCCGGGCCTGGGGTAGGGGCCCGACACCGGGTGCGGGAGCTGGGGGGGGCTGCCCGCTCCCCTGCCGCGTTCCCCGCTCCCTCCCCTTCCTCGTCGCCGCAGACGGGAGCTCATTAATGCCCATTTATATGCTCGTTTCACACATGAAAGTATTACATTAATGAGCTCCGAGAGCGATGCGGAGGTGCTCGCACACCTATTAGCCCTAAATACCTGCTTTCAGCCCGGGATTAACCTAGCGCGGCATTCTGGAGGGCCGCGAGCGGGGCAAGGACCGGGTAGGAGGGAAATTGCACCTCGCACCGGAGTCCTGGGGCGTTCCGGGAGCGGGAGGAGGCACAGAGCCGGGTTTGCACCTTGCCCCGTGGTCCTGCAGCGCACCGGGGCTACCGGGAGGGGGATGCACAGCGCAGCGCTGCGCGCCGGGGCTGCGGAGACCGGGAGCATCCTGGGATCGGGGCTGGAGGGTGCCCTGAGGGGGGGTGGTGGGTACACGTTGCCCATCCCGGTTGCTGCGCTGCGAACGGGATTTCCGCAGCGCGGATCCGCCGGGATTACTTTGGGCGAGTTATAAACGGGAGCAGCCGCGGTTCCGCGGGCACTGCCGCCACCGCGTGGGCAAAGCCGGTACTGCAGGCACGGTCACCGCCCCCGGGGTGCTCCCGGCAGCCGCAGCACTCCGAGGTGCCGAAGGAGCTTCATCAGGCGCTATCTGCTCTCCCTACCCCCCCAGCAACCCACCACGGCTTTTCCCTGCGGGAATTGAGTGCCCGACCCTAGGATCAGCTGTGCTGGGGCAGGAGAGCGTCCTTCATCACCTGCGGGTGAGGGAGATCATCGCAGGGACATGTGGATGTGGTTAGCTGGGCTGAAGGTTATAAAACCTTTGGGGTGAAAGCGCTCCAACTACTTCCTTTGGCTCTGCTCTTTTCTGAGAGCGTCAAGTAAAGCTCTTGTGGCTCGTTTGGGGCCAGGCATCCTTTTGTGCTGGGTGAGCTGCAAGAAGATGTCTGTGGTACATGGCCATGAGCAGCAGGGCTGGGGTTGCTGGTAGCATCTCACAAGCAGGTAAGCCCTGGGGAATGGGGATCTTACTGCTGGGACATGGGAGGGATGCATAGACCAAGGAGACATGAGCAAAGAGATGAATAAAAGGCAGAGTCAAGCTCTGTGAGCTGAGGGGTTGGTTGCTTGGGCGAGTGAGGTAGTTGGGTGCCTTTGGAGCTTGTAGAGGAGCAGCTGAACCTCTCCTTGCATGGTGGATTTAGATTAGACCTTAGGCAGAAGCTCTTCCCTGTGAGGGTGCTGAGGCGCTGGCACAGGGTGCCCAGAGAAGCTGTGGCTGCCCCATCCCTGGCAGTGCTCAAGGCCAGGTTGGACACAGGGGCTTGGAGCAAGCTGCTCCAGTGGAAGGGGTCCCTGCCCGTGGCAGGGGTTGGAGCTGGAGGAGCTTTAAGGTCCCTTCCAACCCAAACCAGTCTGGGATCCTCTGTCCCTCTCTGCCTGGGTTACCACTGGTACCTCATGGGCTGGAGGTGGCACAGGGTGACTGCACAGGATCCATGGAGAAGCTCAGCCTAGATTCCTGTTGTCACTGTTGTACCTTAAAGGGGTTGGACACCTCAGACCCACAGCTGGGCCTGGTGTGTGGAGCCTTCCCACCTCCTGCTGTCCTATTCCCAAGCTTTCCCCACCAGCTCCTTGACCCAGGAGCCCATCCATCCTCCGCTGTGCTCACCTGCCTGGACACACCGTGCGCAGTGGCAGCGCTCACCAACATGGGTGCAAAAATGAGCTATTGTTATATTAATATTGTCACACTACTTAGCTCTCATTAAAACGTACTTTGCTGAATTTAATATGCGACTTCAAATGACACAACGTATTAAGTGCTTAATATACTAGAAATTATGAAACTATTATAGTCTAAGTCATATGAAATAATTAGAGTGAATTAAACTTCACCAGCAGGATGAGGGAAAGGCTTCAGATTTGTTCTTCTTTTAGTCTTAAAACGCTAGAATGTGGAAACAGCCCTTGACAATAAAGAGCCAGAGTTAGGATTTCTAAATAATTAAAGCAGGAAAAGCCTCAGTGTGTGTATTTGAGCCTGTGATGAATTTGGAACTGGGGGAAGCAGAAGGTCTGTTTGCCGTAGCTGATGCGGTTGTTCTTTGCCTGAAAGAACAGTGGCAGAGCATCTCCTTGAAGCTGCTCACCAGACCTCCAGCCTTGCAAAGGCTTCTCCCCATGTGCTATTTCCCTCTTGTACACGCTATTTATTTGGAGGTCAGCAGATGGACTCCCAGGGACAGAGCAGTGTCCTCTGTGGCATCCTTGAGCTGAAAGTCCCCTTTGGAAGCAGCTTACCTCTTAATGGGGTGCAAATACCAGAGCCCCCCCCCCCGGTCAGAATCATGGTGACTGGATGGAGCCTGGCCCCTCGTTCTGGGAAGTGCTTTGAGCCATCACACTGGAGTTGGGGTTGGGTTCTGGGTGCTTTTCTCACACCCTGGTGGACTCGGGGCTGGTTGATGCACTCTGGTGGATCCACAGCAGCGATGCAAAGCCCCCAACGGATCGAGTGACAGGCTTGGTCAGGGTGTGACTGGATGGGATCCATGGCACCCATGCTGCGGCATGCACTGGGTGCCACGCATGGCAGGGACCTGCTTGGTCAGTGCCTCGCAGGCTCCGGACCTCACCACTGACCCTGCGTGAGCTCGGCTGCAGCTGCACGCAGAGGCCAGGAGGTGGCGCTCTCAGCTCCGCTCCGCTGCGCTCCCCGCTCCGTTTGCCTGGGTTTGAGCCGAGGCTCTGAGCAACTCCCATGGAAACTGCCCCAAATCAGCCCTTGGGAAAGGCAAGTCCGAGCCTTGCCCGGCGGAGCTGCAGCGGGGAGGCTGTGGAGTCCATCCCTGGCGCAAGAGGTGCTTGCACAGTGCTCTGAACAAGCAGGGAGCGGATGTCAGTCCTGCCCATGCCGGGCTGGGGTGCCCTGGATGGGAGGCAGTCCCTATAGGCTCACACGTCCCTTTCAGGTTACCTCCTGATCAGGTTATGTGGAGTTTTCTCCCCACAACACAGGGGAGAGGGAATAAAGCAGCTCTCCCATGAAATCCTGGTGTCAGGAGCTGGACCGGGGCTCCCAGGTCTGATTCTGGGCACTGGACCAGTGGTACTGTTACAGGTAACTGAAGATGCTCTGCCCCAAAGTGAGGATGGACTCTTCTTCAGTAAATGCATAAGGCTCTCGGCAGATATAGGGGATGGTATCAGATAAATAGTGCTGTGCTGGGGTGCACGCTGGGAAGGCTAACGCTCGAGTTAAAAGAGAGGAAAATGGTCCTTAATTTGCCTCCATGAGGATTATTTAGGTTCCACCAACTGTATCATCAAAAGACACATTTGCTTGGAAAGTCTAATCATTAAGAACAAGGAACTTGCCAGCAAGCATCTGAAGAAGTGTTAACTCGTTTTATCTGTCCCTTTGATTTCAAGGGACTATTTGCTGTTGGTGACAGGGGGGAAAATTAATTGCCTGATGAAGCTTTCTGAGAAGGAGCTGTCTGGTCCTGGCCAGACCAGAAGATGGGTTTGAGATTCAGCTCTGCCAATGCTGGTTCATCACTGTGGTCAAGTGTAGCGGTGAGCACTGTGCAGAGACACAGGGAAAACATCTTCCCTTTTCCAGTGACCTCCGAGCCCAGGTGGGTCTGGAAACCAGCAGGTCTGTGGGTGGCTTTAGAGCAACCCTGCTCAGATCAGGGCCGCTGACACCAGGTTGCGCAGGGCTGTGTTTAGCTGAGGCTTGAAGAGCTGAAGAAAGGTGGAGAGGGGCTTTTGACAGGGGCCTGTAGGGTCAGGACAAAGGGGAATGGCTTTAGACTGATAGAGCATTCGGGTCCCTTCCAGCCCAAACCAGTCTGCCTGCAGTGCTTGACCTCCCTCACGATCACAAGAGTAAGTGTTTTCCTATCATCTACTCAGGGTTGCTATCATCTATCTCATGTTGCCCATCACCTCTTGCTCTGCTCCTCCGAGGTCTGACTCTGCCTTCTCTCCACCATCCCATTTGGGATCTGCAGGCAGTAGTGAGACCTTCCCTATGCCTCCTCCCCTCCTGGCTGGACAAATGCCACTCTCCCCACATCCCCCCATGCAATGTGTGCTCCATCCCCAAACACCTCAGCCCATCGGGACCCTTCCTGCGAAGCTGCTCTCATGGCGTTTGCATTCACAGTGTCCTTTCTCCAGCCTGGCCAGTCTCTGACCAGCAGTCCTGTCCTCCCCAGCATCAACTGCTGCTCCCAGTTCAGCATCATCTGCCAATGCTCTGTCCCATCGTCCTGGTGGCTAATAGGGACAGTATTGATCCTGAGGGATGGCACTGCTCCCTGCCTGCCTGCTGGACTTTGTACCCCAAACACAGTGTTTGAGCAGTGTGGTCAGGTTTCCTGCTTGTCCACTTCCCCAGTTCGTATCTCACCAGTTTGGCTCTGAGGATGCTGTGGGAAGCTGAGCCAAAAGCCTTGCTACAGTCAAGGTAAATAAACCCCCTTGTTTTCTGTTCATCCACAGAGCCAGCCCTTTAATTGCAGAGAGTATCAGGAACGGCTTGTACCAGGGGAACTGGCACTGGCTGTTCCCAGTTGCCATCATCTTAGCCTCTTGGAAATGCTTTCTGGCACCATTTGCTCCATCACCTCCCAAAGGTGATGCTGGTGAGGCCAGCTCTTCTGCACCACTTTGGATCCTCTCTTTGCCCTGCCTGAAGCTGGGTGTCCTATCTGCTTTTTCCCAGCCATCAACATCACTGTGACCTTCCTGAGATGATCCAGAGTGGCCCCACAGTGACCCTGGGTGGTCTCTTGGATGCTGCCCAGTGGCACCACAGCCATCCAGGTGGCTGAAGTGGACCCGAAACATGCAGATATGATCAAAGCACTGGGTGAGCTGCTGGCTGCCTCACCTTGGCAACCCCAAAAAGCTCTCTCTTAGGGGGAAAATCCAGCTATTTTGGGACCTGTCTGGCTGCAAGGGATTAGGGACAAGGTGTGTGTGTGTGTGTGTGTCTGGTCCTTGACTGGCTGGAGGTTCCTCCTGCTGTTGTCTTCGGTGCTTTGCTTACATAGGTTTAACTTGTGCAGTGAAGAGCAGGGCTGGCGTCCTTCGGTTTTTATTGAAGAATGCCAAGGACAAGCGTGGGCAGGACAAGGAGCAGGGTGTCACTAACCTGGTGCACCCACACACCAGGGGTATGGCTTTAATCAAACTGGTGGAGGTCTGGGTGCAAACAAGGCTTCCCGTGCTGCGTGGATGAGAGAAAGGCGTGCAGCAGGGTAGCTCTGCCTCGCCGAGGAAATCACTTATTTATTTCCATGTAACAAAGCAAACTCTGGGTTTCTTGGAAACTTAAAACATATTTTCCCCCCCTTCTTTTCTTTTTTTTTTTTTCCCCTTTTCTTCCTTCCTGAAAGCTGAAAATTCCTTCCTTTGATCTCCTTTCTGACTCTTAATGAAGTTGTGGGATCTGGCTTCCCGCATCGCGCCTCTTGTTCCCGCTCCGCTCCGCTGCCTGACGGTGATGGAGCAGGGAGAAGGGGTGAGCTCCCCTCTCTCGAGTATTTCACACCTCCTAACACCAGCCCAGCTTCAAAGCACGCTACGCACACGCCGAGCCCAGGCTGCCTGCGGGAAGGCCGCGCTTCCACTGAAGTCCGGGAGAGCTGAGCCTGCACATCCAAAGCTAGAATTTGACACTAACAAATTAATTCTCACTCTTTTCCCATGGAGGAATTAAGCTGCTAAATGCGGGTGGGTTAACTGGGGAGGGGGTGGGCAGCGGGACTGGTGCCTGTGCTGGAGAAGGGATGTTTTCCAGTGCGTCCTGTGTAAGAGGCAGGGACGGGGTGATGGGCTCTTGGGAACTGAGGCAGTCTGGCTGCCCAGAGACACTTCTGTTGCAATTAGCTGGTGCTGTAGGAAGGGAGCAGTGGGCACGATGCATTGCACAGTCCTTGCATGTAGAGCCTGCAGGGGTATCGGTCCCATTCTGCTCATTGCCAGCCCAAGTGTCC
This sequence comes from Neopsephotus bourkii, assembly GCF_033783945.1. Lineage (NCBI taxonomy): Eukaryota > Metazoa > Chordata > Aves > Psittaciformes > Psittacidae > Neopsephotus > Neopsephotus bourkii. The sequence goes on along the minus strand of NW_026902048.1, from coordinate 520,256 downwards.
TACAGACAGTCTTGGACTCCCCAAAGCCGATTTGCCCCATCCCAGGCATCTCTTGGTGGTGGCTTCCTCATCCCAAACACATCCTGAATTGCCAGTGGTGAGCTCTGAGTGGTTGTGCCGGGCAGGAGATGCTGCAGGAGCTCTCACCCAAGGCAAAGCCCTTTTGGGAGAGGATGGGAGCACTGTTTCGGGAAGCTTTTGCTGCTCTTGCTTGTGCTACCCCAGCTGTGGAAGAAAGAGCAGCCTTCAGCTGCTGGGGCTGTTAATGTCACCTTTCACAAGCACTGTGCTCGCAAAGGAACCTGCCAAGTATAGCACGTTTTAATTTGCTCTTTTCCCATGCATTCCTGGATTTATGGCTCAGTTCAGTCCAGTTACTGCTTGCTGTATGGAGGTAAAGCCCCCTCCAGAGGGTCAGTGCACGCCACAGACTTTGTGGGTTCCCTTGGGGAAACTGATGTACTGTTCCCTGGGAAACATCCACCTAAAGAAGGGGCCTATATTTGACTCTTCAGAACTTTTAGCTTTGAAAGCTGGCAAAGAGATTTGTCTGTCTGGTGATTACATCTAACAGGCTTCTGTCCGAGCGCAGGTATGTGACTTTATTCTCTGCGTGCTTTTAAATGCTTGGTTGTTTTTTGGCAGTGTGTATTTAGGAATATACATACACATATTAATTGTGTAAAAAGGAAACTAAGAAGAAAAGTGAGGGGCAGAAAAAGAGAAGCTGTATTTTCAGTGATGCCTGCACCAGGTTGAGAAGTACATCTGCAGTTGGTTGCCATCTGTGGCAGCTTGTCCAAAGCAAACATTACCAGTCAGTCCAGGTTTGGCTGCATAACTGCCATAAACCATTGCAAGGGCATCCAGAATAGCACAGCCCTGGAACTACTTCTAGGATTAGGTCCTGCTCCCTTGAAAAATAACCCTTGGCAAGAGCTCAGTTCTCCCTAATAAAAATTCTGTTTTCACAGCTCTAATCAAGTTTTCCAGAGCTGTGGTCCAAATTAGAAACTGCATGCAGGATATCTGACCCAGGAGAGCAAGATGGAGCTTTTCACTTAAAGCAATGCCAGGCTGGAAATTTCCAAAGTTCTCAGAGCCTCACCTATAGCAGAGCTGTGGAGTGTGTCCCAATAAACCTGGCCTTTCCGCAGCAGAGCTCCATCACATCCAAACTCCTGGTCCCTCCTTGCAGGTGGAAGAGTCTCCTTTGGAGGATTCTTCCAGAAATAGCATCTCTTCAGGCTTGCAGATGTTTCTGGCTTGTTTTAATGGTGAACCATTGGTTACTGTTGTTCATCCCAGGGGAAGGTGGGGAGGAAAAGGGGCAATGGAGCTGAAGCTGCCTTGCTGAGTGAGCATCCAGAGTGGCAGCAGGCTCTGTACTGAACCCTGCCTGCCTGGATGGCACCCCATGTCTGCAAACCTCTTTGAGGTGCTCCAAAAGTGTTCCACAAGTGGTCTTTGCAGAAGATGCTGTGGTTCCCTAGGATCCCTCCTTGTTTGTTACTAGAATCATAGACTGGTTTGGGTTGGAAGAGCTCTTAAAGATCAGGCAGCTCACAGGGAAGAATGTGGGTCTTCATTTAAATAGCTTTCCACTCTTGTTTTCCCAGCCTTCGATTCAACTGTCCATCCACAGCTTTCAGGGCAAATGTATTTTACTTTTCATGTGATAAATGCTCATCTATCAATATTTGGAAAGCAATGAACCCATTAGAGTCTTGACAAGAGATGATCCTGTTATATGCAACCAGGGGATAAACCTCTGCTTGTTCAGTTACACAGTGCACAGGATTCAAGCAATATGTTTGCTTTCCGAATGCAAATGCAGAGTGATCCACCGTGGATCACAGATGAACGCGGCCATCAGCAAACAGTGGAGGCTGCAGGAGAAAGGAGGAAACCCCAGCCATAGTTCATCTTCCTATCTCAGCCTGGCTGGGCTAAAAGATGTATAGAAACACTTGGTGAGATTGCTCCTTAAAGGCTCACGTGGGCTCCTGATTGTGGAAGCATGGATTATGTGATACGATGTGGTTGTAGAACACCTTTTATAAAGCTCTTGGCACAAAAACAATGCATAAAAATAACAGATGTGGCAAATCACAACCACGTTCTGAAGTCCCGTAGTACAGTTCAGTGAAAACAATGGGCTTGATTTACATCGGGATTTCTTTTCCCCTCAGAAACGTTCACAGGCAAAGAAATATTAGAAAGAGCAGTAAAAAGGCTAAAGGTGCAAACAGGTTTTTTTCCTACAGACATCTGCAAGTGCCTGGTAACTCGGGACAGGGAGCAAAGGGGATGGAGGGTCAAGCTCGGCTCAACTGACTCTTGCTTTCAGTGAGGCTCTTCTTGTAAGCCAGGCAGGCAAACCGTGGTCCCGAGGTGCGTCCCAAGGGAACAATGGTAAATCAGCATCCTGGCTAACAACAAAGTACTCAATTGTCTTCCTAGGACCATCGCTTCAGCAAAGGGATGCCCAAAAAGAACTGCAAATGCATGAGGACCTGTGCAAGGGAATAACTAGGCAGGTGCCTGGCTGTTGTCTCCAGCCTTTCAGCACCCCTGGAATTTTCCACATGGGAGATGGGTTTGCTGTGCTCCACAGGAAAGGTCTTGGGTGTTGGATAGGCTTTTCCTATCCCTTTGTGAAGCTGCTGTTACCAGGCTTGTAATCAAAGCAGAATCTGCAACCAGAGAAGGCTCTGTTGCTCCTCCAGCTGATAAAGAGGAACAGGCTCCAATTAAACCCCAACAGTTTACTCCTGCTTGTTGTGATACATGGTGTCCTCAACACAGGCGCTCCACAGCTCAGCACCTCAAACCAGACCTGGGGCTTTAAACTGAGGGGCAATGCTGTGCTGCTGCTGTGTGGAAGAAGAAATTGGATATTCCTGTGGGCTGCGTGTTCTCTGTCTTAGTGTATTTGCTTAATCCCTATTGGCCTCTTACACAGTCGATTTCTATGTCAGCTCAAGCCCTGGCCTTGGTTGGCATATGGGACCATGGCTGGTGCGACAGCTCTGCAATAACTGCACTTCCCAGAACTGAATTTGGCCTCAAGTCTGCTCCATAATGTCCCATTAATTCATTATTCATTGTCTGAGAGAGCCCAGATGTGAGCGCGGGGCCAACTGCTTGGTCCTCTCTGAGCAATTTGGCTAAGAGGTGCCAGTTATTTCTTGGTATAGTTTTGGCTCCCAGATGGAAGAAAACTGCGCAGTAGCTTCAATGAAAAAGGGCAAAATGGTATTAATAGCCTATTTTTATTAGTAGAGAAAAGAAAGACCTTGCAGTGAAAGGCTTCCAGCTTCTAAAAAAAACAAGGAAATTTCAACTGAAAAAGAGAACTTACTGTTTTGAAAGAGTTTGCAGGGTGGGGACGTCAGACTGAAAGGATCTTGTGTAACTCTGATTTTTTAGGTCTCATACTAAATTAACCCGTTTATTCCTTTGCTTTACCACAGGAAAATCACCGAGGAATGCTAAGGAAAAGGCTGATTTCCAGACGAGCTGAAAGCGTGGAGCATCTTCCAGGATCAGACCCGGACACTTTCATCTGTACGTTTTGTCTGGAGAGCTGGTATTTCTGTAGCTCTTCCCATTCTCCAAGCCCTCTGTAGGTGTGAAGTATTTCTTTTGCATCCAGCAAATGGAACAATAACAGAGGACTTAATTTTCCCATCTGTCAACTAGTCCTGAACAAATTGTACATCGCTCTCTTTGCAGAGAGATCTTTTAGCTAAATTAAAAGCTTTGGTGTTCACTTGCACGTAACAGGGCTTCTGAGAGGAATTCTGTCATCGCATTTCTGGTTGAGATTTTGGTTTAAATGCTCTGCAAATCCCTGAAGATCTGTTTGTGTAACTGGGAGACGGTGGCTCCATCTTGGGTAACCCAAAGTAACTCGCATCACAGCGTTGAAGCCAGGTTTTGGAGGGAGCTCGTGCTGTATGTTCAGGTTGATCAGTAGTATTGGGAAGGGAAAATTCCCACCCAGGGGCTTTGGAGAGATTGCCCTGCTGATGCAAACCTCTGTTCTGCCCTTCTGAGGATGGCTGAGCACAGGCTGGTCTTTGTTGCTCCCCAGCCTGTCAGACAGCCATGGTATAATGCTGTTAGTCTTGGGCTTGACCCCCTGAGGCTGTACTCCAGCAAACAAAGTGCCTTGGGTTGGTTTCTGTATGTGCTGATGCTTCATTTAAGAACATGATGGTGGGCTCCTCCACTTGCAGGACTCGCTGGTGTTGGCTGTGCAGGTGATGGCAGTTCTAGGCCACATAATGCTGCTCTCTTTGCCCCTCAAACCTGGGTCTGGAGCAGCTATTAACATCAGCGGTGCTTTGGGGTGTGCAGGTTTCCCCCTTCCCTTATGCGTAGATAAGCCTTGTGCTCATCTCCCCATAGATGTTGTCCATCCTCCCCCTTGCCACCACCCTAGCATGACCCAGCTGGCAGGCTCAGATAAGGGCTGAAGGGGGAGATAAGAAGCTCTTTTCCTTCTCCTCCCTCATCTGGAGCACCAGCAAATGGTGGAAACCCACAAGCTCTGTTAAACACATGGGAAAGTGGCTGCTAAACGAAATGGGTCACACATAGACACAGACACCAGTCTCTGAAAAGCAGATGCATCAAATACAGATCTTTGAAAGAAGTGAAATGAGGAAAAATAAAATCAGGGCCAGGTTCCCCCTTCTCCTCAGCATTCCCCATCGTGTCTCTTAAGAAGCCATCCTTGAAGCTCCAGGTTTTACCTTGAGCAAACCCATGTTATGTGATGTGGCAAAGACACACCCTGAAACAGACAGGTAGGAATTTGGCTTTAGAGCTATTTCCACTGGAAAACAAAAGGGTTTCTATGATGGTTCAGAGCGAGTGCCAATTAAAGGGTATGAACTCTTTTTGTACTGTGTTAAATGCAGAGTATCACTAGCAAGGTTCATACAAGCCATCAGTCGCTTTTTCTACCCTTCTTAATCAGGCAGGCTGAGTGCAATGTGATGTAGTCCAGCAATCTGAGAAATGGGGCAAATAAGTAACTCTTTCTTGTTTGTCTGTTCCTCCCTTGGTAATGCATTTTTAGAGTGACATCCACGGGTGCAGCAATGCATCCGTTATGGGACCTGAAATAACAGAGCAGAAGGAAACTGTGGCAGGGCTCTGAATCCTCTGGGCTTTATGGCTAGTGTGATTGCTGCTGCAACATGTGCTGCCTTACAAAGGAGGCGTGATAGCTTCATCACACCACTGATCCTGAACTAGAAGAGGACATAAAGAGGCAGCTATTGACTGGCTCAGGTCTTTCCTGCTCTGAGCCTTCGCGTCAGACGCTGCTGCTGCTGCAATTTCAGCATCGGTATCCATAGCAGAGCTCTGGAGCAGATTGGGCTCAAGAGTTTTTGCTGGGTTGTGCTGAAACAGGGATAAATTATGATGTCAAAACAGAGAGATGTTGTCACACAACCATCTCCCCTTGCGGGGTCAAGGTTCTGCTTTATAGCTTGGAAACCCATTAGTCCGTTTGAAAGCATATGGCCAAGAATGGACACAAAATAGTCTTGTGTGTTTGGGTCAGAGCTACGGACAAAAGGCTCTTTGTGCTAAGAGCTGACAATGACAAATAAAGAGGAACCTGTTGATCTAGGAGAGAAATGGAGGATTATGAAAAGATCACATGGTGAGAAAAAGACCTTGGTTGTTTGTCTGGACGTCAGTCTTGCCTGTCAGTAAAACACTTTCTGCAGCTATGGCATATTTGTTAATAGAACTACTGTCTCCTGCTCCCATGGTTTTTTTCCTAGCCTACAAAATGCAACCTGTGCCACCCTCATGAGCCCACATCAGAGTGGTGGTATGCTCCTAACTGGATCCTGGCCATGTGCTAGGTGTTAGGTGGAATAATGAATGCCTGCAAATCTCCCTGATAGCACTGAGAGCACTAGGAACTGTAAATGCTACAAAACAGTGTCTGTCCAGCCGTGACACATAAATACAGGGCACAAAGAAAACCCAATAACAAACTCCCTATAATTCAACAAAGTTATTGGAAGTAACCCAAAAGCTATGTCTAATGTTAAGAATAAGCATATTTCCCAAAGGTAACGTTTGATTTCTATCCAAACCCAAACATATTTGAAGCTCTGCCTGGACGCCATTGTATAGCAGATTAACCGGGACAGTTTAATCTGTGAATAACTTTGCAAAGCCTTCAGCCAACTCTGAAGAAATAGCACCAGTCTTGACAAGACTGGGCTACAAAACACTTCACAGATAATGTGGAGGGTTTGGGTTTGGGGTGTTTTTTTCACAGCAAGTCTGGAGAAACGAGAGGAATGCTTTGGTTTTGTGGCACGCACATCTGGCGAGTGCACATTGCAGATTGGTGGGCAGAGAACACACTGAACAGAAATATTGATATTGAACATTGATGGGCTGCCTGAAATGACCTCCAGAGTCTATGAAGCACACCACAGATTCAAAGGAAGAAAAATCTATTATAGCCCATTGTGCTCTGGAATGTATCCGAGTCCATGAGCAGAGAGTGCCAGCGACTCGCTGCGTTTGCTGTAGTGCAGGAGACCTATGGAAACATGTTGAATTCAAAATAAAAGGGGTGTATGTAGGGAGAAATAACAACAGAATGGGTTTTCTCTGGTTTCATTTATCTCTACAGCTGAAGAGACTGCAGTGGGGAAGGTGGCTGGTAAAGCAAACACAGAGGGAAAGGTCCCTTGCTGTTCTTTAAGCAGTCGTTCAAAATCAATGCAGATAATGCGCTTGGAAAGGACGGTCTCATTTACTGGTTTTCAGTAAATTGCTGGGCTGTGCTTCCCAGTGATAATGTGATAGTTGCAGCTGTGCCAGTAAGAATATACTTAAAGTGTGCAATTCCTTTGGATAACAGTCTGGGATGCTCTAAATTCTATGTGTTACCTGAGAAATATCTAGAGCTGCTGCATATCTCTCCTGGTGGCACAGTGTGTGTCTCAGTTCTCTGTAGCTTATTACAGAGACACAACAACCTGCTTAAAACCAGTACCCTCTTGCAGAGAGAAACGCCACCTCCAGCTCACTACAGCTTGGCATGGACTCTCTGGGAAAGCAGAGGTGTTTTCTAACCACTGCTCTTCCTTCTTCCTTTGCTGCCTTGATTTTTCCATCCCTGGTAGTGGGTGATACCCTCCCAGTAACGTCAGTGCTACTGGCTTAGGGTCCAATTATCCTCATTAGTATAAACTAACAATTCCTAGTTCAAAGTAGGTTTGCTATGGACAGGACCACTAGGGATTTAGTGCATGATACTGGAGCTGGTCCTTAGTTTTTTTTGAATAGTAGTTTTTAACTGGAGGCAGATCAATTTATAAATGCTTTGGGAAAATAGTTTCAATGATAAATATGATCTTTATTAATATTTTCTTTGTTAATTCATTGATGTTAAAGAGCTTTGAAGATGAAAGCACTGTCTGCAATAAATATTAACATTATTCCAACTTATTTTAATGTTGCAAACATTCCAGCTCCATTACCTTTCATCCAAGAATCTCAAAGTGCTTTCCAAATGTTATTTTCCTCTCAACAGTCCAGGGAGATAGCTATTATTATCATCATCATCCCCGTTTCACAAAGGAGTCATTCCAAGTGTATTTTATCCCATTACTTGGTCAAAATCAGGTAATATGGCAGGAATCTATTTGGAGCTGATCCAAAAATTCCTGACTCCCTTTCTCCTGTTCTTGTTGCTAGACAGCATTCCCGTCTTGGGAGTGGGGTGCAACACTCACCTGTGTGGCACTTGCCTGCTGTCTTAGGTGCTTTTATTGGTTGCTCTTAAAAGAAACAATGAAAAACAGGTGATAGCCATGCTGGTATTGAGGAAATAAAACTCTCCAAAATCAGAATTATGACATTTATTGATCTTATTGAGCAGGATAGGGTGAATTTTAAGTATCTCTTAATGTGCAAGAGTAAATCTTCATTTGATGCTGGTTTAGTAGTCCTATTATAGAGTCAGAATCTCATAATCCATACTCGAAAGGCTATTAAAATGAAAGAATTTTCTCAAGCACAGTGCAGGTGAGGCTATATTGTGGTGGAGAGCGCAGGTGAGCGTGAAAGGTGTGAGCTAACTAGCACATGCTGCAGCTGAAACTTCTAAACCACTCTCCCCAAACCCAAGGCTGAGTTAATGGTGAGAGCAGAAGGCCGTTTGGGGACAGCATTGCTGCAGCAACCCATGAGAACCATGCGAAGTTTGAAAATAGCAGTATTGACAGGCAGAAAAACAACATACATATAATTTTCAGGTAATTGCTACAGTATAATTAGCCCTGTTGTTTTCAGATGAGCCATCTAAACTGAACTCCACTTGCTACTGGAACTCAGCTTTATTTACAATGTTCCCAGGACTAAAGTGGTTCTTTAGAAATAGTGATTAGGTACAGAATAAAGATGTGAGTGCTTCATACCAGATACTGTCTCTGTGCCAGCAGGTGCAGCCTAGCTACTGGCTTTTCATTCAGCATTTTATCCACCTCTGCTCTGAACCACTTCAGGCAAGATGAGAGCTAAAGAAAAGCAGAAGATAAGCATGATTTACTCCTATACTGCCTACATTAATTACTTCTACAGGTAATAATCTACTCCTTTCCTTCTATGTTGCTTCTCTGTGTGGTCCATAATGGAAGCTGTAGGACAGGAAAGAGGAAAGAGACTCAAATTGTAACAGGTCTTTGTCTTTTTCTAGACCACTCTGTGACTGATGCCCCATGGAAAATTGTTATAAATGAGGATTATATGAAAATTTCAGTATTTTACATGTATTGTGTGAGTACAGGAAAGGGGGAAGTAACATGAAACATCAGAACAAGGATTTACCCTCAAAGTTCTGGAAAATTTAGGACCTTGATTCTTACCATTTTCCCACAGAACTTTGCTTATTAGAAATTATTTAGTATCTGTGGAAGGTAACTTAAGCACTGGGACTTTGCAGTCTTGCATAAAATCACTTTTAATTGGAATGAACGAGTTTGTCACAGTTAAAACCTGGTTTTGCTGATGCTGCAAGTCTGTACAGCTTAATTAAAAGTCTGCCTCACCTTGCTGAAGGTGTTTGGGAAATAGATGCAGCTTTCTGGGTTTTCTGTCCTCAGGTTTGAATAGTTCTTGGCCAATTTCAAGCTGAAGCATCTGACACTCTAGGTGTTAGTTTGATACAGAACTGTGTATGGATTGGTGATGACCTGTTGCAGTCGCTTTTTACTTTCCTCTCCTGCTGTGTCCACACATTGTGAAAATGGGTGCTAATGACAAAAAATTCCAATTGTGATTCAGCAAAATGGAATTTTGTTGACAGAAAAATCTGGATTCAGCTCAGCCAAAGGAAATGCTTTTACAAGTGCAGATGAATATCTCGGGAATGACCATTTCTTCTTAAAGGGAAAAAAATCTCACTTTAAAAGAAAAAGTAGAATAATTCAAATACAAGCTCAGAGAAAAGTGAACGGTAGTACATACAGAACTAGATCTGTGCAACTGTGGGAGTTTACCTGAGGTAAAAGTTACAGAAGTTTAATTTAGGTAAGTTAAACTAAATGCTGCAATGCCAGTAGGAGGCTGATACCTTCCTAGCTTGGGCTGTCTTTAACATGTATGCCTCAATGCAGTAGAGAAAGCAGCCCCCTATGACATAAAACTCCTCTAGCATGAGTTTTGCTGTTGAGGCGGCTGTTGTTACGTATAAAACTAAACAAGGCATTTTCCATGGTGCCTCTGTGGCTGCTTTGGAGGTAATCCAGGCACTTTCCTTGCTCTGTAAAGGTGCAATACATGAAAGGCACTGGGCAGAATGGAAAAGGTCGCTGTGATCTGTAGGTTCTGTGCGTCACGGTCAGCAGCCGTGGCAGTAAAAACAGGCAGGAAGACCTTCTGTTCATCCTCACCTTAAAAATGTAGTCTCCATTCGATACAATTGATACTTCATTTGCCTCTGTACAAATAAATAGCTTAATTACAAAGGACAGGCCTTCAGAACATTAGGAGAGTGCTATGAGCAAGCACATATCATCCATTGGTGCTGCAGCAGAAAAGGTTAAGCAAATAGTGTTAAAGAATGGGCTAATTGTTGTGCCTGTTACTATTGTCTTGCAGCTGCAATGCTTTGTATAGCACTCAAGTACATAGGAGAACTGAGCTTGACTTGGAATGCCTCATTCCAGGCGGGGAACACAATATACAGGGTGGTCAAATTGCACAAGGAGTGCAATTAAATTCTAAAAGATTTGCAAATATTGCAATGGGGAAGAGTCAGTACCATGGCCATGGTAGGCTTTGAGTACTGAGTGCTGTAAAGTGTAAGCAGAAAGGCAAGTTGAGAAGAAAGAACTGAAAGAACAGGAAATACGCAAATGAAGCTGGGATGTGTCACGCCGTAACACTGCATATGTAATTAAAGATTATAGTAACCCATTTACATATGCCTTCCATATTGCGATATCATTGTTATACCAGGAGATCTAAGGATATAAAAGACATGACATCAACAAAATGATCCTGTATTTCCCTGATTTAGGATTTCAGGTGATTAACTCCCCCTCTGTAAAGTTTAACACCACATGCAGCAAAGATGCTGTCAATCTTCCTTTTCTAAGTAGGTAGCAGCCCTTATTTTGGGCCCAACTTGAGAGATTATGGTAACATAATAGGGTATAATACACTTGAATACAATAGTGCACTAGGATGTGAATTTAAGGGGAGGTGTGTGTACCAGCCAAGTCCCAGTAGCTCAATGTCGCTGAACTTACCATGCCGCATATTGCGCAATGCCGCATATGTTGCTTACGAAGGATGGACTGACTTTATCTGATGTACTGCTGCTCCATTTTCTTCACGTATAGCCAAGCCCTTTTCACTAAAATGTACCTGAATGACTTCTGGTTTGTTCTTTTTTTTTTCCACCAGAAAAGTCTGTTTCAGTGACACATCTAAATGATCTTTATGCCTCCAGGAATAAAAGATAGTTTGAACGGCCTGGCCATGTTTTTCTAGCAGGAAATAGGGTCATTGCAAATCTATTGTTAACTAAGTTATATTATACTCCTTCCCCCTCCTTACATTTGAGAATAGTAAGTTTAGACTATTAGGCAAAGAGGGAGAAGTCTTGGAGACTCGGACTAATGAGAACAACATGTAGTACAAAAAAAATGCATATCTGTTTTAAAAGTGTTATTGTGTCTGAAAATGTTTTTAAGCAAGTGAATTATGTGATCTGATACATTTTGGGGGAGGTTACAGAATAGAAGAAATGGAAGAAAGGAGGGTGGAAGGTAGACTGTGGAAGTAATTTATTTCACTGTAACATGGCAAAAAGGGGAAAATGAACTTTTAAAAACTGGGAATTGAAAATATCAACAATTTGGTTGAAGAAAACACTGATCTTTATTCTTCTCTCTCTCCCCCAAAGGTAAAAGAAAAAAGTACTGTGGTTTTAGCTCGGGAATGGAGGTGACTGACCATGAGAAGACTGTTTTGGAGGTGCTCTTACCTGCTCTGGTTACACCCCAGTTGCATTACTTGATGAGCACGTCCTTTTGAAACAAAGACAGAATCGTGACAGATCTGAGTGTTGCCATCACTGACAGAGCTGCAGCAGAGCTGGAGCAACTGAAAGCCCCTTTGAAAATGACTGTGTGTTGACAAAGTCTTTTCTTGGCAAAGAAACCATCATCTAAGCCTCCGGAGTAGAGAGGAACAAAATTTCATTACATGTAAATAATTGGCTAAAAATAGAAGCACAGATTGCTTTTCACATTAAGTTCCTTCTTCATGGTAAAGTATATACTGCGTTAAAAAAGAAGTGACTAGCAGCAGTCCAAGCTGAAAAATAAAGGGCCTGTTGTTAGCTTTATTTGTAAAAACATTTACAGTATTTAGAGTGAACCATTTTCAAGTGAATATTCTGTATCCTCTCTTTTAGTTCACTTCCTTATTTTAATGTATCTGAAGACATCCCCAGCCCGTTTTATTTAAAGCAAGTTTTGAAAGAGGACGCTGTGGTTTATGGCCATGTGTCAGGTTTGATAGTGTTATGCCATGATTTAGCAAAGCACTTAAGCACATGTCCACATCCCACTGAATTTGGTAGGAAGTGAAGAAGCAGAGGAAGAACTGTTTGCTGTGCTGCAAGCCTCTTTAAGGGGGAAAAAAAAGGTAATTGTAAAAAAGGATTTGTCTTTATTCAACTATAGATTTTTTTTTTGACAAATTCTTTAAACGAGACACAAACTCATAGATCATGATTATTAACCATATTCAATTCAAAATGAAGTGTTCTAAACTGGGCTGGTTCAGACCACTGAAATAGATCAGCTAATTATGGTACATGTGGGTGTACTGGGTAGTCATCTGACTCTTATTTTTTTTAGCTATCTTGCCTAGCTCCCTGCCCCCTCCCCAAACCAGCATTTTAGACACTGATAAGTCTTCATTACATGCAGCATTAAGACAAAGTATCAGAGTATTACTTATCAGCCTTTTCTAATTGCTCATTTTCTGAATGCTTCATTTGATATGCTGATGCTGAACGCTGAGAACTGTAAAAGAAATCAATGAGAACAGTGGAGACTTGGTGTATCCGCAACAGAAATGGGATGCAGGATGACCTGGGAGAAGAAGGAGGGGTACCAGAGCGAGGAGTCCAAAGACGCTCCTGGCTTTTCTGTCAGTCTGGTCTTGAGACCAAGCTGGGGAACGTTTATGGGTGGAATGCTTTGAAATGAAGTATCTGGGGGGAGATATAGGTTATTTTCTGTTGTTCATGAATCAGAACTTCATATACAGCCTTACCAATAAGGAGAATGGCAGAAAAAAGCTACTCGATACCGCTATCACATTCTTCTCTCAATAGAAACTACCTAACTTTAAATTGTGGCTAACTATTCAGGTCATATGGGGTACATTATAATTCAGCAGTAATCATGAGTGGTAATCTTCTTACCGCCGATTCCCTATGTGGCCTCAAGCATGCTTTCTTTAATCTGTAGCATAGAGATATTAATGCTGGTTTTGTCTTGCAATGCAGATAATTGAAGTGCTTTCTGAATGCACAATGATGAATTTTAAAGCAGCTGTGAAAAACCAAAAAATTTTGTCTTTTCCACTTAAAAGGATGTACAATAGTGGCCGTGTTCAACAGATTTTTTCCATCCTATGCACTAAGTAAAGGTCAAGTGGAGAAAGTATCATTATTGAGTAACATACAGGTAAAAGGAAGCTGAATCAAGCTAAGGTGTCTGACTCAAATGCTTGTATTTAAACCGATCACCACTGACGTAGTCACCTTGCCAGGTAGCATTTTTAGTGTATATTTCTCCCTTCTGCATTGGCTGGTCTTGTAAGAATCCACGTATCACTCAAAAATAATATGACATGGTGAAGTTTTGACCTAAAAGCTCCGTTCTTCTGTAGGCCTTCCTAAAACCACCTGCATTGCTTTTCCTAAGAGGGAAGCCTCACACTGATTCCCCCAAATTCCTCTGCAGTAGGCTCAGGGAAATAAAACCGATCATTGCCTGCCTGGTGCTGCGGCTCACACCGGTACCGATAGCGAGGCAAGTCGCTGCCCCGTCTGTCCTGGGGTGCACAGCGGCTGGGCCGGGGCCCGGCACCTACGGCCGGCCTCAGCGGAGCGGGAGAGCAGGCACCGAGCCGAGGGGACCCCCGCGCTGTGCCACTCCCGGAGCACCTTAAAGTGTGTCAAGTAGCAGGAAGCGGAGGCGCAAATCGCAATTTTAATCAACTTATGGCTACAGGAACGCGCGTCCTCCTCCTCCTCCTCCCTCTGGTGACCCCATCCCAGGCAGGCCCCGGCCCCGCGGCGGAGGGGCTCGAGCCCCCTCACCGGCCGTGCCTCGGGAGCGCCGCCCGCTCCCCCCTCAGCGCGCAGCTGCCCTCACGGAGCGGCCAGCGGAGCAGGCGGGACGGCGCTCTCAGGGGGGAATCTTTCCCGTCAGGGCGGCAGCAGCGAAGCGCTGCCCCCCGGAGGCGAACTCGGAGCGTCCCCGCTGAAGGGCCGCGGCTCCTCGGAGCCCTGTGTGGGGAACCCCGCCGAGCCTTCCCTGCCAGAGACCCCCCTCCCGGCGGAGCGCAGAGCAGGGACAAAATGGCGCCCCGATTCAAACGCTGCGCGCTGCGTGCCGGCGGGGGGGGCGGCGGGGGGGCGGTGTCCCGGCGGGGTTCACTGCGCCTGCGCCCGGAGTTGCAAGATGGCGGACAGTGCGGAACTAAAGGTAAAGCGCAGCTTCAATTCCTTCTACGATGCCCCTCGCTGCCGCGCTCGGGGCCGCTGGGGCCGTGCTTCCCCCGCCGCCGAGGGGCGAGGCGAGCCGCTGCCGGCGCTCCGTGGGGCTCCGCGGCGCTGCCTGGCCGGGGTGGCTGCGGCGGCGGCGCCCCGCCGGCAGCGGGGGCTGAGGGACGGAGCGGGGCGGGGAGCGGAGCTGTCCTCCCTTCGCCTCCCGCCCGGCCGCTTTCCGCCGGGTCCCGGGGGAAAGGGGGGCGAGCGGGCAGATCTCCCCTCAGCGCCAGCGGAAGGGGCGGTTTGGCTTAGGCCGGGTCGTCGTGGGGGTGAGGGCGGCGGCGGCCGGGGGAGCCCCCGGGAGTTGCCGGCGCTGGGCAGCGCGGTTCGGCCGCTCCCGAGGCGGGGGACGGTTCCCCGGGCTCCCCACAAAGTTTCCAGGGGACTCCGCCAGCGGCGCCGGCGGGGAGGGAGCCCCGAGGAGCGGCGCTGCCCGCCGTTGACAGGCGGCCGGCTCCTAACGAGCCCGGTGCCGAGAGGGGGGGGCGGACCGGGGAGCCCCGCTGGCCTCGCCCCGCTCCCCCTCCGGTAAATAGAGAACGTCACGGGCAGATGTTGCGGAGTTCCGAGGGGGGAAGCTTGCGGCTGCCCTTGTCACCCGGCGGGACGCAGCGAGCCGGGTGCTCGGAAGCGCCCTCGGGCGAAGTTAGAGCTCCGCGGTGGGTGCAGCTGGAGGGGGTCCCGCTGGGCTACGGGGTGGTTTTGGGTGGAGTTCAGCCCCGGAGGAGCAGAGGGAGGACCTCTTCTAGTGCATCCCACCAGGTATTCTGACCAGCTACCCGTAGTGGAACATGGAGTAGTGAGCGATGAGGTGTCCAAGCTGTGCACTGGAAGAAGTGGATATAAATAAAATATATCCAACAGAAAAGACCCCCCCGAAAACTTCCCAGCCGCTTTGGCAAGTTGTGTGTGGGTGCAAACTCTGCTTTCCACACCTGGCAGGGGTTTTAAAACTTCGTTGTAGTTGTCGTAGGGCCGTTACTCATCAGGAGGGTTTCTGCCTCGTACTTTAAAGTTAATACAGCCAAAGGCAGAGATGAGAAGTATATTAAATATGCAACATGACCTACAGAATATGTAGAGTAAGACTGGGGGATTATTTTGTTTTTCCCTGGAGTTTCAGTAGGTCTCCGTTTTCTCCATATCAAAGCTTTCTTGTACTTTCATTTTTAGATGCTTAAAGAGCTGTCAGGATGTAAAGAAGAACAAAATCTTGTGGGTGTTCCAGCTCTTGGGCTCTCCGTCTGCCATGTCAGGACAAACACCCTCGTTTAAACCCTCCTGTGCCCCTTGTTGCTGGGGATGTCTTGCAGAGTGTATTGCTTGAGCTGTGTTGTCTTCAAAGTTCTCTTTGCTTCACGTGTTGAGATAAAGGGTTGAGATGCAAGTCCCACGTTAAACTCCTGTTAGTCTCGTGGCACTGGAGCGTTGCGCTGTCATACCTGTCCTAAAGAGTTTTTGCTGCACTGTAGCCGGCTTGGGTTTATGTGATGCCTTCGTATGCAAAACTGACTCAAGTGACATTAAAAGAGATGAGAGCTAGGGAATAAAGTTGGGTTTTTTTGACGTGTGTGAAGATGGCAGGATGGCGGCCAAGGCACAGTGCTGAAGGGGACGATTTTAGTATGAAAATCAACAATTCATTGATCTCGGGAGCTTTGAAACCTGAAGCCTGTCCATCACAGAGCCTCTGGGTATGTATACACACCAGAGTAGTGAAGAGGCCTGTCCTTTTCTCTTCCTCTGCAGCTTTACAGGTGGAGCTTTATATTTGTGTTTGTGTGTCACCCCGGCCTTCTTTATTGAGCTATTTCTGGAACCTGCTTCTTGAAAACCGGTAGCAAGAAATTACAGTTTTATTCTTTAAGTACTGTTGCTGCCTCAGGGAGCCGAAGGGTAAATGCCAAACCGAGTTGTTTCTTTTCAATTTCACTTTGCTGCTCAGGATGTGCAGTGCTGCTTGCAAGCTGGCACTGCAGGATGGTAGCACTGCACTGTGAAAAGCTGGTGAGGCTTTTTCTGCTAGCTATAGGGGCTTGGCAGTTTACATAAGTGAAGCAGTTACTTCATAAATTCATACTTTGATGACTTCAATATATATATATATATTTTTTTCCTCTAGGCTGTACAAAGAAAAGAGGTGTGTGGGTGTGTCCTGCTCTGTCAGGAAGGAGAGGGAAAGACAAGGGGGCACAAGATTTCTCTTTAGAGCTGTAGCTGTTACACACCGTTTTTCCAGTAGTACAGCTCGGTTATTAGGTACTGGATGAGGTGAGTGCTCCGTGGAAAAATGTGGCTAATGGAAAGCTGCTGCATCTTAGAAACACGCGCTGCACCCAGCTGCACAGGAGTACATCCCCAGAAAACGGGCTTTGAAATCCCTCCTCCTTTTGCAAGTTGGTGACTGAGGGAGGGTTTGTGATTAGGGCTCTGCTATTTGAAGAATGAACAGCAAAATTCTTGGGATTATTTTGGTTTTCTTAGGTAAAATCTTTTGCTGTTTCTCCTTTGATTGATTAGCAAATGGCATTGATTTCAGCTGTAGTGACCTGTAAAGTCAAAGCAGTGCAGTAGCTCACCTGCCTTGCCAAATAGAGTCTGTCAGAGAAACTCGAGTTCCTAAAACTTTCTTGCCTTCCTGTGTAAAGAGCCATGGGGTTACGTGTAAGTCACGGACGCACATGTAAAATGGGGAGTGTGATGTGATGGGTGGTGTTGCCAAACGCATAAGTAAAACTAAAGTTCTTGCTTCCTTCAGAAAAGCAGCGGTCATTCTTCCTTACCGTAGCTTCCTACAGTTCTAAAGCATGAAATAGCGTTTCCTGTAATGTATTTTTGTGGCACAATCAAGAGTATTTCAGTCTCCTGCTCTGTTTGAGAATGTTTGTCCTATCGGAAAGAAAATAATCAGATAAGATCTAACATACTTTGCAGATCCCAGGCTGAATGGTACTGGATTCTTTGGTACTCTCAAAGGTTTGGATAAGTCGAACCAGTATGTTTTCACTTCTGTTGATGAAACAAGGTAACTGAAAAGTCTGTTCTGCTGTAAAGTACTTCCCTGACTCTATAGGCTGAGGGTTATGTGAATTTTCCTGATCTTAATTACTATTCCTGTATAATTGCATACAGATTCTAATTTATCTCAAGGTATGCTATTTAAAGCTCTTTCTAATTGGAAGGAGTATACTTGAGTGATTAAATCTTTCCTTCAATATTTCTTACATCTCTTTAAATTGGTTATTAGATTGTTGTGATCTTTGCCTTCTCCTTGAGTCTTTTGGAATCATTACACAGTTTGCAATAATCAATTCAATTATACATGGATCAAAGAATGAAAAAGAAAAGCTTATGTTCTAGTATTGTCATTCTTGATACTGTCCTAAGAAGCTGGTTTGGAAAGCCCATGCTGGGAGGTTTTCTCCTTTGTTCTCTCTCCTTTTAAGAAAGTGCCTTTGGGGATTGAAGAGATCCCTGGTGTGTTTCTTGTTAGACACAATTTATACTTAAAAAAAGTGAGCCAAGAGTTTGAATGAAAATTCATAATAGCGTTTCCACACAATGGTGATGAAAACAACCCATTTAAAAGTGCTCAGCTGGGAAATACCCCTCCCCTCCATACAGGGAAGCAGCTTTTTGAGGGGGAGAGGCTGGTGGCAGGGCTTTCAGGTGGTGGTGCTGCTGATGATAGTAACAAATGGAGCTCTGGTATGGAGACGTGGTTGTGTTAAATTGCATCGTCAATGCCAATAAGTGTAAGCTGCCTATTCCAGTGCTCAATTAGAATTTCACTCTTCTGTATTACGAGCTATTTTTGCTTAATCCTTTTATAAGTTGCTGGGGTTGTGTATTTCTGTGATTAAAGTCAATATAATCCACTTCTCATTGTTATCTGAGTCCACGGATTACGTTATTTTTCATGCCTGTAATTTGCTGTATGTCACTATAATTGTATTTTTAACTATATTTTGGTCTAGGTATTTATTTTTTTTGAGCTTTTGGTCTCCAACACTGGAATTGCAGATATCAGATGAATAAAATTGGCAGCTGTGCATCACTGCTGAACTGTCAAAGCCCCAATCCATAACACTTCTTTATTGCCAATAAAACCCAGATTGCACATTGCATACATGTAAATGTAGTGTCAGTGCACTTCTGCTATATAAACCCCTCACAAATGTTAGGGGCCATCCTGGAAGTGTTTGCAGCCCTGTGCAAGTGAAATTCTTACTCCTTGTCACTTGTGAGAAGGAAGAAAAGAACTGGTAGTTTGTAGTAGTTATTTTTAATGGATTTACAGTTCATTTATCTTTTGGTTATAAATGTATTTAGAAATTGCAGTTGAAAGGCTTGGAAGTGAAGAGGCGGGTACAAGATGCATCTTACTTAGCTTTATTCTGTGAGAATAAGGGAAAAGTGTTAGCCTGGGGAGGGGAAGGGCTCAGGACTGCTTGGCCATTGATGTTTATGGGTCAGGCACACAAGACAAGTATGTAAAAGCATCCCATGAAGTGGAGTGAAGGCAGTTAAGATGCATCCAGATACTGAAGTCATTTATGGGGATGTGGATGACTGCTGTGGTCCATACTCTAATCTGCATTCATACAGAGCACTGAGGCAAGTGCAGACTTGTCACAAATGTGTTTGGCATTGTAGATTTTAGTTCCTATGATCGCTTCTCACAGAAATCAACATCTGATCATTTTCCTCTTTAGTGCCATTATAGTGAAAACCCAACAGAACTTCCAAACACTTGAGGCTCCAGTGCTGCCTGTACCTGTTTGGAACTACCCCCAAGTCCTCTCTGGCCTTCCGAGTGCTCAACTTCTGCGTTTCTCCAAACCCTCTCCTGTAACCTTTATTGTAGTAATTCTTATGAGTGAGTTCAGAGCTGAACCTCAGAGTTAATTGGAACTCCATCAGTGGGGCTCATTGATCTCTGCTGAAACTTGAAGTAATAGTACCTGTTTTGAAAGGGTTACTTTGTGAGGTCTTGGGATCACCCAGTTCCAGAGGATTTATGGCTGGGAAATGGATTGCATCTCTTGCAGTTTTTCTCTTACATGATGATGGTGTTTGGCCCTTTGGCTCCACAAGGGAAAGACTTTTACCTACAAACCTGAGGGTGTCTTAGAAGTGTCCGTTTGCTTTTGCCGCTGCGCTTCCACTGAACTTTTGCTTTGATGAAAGATGTTACGGGTGCCCTTCTAATGGAAGACTCTGCTTTCTCCCCTCCATGAGAAGCAGTAAAAGCCTTCTGGAAGCCATGATTTCAGTGAAGGATGCAAGCGTGTGTTTTACATGAAAAACTTGTCAACACATATCCTATGTGTCTTTTGCAGTCCAGCTGCCTCAGCTTGTGCTGTCCCTTGTAAGTGGGAATTTCACCCCTGGTTACACACAAATGTGCCTGTAAGAATCACAGAGAAGTGTTTGTCCTCTTCTTATGGGGAAGAGAAGGGGAAATTTATTGTTTGGGTGCTGGCTGTGACGCATGCTTGGGCAGCTGAATTTCAGAACCCCCTTGATAGAGCTTGGCTATGGATTGTCACATGGAGCTGTCACTATTCCAGTTCTGTGCAGACCAGTAAATGCTCAGAGTGTTGGTTTGGGCTTTTTAAAATGAGCAGGATTGGATTTTATGATGCAAAAGTTGCATTCAGGACCTTCAGTTGTTTATGAAAATAAATGCCTTTCTTAAAAGTAGATTCTTTTAGTAGTTAAAGGAGAGGGTGAGGAGAAGAAAGGAGCTCCAGAGGCTTACGAAAAGGTGCTTATTTCTGTAATTTCACTCAATGTTGTCAAAGCCGTTTTGAACAAGTAGTCACTGCCACAAAATGTGTCGATTTCAAAGTAAATTGGAAGCTTTGGGGCTACAGCAAGAAGTCAAAGATGTTAAACCTTTAAAAATGAGAATATATGGAATTGAGGACGGGAGATGTTAGTTTATTGTCCAGAGTTTCTGTGGCAGCCAGAACCAAGTGAAACCAGGTAACATTATATTATTGTTCCCTGTGTGCTGTGGTATGAACCTGATTGTCATTTCTTATTGTTTTGCTGAGACTCCTGTGTCTGTTGCAACTGTATTGATCCAGGAGTTTGTCAGCAATTTGCTTAATCCTGTTCTCCTGTTGGGATTAGGGATGGCAGTAGATGTACTGCCATGTCCCTACTGATATATTCTCTCGCTTAACATACACTGGAGGGATAGCAGAGTGTGCTGTAAGCAAGCATTGTATCCAAGACTAGGAGAGAGTAGGTGGGTATTATGGGGCTTGCCTATAATATGTGAAACACAGAAACGCAAAGCTAGTATACAGTTAGACCAAAGGTCAACCTTAGCTTGACCTTTATGTCAGTAGGAGTTGATATACAAGAGATTTATATAGGAAGTGGCATGATAATGAGTGGAGGAGGAAGAGGAGCTTTTAAAACCATTGCTTGGTAAGGATAGAGTCCTAAGCTCTGCAGCAGAGCAGAGACTCTGTGGGTATGCTAGAGTTTATTTAGCATAGAGGACAGAAAGATAAGTGTTACTGTCTTTATGTGCATCTCTGAAGATTGCTCTGTAGTGAACTTCCCTTGTTTTGTTTAGGAAATGGTAATGAGCTTTCTGGATGCATTCTAATAAACATGTATGAGTTCTGCTTCCTCTCTGCTTCTGCCAGGACTGCATGGGCTGTAGGTAATGCTTCAGTTGCCAGTTTCCATCCTAGAATTACTAACAGCAGGAGAGGGCAAGAAAGGGAGAATTTCAATCTCTACCCTGCTTTGGGGCTGATACACAGCCAATAACTTTCCCACAACAGTAAGCTGTGAAGCATCCCTTTATCTCCTGTAGATGTTTTCTTCCCTGTGCTTTGCATGTTTATAGTGTCTCTGAAGAGTGTTTTTCCCCCAGTTTCCAGCCCAGATACGGTTTGTCAGGCTAAATTCTTCAAACCAAGAGTTCAGTAGCACTCTCCTGTCAGCTTTCCTTGCTTTTATTTTCAGTTTGACACCTGCTTGCTCCCTTGATCCCGACCATGGATTATTTGGTAATCTTGGTTGGAAAGGGGCTTTGGGAGCTCTCTAGTCCCACCTCCTGCTCAAGACAGGATCGACTATGAGGTCAGAACAGGTAGCTTGGGACTTTATCCAGTCTGGTCCTTAAAACCTGTGAGGGTGGAGACTGCACTCTGGACAACCTGTTCTGCTGCTTAACTGTTCTGACAGTGAAAACAGTTTGTTCATCTATTTATTTATTTACTTTAGGCTCTTATTTCACCTTGTACCTGTTTTCTACATGACCTCCTTTACATGTTAGAAAGCTGCTATTAGGTTCCTCCAAAGCCTGCTCTTCGCCAAGCTTACAAGCTCTGTTCCCCCCAGCCTATTGCCAGCTCATCTTGCTGTACCTCCCATCTTTGACACTGAGATACCAGCAGCTTGTTTGGGAATGGGATTTGGGCACATGAGTCCATGGTGTAGATGTAGTTCTCCTGTGGTTTTATGTTATGCATAAATGCATAAAAAATGCATAAAAAGATGCATAAAAATACTCAGAAATGTGCAAAAGTATTTCCTGAGACTGTCAACTGGTATCAGTGTAAAAAGTGGAGGTTGCTTTGAAAAGATTAGATTTCAAAAGCAGGGAGATGATGGCAGATGACAGGCAGCAGGTAGAATCCCTTCACCAGGAGGCTCCATTTTGCAAATTGGTGTACCAAGCTTTCCCACTCTTTCCTCCCCTCCCATAAAACATGTGGTTACAAAGCAGATGGAAAACTGAGCTCAGGCTCCTTACTGCTTGGTTGCAGCATTGCCTTCACTTCCTGAAGCAGCATTTTTTGTGGCCACAGCCATTCAAGTGCGCAAACATATGTGATAAATGTTCTCAGAAGTGTCTGTTGGGCAGGAGTTAAGTCAGACTCTTTGGGAAGAGCTGAGATTAGAGGCCTGATTTTCTAAGCTAGGTTTATACTAGGGAAAAAATCCCGAGTTCTCTTCCAAAAAGCTGGCAAAATATAAAACTACAGCACACTTTAGGTACACTGGAAGGTCACATTGAAGCTGTAGGGGTTTATATTCATGGTGGTTCTTCCAGTGGGCACATGCTCAAGCAGCCAGCCAGAATTGTGGCTTTACCTTTCTGTACTGTACATTGGGCAGCCATAGGATCTGTCCTCTGCAACGTTTTCAGAGCATGTGGTTTGCAGTAGGGTGCCTTAGGTCCATCAGATTTCAGCCTTGGCCCTCTTGAGCATGTGTTTGCTTGATGCTGCTACTTGAGGCTCACAAAGGGGAGCAGATTGGTAGCCTAACCAAACCACAGAGTTCAGCAAAATACTTCATCCTGGTTGCTTCTGGGATTGAAACTGGCTCTCTGTATCTCTGCAGGACGACTAGTAGTCCTGAGAGTCCCTTCACTGGTCTAGTCTAATCTTGGTCCTTCTGCATTCCTGTGGTCTGATCAGCCTATGTGAGGTTCCTCCAGCTCTTCTGCATGTGACAGTGCTGGAGCTTCCTCCTGAGAAAGCCTTCCCTGAAGAAGAGCACCTCTGTGCATTCGCTGCGTAAGCAGATCGCTTACTTCTGCTTACATGAAGAAATGCACTGGCCCTCAAAGTGGGACAGACAGTTGAGAATCGTTCCGAGCTGAAACGCCTTCCTTACCTTCATTTGCAGTCTTCTCCAAGGTGTTCCTCCTGCCCTCTTTGTAGAGCAGGGTCTGGACTTAAAAAGGCCGCTCTGTTCAGCGTTTCAACTGAAAACACAATTAGTTAGCACACAGCGTAGCATATATAAAATGGAAATAGCAGTGAGCCCAGTTTTGCTTGGCAGTTTAGCATAGGTGCATCTCACTTACTTGTTCATTAAAAAGCAGAGGCCAAATCCAATAAGGATAATGTGTTTGGTTCAGGTAAAATCTGTAATCTGAGCTGCAGGAGTGCGTTGTACAAAGTTGTGTGGATGAGAATGTTTTCTGATGCATTCATTCCTCGTCCTGTTTCCTGAGACTCCCTTGACAAAATGATCTCACTTTTGTGCAGATGTTGTATCTTGTTTCTCTGGTGCAAAATAAGAGGCTTTGAAACAGTCCAAGTATTTGTGTAGGCTTGGAGTTTAGCGAAAAGTGGGAGAAAGCTCTGCTCAGGCTGTCTTATGGGGTTGTTAGTGCCCCTATAAATGTACTGCACCGAAATGAATAATGCTGAAGCTTCAGCAGTGGTGCAGAAGCAAAGCTGTTCTTTTTCCTAGGTTCTGTGTTGATTTAGCAGTATCTTGTCAGTAAATCTGCTGAGGCTGCTTGATGGCAGGGCTTCACATTATTTTAATCAAGTATTAGAACTGTTGTCGGTTTGGATTACAAGGATTTTAGATAATATTTTTCTAAAGGGTGTATACCCAGGTTTTCCTTCAGTTACTTTAACCTTTTTTTTGTGTTAAAATTTGACTGTTTTCAGTTGAGAAGCACCATTTTTATTAGAGGCTTTTGACGTCGCTTGGGTTTTCTGAGGAAATGGCTAAAAATAAACATGCATTATACACTGAATCATAAGAATGTAAAAGTAGCTGCACTGGTTCAGGCCAAGGGTCCATCTGGCCTGGTATTGTCTCCTACAGCTTCCAGAAGTGAGTGCACAGGGAAAAGCAAAACCAGGACAAAGTATAGAGAGATAGGTGTCACCTCCCTGCAATATTCTCCTGGTCTCTAGCTATTTTCAGCTCAATCATCTGAACCCATTGGGGGTTCAGGTGGGGGTTACTGGCTGGACAAGTGTAATAAATCTTATTTTCTGAGTGTTTGCCCAGGTTCTTCCTGAGCTGCTTTTGTCCCCAGTGTTTTAGTAGGGACTTCTGTTGTTCTGCTGCGTGCAGTGTGAGGAGCCTTCTCATTTTCTTTTGAGCCTGGTTCCAGCGACCTTCATCCACTGGTTGCTGTATTGTGTAATGAAAGAAACAGTACAGTTGATCCCTGTCTGGTCTCCTTGTGCTGTTCATGGCTTTCTAGACTGCTGTCACATCTGTCCCCAGGTTTTAGGTTGAAAAGGCTTAGCTTTTGTTGGTCTTTAATTCTGGAAGTCATGCTTCTGTGAACACTGCCACTTCTAAGAGATCTTATTTTCTTCTCTTTTTTCTTTTTCCTTTTCTTTTTTAGCTGAGACCACCAGACCCTCCCGCACGTTGAGCTCTGGGTGAACTGGAGATTGATATAATGTGGAATGCTCTCTCATTTGCTCTCTGGTCCCTTCCTAATGATTTCTAACAGTGATTTGTGTGTTTGCCTGCTACCGAGCTGATGTTTTCACATGTCTGTTTATCTTGGGCCCAGGAGCTCGCTCTAGTGTGGTAAAGGTCAGCCCAGAGCCCATCACTTTACATGTAAAGCTGGGTCTGCCTGGGCTGCTTTTCCCCATAGGCATCGCTTTGTGTTTATGTACATTGAATTGCTCTGTCACTGAGGCCTTTCAGTCATTCTTCAGTTTGCAGCCACATCATATTGTCAGCAACTTTGTCACCCCACTGATCACTTCATTTTCTAGGTCGTTAACGAATAGGTTAAGCTCTGTGTGCCAGCGTGGCCCTTACAGAACTCCATGCGTGACCTTCCCCTATTGTTTAGTCTTGGAACAACTGGGACATGCTGGTAATAGAAAGAACTTTGAATAGCCAGCTTAAGATCTATGGTTTGTTCTTTAAAGAAAATATTATTAATTCTGCAAGAACAGCCAGCTTGTGCGTGAGGACTGGGTTTACATGGCTTCCTTTGACCTGTACTGTTCTGTTGTTTTTAAACATATGTAGAACTCTGAGGTGGTGCCAAGCTGTTTTAAGGGGAAGCAGAGATGTGTTGAAACTTGTTTCCTATGTTCAGTTAACTAGAAAAGGTTTTTTTTTCAAATGTGCCTTTGTTTTTTGGAGTATGTTCACACAGGTTAGCAAAGGGCTTGAGCTAAATATTAGTTGACTAACTTCATTGGCTCCTTCATTCCTCAGGCCGGTGCATGACTGATGTCTCGATGCCTCTGGTTTTATTTTCTCCCTGATACTAGACTGTCCTTTGCTTTTGACATAGAGGCTGAGCAAGGCTGTGAAGTAACACAATGCTTACAACAGCCTTACCTGGAAGTCGAAGCTTGATTTTTATCTGGTGAGTGTATGAGGAAGCAGAAGGGTGAAGACACTTCATACTAAAATGTTAGGTTGAAACCCAGAAAATGGTTTGTTTTGTCGCGAGATCCTAAATAATTCCCCCTCTGCCCCCCCCCCCCCCCCCGTGCTGTTGACCTGTATGTGTACAAAGGGACAGGCAGAGTATAAATTCATGACCATGTGAGAGCCATTCAGATGACATTAATGAGCTGCAAAAGGCTTGTATATATGCAAATTCCTATTCAGAGTGGGATTTGGATGAGTGCGGTTAATGAGGTGGGGCAAGAGTTTGGTCAGTGAAGATGAAAAGGAACAGTGAGTGGAGCATCCTCCTTCCTGTGCTCGGCAAGGCAGTGTGTATCTGCAGCCAGCACTGCAGAAACACTGCACACCCTCTGTTTTTACTTGGTAAAGATATCCATGGAATTTCTAACTTTGATATCAGAGTTTTCCTAGGCAGCTCATTTCAATTCTGGTTGTTCTTGTGGCTGAAGCCAAGTTAAATGCAGTATTGGTTTTGGAGTTTACTCGCAATGGTTTTCATGTATTTTTAATCTTAGGTGTGGCTGCAACTTGGCTTATAAAAACCTTAATTCCATCAAGCAGTTTGTTTCCATGCAGGGCAGAGGTTATTGTGTGAATGGATTAATAGAATTCAGTCTTACTTCGATGGTAAAAATACAGTGCTTGAAGGATGAGGTGGCAGGGAGGGGCACAGTGTGTCACGCTGATGGCACTGGGAAATGAAATAGCCTTCTTCCCAGTGAGCAAGTATCCTTAGTATCTCTCCTTAGCATGTACCAGTGTGACTGGGAAAGAAATGTTTCTATAGGCCTTGTCTGTGCTCTGTGTGGGCCAGGAAAATACTGCACAGAGAATGTACTCTTAGCTTTCTAATGCACTGCTGAGTGTTTTGTCCTGGGATTAGTCATTGCGAGCTAATGGGTTCTTAAGCACTGCATGCTTGTCTTCCAGCCTAGAGGTACAGCTAATACATGCAAAAATACCATTTTCTG
The DNA here is from genome assembly GCF_033783945.1 of Neopsephotus bourkii. Taxonomy (NCBI): domain Eukaryota; kingdom Metazoa; phylum Chordata; class Aves; order Psittaciformes; family Psittacidae; genus Neopsephotus; species Neopsephotus bourkii. The sequence goes on along the minus strand of NW_026902048.1, from coordinate 493,748 downwards.
CTGTGGGCAGCAGTGGAAGATAGAAGGGCAGAGTAGCCCAAGTTCTGAGGGGTGAAGTAGGTTTAGGATCAGCTTTGTCAGGGCCTTGCTTAAGATGCATCTTCTCAGTCTGTGGCTGCATGTTGTCATTTGAAACTGTTTTCTTTATCCTCTTCTGAATGCTGAAGAAAAGCAGGGAGGTCTGCTTCCTCTCCTATTATTCTATTATCTTTTTGCATTTCTGCATAGTGGGAAGAAACCAGTCGTTGTGGGTGATATGAAAAACTGAGCTTCCTGCTTTCCCTTTCTTTGTCTCCATGGCTCTTTTAGATGGCTTCCCCAGGATACGCAGCCAGTGTTTGGCACCGGTGCCACTCTATTGCTCTCTTTCCAAGCTGTGCTGGTACTTGGAATGGAATCAGTGTGATTCTTGACAGTCTTACTGATGCCTTAGTGTCGTGAGTAGCAGCCAGAGGAGTCATCCATGTCTCATTAACTTGACTGACCTAGGATCCTGAATCCATCTCAGTGGGAAGTAGGCTGGGTATTGATGTAGTAGGGTTTTGCAAGCGGAGATGAACTTGTAACTGCCAGTATTTTCACCTGGGTTTGGACAAGTGACATAGACTGTTTTTTCATTCAGCTACTAATTTCTATAATAATAAATGTATTTTGGCACTTTAAAATTGACCTGTCTCAATATGCGATACAAATATTAATTCTAGGTCATATTGTTGTGTGCAATAAATAAATACCTCAAATTTTTAATGCATCTCTACAGTTAGGAATATATTAGGCTTTAGTGTACATTTTAACTGCTCTATAAATAGTCAGACCTATAATTTGTGTTCCCTATTGTGCTGTGACAGACAATAGCTCTTCAGTTTGAAAAACTGACTTTTCTTGAATTACTGGTGGCCACATGTGGTTCACACATAGTTTTCATGCTGACAGTTTGCTGTTATGTGGCTACTCTTTATTCTAGATATTGTGTTGACAGAGAAAATGGGCTGGGATATGTAAGAGTGATTCTACTATGTGGTGTTCTTATCTGGTTGCATAGACCTATGGGTTCCTAGGGTAGTCCTGGGTACGCATATTCCTGTCCAACTCTGCCCAAGTTTTTGAGGCTTATAGTGTGTGTTTTGAAATTCTTTGCCTTTTTGGAAGGGCTCTATGACTAGATATGTTGTACATCTTACTTGTAGTTCTTGATTCCTTCCTTTGACTTTTCCTTCAGTTCTGAAAAATACTCTCATCCACAGAATGTGAGCTTGGAAGGGACCTCCCAAGGTTCTGTAGCCTACTAGTTTCCTGAAAATATGCTTGTTTGGCTGTAGCCACATGAAGAGTTGTCTGTAGTGATGCCCAAGTTCCTGTCCTGAGCTATCAGCTATATAATGAGAAGAACATATGAGAAATTTAAGTTTTTCTCCAATTTTGACTGCTTTGTGTTTAATAACCTTGAATTTCATGTCATGACTTGATGAAAGTAGTCATGGACTGGAGAGTCATGTAAACACGTTAATGCTGCTTCTTGGTCTTAAGCTTTTAGGCTGGTGCCTGAAAACCTGAGCCTGTTGGTTCACAGGTAAATGCTTCTATAAAACACGAAGGGTTGTAAGTCTTCTTAGACTAGTTGATATGGTTGAAAATACCAGATATGCAAATTCTTTCTCTAAATATAATAAAAAGTATTACTTTCCCTCAAACCTTCCCTCTTTTATCTTTTTGTTTATGGCCACTGCAGTGTTGATAGATAAAATGTGGGAAGCAGGGAAGTGGCTCCCAGATAAATGGTTATGCTTGAACAAAACATTCAATAGCTGAGGAACAAAGAAGTGACTGTTAGTCCTAGTTTGGTCTCCAGCAAACGTCTAGGACAATCTTTTTCTAGGAAGGACTAGGGCTAAGCAAGGAGCATGAAAAGGACTTGGAACATCAAGTCTGCTTTGTAACAATGGCTTTGTTTAAGAAATAAGTAGGGGAAAAGCAAGAGAATGGGTGTCTCCTCCTGAAGAAGGAGGAAGACTTGAGCAGAGAAAATGCTTTTTCTGCCTGCACTGTGTGAAGTCTTAGAACTGCGCTAAAGGTGTGATTTTGAAGGGCTTCACTAGAACATGCTTGAAATCAGTACATCATCAAAGTAGAGGCCAACTTGAGATAGTCTGTGCTGTGAGAACGTTGATGTATGAAACCTGGGGCAATTTCCCCAGAACTGGTGAGCAGGTACTTCACTGGTGTGGTCCTTTACCCCTGATACTCTGAGGAACAGTGATGTAAAAGGAACGTCTCTCAGCATTGTTTGAGCTTTTAGTTAGTCTTGATGCCTTACTGCTATCTGACTACTTAAAAAGAAGTGTTTTGGCTTCCTTATGCAATTTGTAGACATGAATTCCTTATGAAATAAGGCAATGGTGTGCAGAATGACTAGGTTGTTTTTTTTTTAGGGCTATACAGATGTCAGTGTGTTTGATGGCCTGTTTCTTCTCAGCTTATTGACACGGTGGGAACTCTTGGCTCCATTACTTATTTTTCTGGTAACAATTCAGACTAATTGCCAGTAGTAATAAATTATTATTCTCAGTGGGCCAGGATTAGGAGGGAATAGGGTCTTGGCCAGTGTATTTCATAGGTATTTGTGGTCAGCAGATTTATTTCTTTTGTGTTCTGTTTCTTCCTTGGGAAGGGGAAATCTTTTAATGATAAACGATTATTTCCCATACCTGGTGTTTTATCTGATCTCTTAATTTTCCTGTTCTTTTCCCTCCCTTCTGCCTTTCCTTCCTCCCCACTTTTTATGCTAGAGGTTGTTAACTATTGGTGCAGTCTTTTTGTGTGAGAGAACTCCAGTCTTCCAGTTTTCCCTCTCTTGGGGAATGAACATAGCAGTGGGTTACTTTTAAGGGAAATGAGATTCAATTACATCCTGGCTTCAGCCTGCAAGCCAGAATCCAAATTTAGTGTGATTGTTAATTAAAACATTTTGAGATAGCAGAAGAATAGTCAGTGGTGATGTTGTGTGTCAACTGTGCTCCTAGAAAATGGGACAAATGAGGGGGAAAAAAGTGGCTAGTTGATCTTGAAGTGTTTTGGTTATATTTGGCTGTATGATCTTGTATCCTGAAGAGTTACATCATTTGAAGTCAATTCAGTGGCCAGAGTTTGTGTATAGTGGACAACTGGCTCTTCAGCACTGAGTGATAACTTGTGGCACGGGGACAATACATCACTCTGCAGTTCTCTGAAGGTACAGAAATAAGAAGGTATTTAACTCTTGGAGGCAAATATGCATCTATTATGGCAATAATTTGTTTTAATGAAGTGATGCTTAAGTTGGCGAACACATACAAAGAAATAATGTCTGCTGATGGAGTAGAGGTTTAAATAGCTTGCAAGCCAACATCAAACCCTGGATGTAAGAATGCAGGTCTTGAAATTGTATGTCTTGCTGTTAAGAGGTTGTGGAAGCTGCCTCTTTATCCATGTTGCTATGTGAGTACATTCATTGAATTCCAGGTACATTCTTCTCCAGCTTTCTTTCAAAATTGACTTCCAAAAGCTACATGTGCCTCATGCAGGTATTTTAGATATTCAGAAGGTAACTGGAGCTTCATTCTTAGTGTTGTGCTGAGAAAGAATGTCAGAATGGATTCTCATGGAGTAAAGTCCCTGTCTGTAATCTGTGTATGCAACCATTGCTTTAGTTTAATTTTATATTTTAAAATGTTTTCTTCTTAAAATCACTTTGGAAGGAGAAGCTCCTGTGAACTCCTATGGGGCTTTCAGAAACTGAGACTTCTTGGTCCTATTTTGTCTTTTATGCAGAGACAGTCATTCAGGCTACTATGGAATGCTGTATAAGTTCTATTTTGATTACACCAATGCAGACCTTTTGTGTTATTTGTCAGAGATATTATAACAGGGCACACTGTGTTTAGCAGGCTCCTTGGACAGCTGTGTGTGCGGCTGGCTTGGGCTCCGCCGAAGCTTATTGCATAGGAATTAGCTCTTCTGTCAGCCAGTTGAAAGGCTTAGTTAAGGATAAGAACATTCTTAATAAAAAGTAAATTTGTCTGGCAACGACCCTCTCCCAAATAGCTGAGAAGAATTGTATTCGTTATTGGCCTTAGATGTGAGCTGTTTGCCTTCGGAGAGGCACATTGTTTTCTATCCAGAGATGTCTAAACTGGTATTTCTGCAATTACTTGTCATGAAAATCATGCTAGCGTATAGTGCTGTAAAAATAATTCCCATCTGCACAGAGAAATGCACCAGGGAGAACTGAGTGTGGTTGAAAAAAACCTAGAGTCTCCAAGAACTGAAAGGAAGATTACTACTGTGTCAGCAACCTTATTTAATACCAAAAGTAATAATATAGTTCACCTAGTGAATAAAATCTCCTGAGAACGGTAAAACTTTCGTTACGGATTAAGATAAAATGTGACTTACTTTAAATCAAACACAATTTAGACATGACTAGAGGCTTGGCAGACTTCTCTCCCAACAAACTTAGCTTGTGCTGTTTAAGCAAGTCCCTGCCCCAGCTGCCCTCCCCGCCGGCTGCGGCAGTGGTACTGTGCAGTGGGAGGCAGGGCAGGATGCAGTGTGGTTGGCAAGCCATCGTATGAAAACCAGGCAGATCCCACAGTGATTTCAATGTTCAGGCACTGGAGTGGCATTTGGGTACGTGGGCACACAGTCTGTTCTGCTCAGTCTCTCTTCCAGAGGAAATAACCTCTAGGAAAAGGGGGGCTAGAAGGGCAATTGTGTATGCTGACATGCCAGGTCGTATGTGTCAGAGCTTTTAACTTGAAGATATTTTACATATATGATAGCATAGCAAAATACCACAGGCATCTGTAAAAAGCATAAGACAATTTTTAACACATGGGGATTATATTAAACATTCCAACCTCTGCCTGTTGTTCCTAGCAGGCAGTTCAGTGGGGCTAGAGCTGTCTCACTGTTTTCTTTTGCAATATACTCTCACTCTTCAGTCAGTTGTGTTACTTTTATCACTGTGGTTTTCTTGTCTCCAGTAAGCAACAGGCATATCTAAGAACTTGATAGTGTCACTGGTGCAGGATTAGATGGAGGCCTCTGAGCTGTGGGCTGGAGGGAGAGCTTAATTAGTGTTCATGTATGAAGCAGCATCACTCTGACCTTACTAAAACTTAGTAAATTTAAGGGTAGTCAACTTTTCCCAGCATAACAGGTACAAGCAAGCCAAGAGTAGATATGGAATATGCTCCTTATTCTTGTTAATGCTTGGAATTAAAAGTTAAGTGGTTATAGTATACTTGGTGAGCTGCTACATGAGCTGAATATGAAAGGATGGTGATAGGAAACTGCAGGACCTCCTGTCTAGAAGCCCTGTAGACTGAACACTACTAGACTTCTTCGGTGATCTCTTTATCACCAGAGATTCCTGGTGGTAGCAGGCGCTTGAATCTGAGCTTCATTGTTCAGGTAGATTGGTTCAAGGGTCATAATATTCCTATTAACAGATACACAACTGTATCATTTGCAAGGAAATGTATTGTTTGTGTGCATGCTAAAGTAAATAACACGTGATTACGTCAGCTTTATAGTGTAATATCTCTACTAGCATGGCGAAATAACGTTCCCTGGTGAAAATCATGACTACAGTGTTTGACCTTAAAGAAGCTCATATCCATGGAGATACCAAGAGCAGGCCAGGCTATTTTTGGCATTTACAATTTATGGCCATCGTTTTGATGACACATTTTAAACCCATTTTTATTGCCAGCTGTGCGAATGCATAGATTCGGTCCTACAGTTGCAGCATGTTCTTTATGAGCACTGATATACTGTGTAAATAGAGAGTTTCTTTGGTTAAGAAATATTGCCTTGTGTGTATAACAAGGCAAATAACACCTGTACCTGCCATTGTTTTGTACCTATTCTTTTCATGCTGCCCTACTTGGCAAACCACGGTACGTACTGCTCCAGGAGACAGGTGAGTTTTTCATGATGAGAACCAATACCCCCTTAAAGGTTGTAGCGCGCTGTGTATTTACGACTGTTGTTCTGTGCCTTTGCCTCCCCCCCAGTTTGAATTACGGTGACTTCAACCTTTGAGTGTTTTGGTTGCAGGAGACAAACGCAGGAAGTTACAGCCTGTCACTGGGGCACTGGAGCTTCCATGAATTGGGCCTTTCACTCCCTCCTGCAGGTTTTCAGGAGGCTGGTTCCAGTTTTTATAGCTTAGCCTTGAGAGCTTCCTCGTGTGAGCCTTGCAGATAGAATTTAGGACTAAGGAATGCGCCTTCGTAAAAGATGGGAATATTTTTACCATCACGATTTCCCATTTTCACAAATCTTAAATGTCTGAAGAGCCCCAGAGTTCAGTCTGTGTAACTGTAGAGAGCTCGTGCAGCTCAGGTATTGCTTTCCTCTTCAGAATATTTATACTGGGGGTTAAAGAGGCTGTTCATAGCATGCAAGAACTCTATTTTTACAGCTGGGTGTTGGAGCTATACTGAGATTAATTCAAACCCATTTTCATACTAATCTAATGCTTCCCAGTTGCTTTGATTAGAAAAAAAGAACAGTTTTGATTTTTTTGTTGTTGTTGTTTTAAAGTGCCTTTTGGAAGTGCACTATGGAATTCCTTTAATAGTGGTTTCCTTCTTGCATAAGGGGCAAATATCCATCTGTGTTGTCCTTGAAAACAGCCTTAGAGCTTTGATTGTGCCCATGCTGTGAATGCAGACTGCAGCCAGAGCTGATCCCTTGGGTGCTGGGGTGGGGTGCTGGGGTGAGGTGCTGAGCAGGGTGTTGGAGCGGAGGCCCCTCTGTAGCTTTCCAAGGAATACAGGGTGCAGTTTTCTGTCCTACCCTTCTCCTTTGAAGTGACTTGTTGCAGTGCTTGCCCTCTTCTATAATAATGATGCCTAATTTGAAGTAAGCTATTGCTAATCACTATGTAAGTAGCACAAGAAACTTACTGTCACTGTCCCAAATCACTAGCTATAAATGGGTGGCCTCCCATTTGGAATCTCTTTTTTCCATTTCTTTTTTTCCCCCTTTACTGTCTCCTTCCATCTCTGGCTGGTGTTTGAGGTGTTTTTTTTCCTTTTTCCCCTTTAACTTCCATGTTAATGGTTACGGAATTGTGGAGGACCTGTTGTGTAGCTTTAGGCACAAAGATGTGGTGTAGTACCTGGCCAAAAGCTTCTTGTTCCACTGGCAAATCTTTTAGATGCGCTTTGGAACTTATTCACAGCTTCTAGTTATCATAAGTACCTGGAAAGAACTTACTGAATTCTGCAGATAGATCCCATGGTTGATTACGGGGATGTGGAAATCCTCTTTCTGGAATGCATTCATCACATTGTTGGGATTGTTAATGCTGCTGCTGGTGGATGAAGATGCTTGAAGACAGGACCTTGTGGTGCTGGTATTAATAGTGATGAATTTCCAGCGTTCTCAATTATGCTTTCCTATGGACCCTGCACTCCATTACTGGCTGCTGCTTGTTTTTTACCTCTCGGGGAAGTCCCTCCCTTCAAAAACTGGGAAGAAAGGAGAAAGCTCACTATCTGTGCTGCTGGATCTCAGCAGATACCTGTATCTGTGCCTTTCTTGAGCAGTGGGACTTGGAGCTCGTCTTCCTGCATTTCAAACCAGTGTTTTAGCCCCTGTGTATTTTCCAGTCTAGAAAGAGTGTTTTCTGCCTGACTGCTTGTCTCTTTAGTCACACTTCTCTGAACTACGTGCCGGTGGGGCTGGGTGGGGTTATCAATGGGATTTCTTATCCAGAGGCACTAACACTTGGATTTTGTGTATTTTTAAACTTAATTCCCAACCTTCGTAGATCAGCGAGACAAGGTCTGGTTCTTGGAAGCAATTTTCTTTGGTCTGACCTGTTAACCTGTGCTAAGAACTGGACTTCTCTAGCCAGGAAGCTGCCTGGCCTGAGTGGCTTTCCTTGGTGGGAGCAATAACTGGGCTCGTGAGGAAAATTGTTCTTTTTAAGTGAAGTTTTATCTTGGCTGTTTTCTTTGCAGAGGGAAACTGAAGTAAATGACTCCTCATGATGGCTGCTCTGTTAGAAGTTGAAGTTCCTGGTGAAGTATTTACTCTGAATGTCAAAGCAGCATTCCCAAAGCAGCATAGTCCTTTTGTGTGGCACAGACACACTTCTCCAGCCCAACATGCTTGGTTATTGAGAGAACTCTGTGAGTCAGGAGCTGCAAAGCATTCACTGATGTTGCAGCCTGGTGCTTTTTATTTAATAGTCCTTTAGTGGATGTGCTGGAGAACTCCCTTGTTCTTCCTTACCTCTTCAGTGTCTCCATGCAGTTTTGGGTTTGGGGGACTTCACTTTTCATGGCTGTTAGCTTTAAAACCAGCGTACCAACTTTTTTGAGAGTGTGCTGTATGTAGAACATCCTTTCCTGTGGATAGCCATGGAGTGAAGTAGGTGAATGATGTAGGATGCCGCCCATGGATTGCTTTTGCATCCATAAGCTTGTTTTCTTCCAAACCTTATAGGTTATCTGAAGGAGGAGTGGAGCAGGAAATAATCCTTGTTGCCAGATGAATGGCTTGAGGCTGTTTCCTCAACACACAGAAATGGGGGGATGCTCCTGTGCCTGCAGCATGAGCTGCATCACATGGGTGGGTTCACACAGTCTGGCAGGAGAGAACAGGCACAGATTTGGAAACAAGCAACTGGGAGGTGGGAAAATAAACTGGGCTCTTTGCTTCTGTGGACCTGACACACACGATGGGGTGACTTCCTTTGGGAAGCATGGGCTGTGGTCACAAGCCTTGGATAAGGGGACGTGGACTGCAGGGGGAAGATGTATAATGAGCCTGATAATCCCAGTGACTAATGCTGGTTGTGCAGGGGATCATGTGTTGGTTTTGTGCTGTCGAGCAGGAAATGTCAGGTGGATGTTTATAGATGAGTTACCTGCTCTGGAAAGGTCTTTACAGGGAGTCAAAATAGAGATATTCTCTGCTACACTGAGATGAGTTGAGTTTCTGTAAAGCTTGTTCATACTCTTACACTTCAAGCAGGTTTTCTACTGTCCTTACCCTCTTTGAATTTTAGATATTGCCTAGATATGACAGGTACCAAAATGCACATCATCAACAGAACACCCAGTGGCTGATACTGGGATTTGCTGTGTCTGGAACTGGCTTGCTGCATTTCTCACACCAAAGTTAATCAAGTAGCCAGTAGCTCAACATTTTCCTAGCCAAACAGCATCAGTTTCTTGTGCACCTAATTGCTTGTAATTGGAGTTTGCAAGCTATTCCTCATTCTGCCCTTAGTAGCTGTATATATCCTGGTATTTTTGTTTGGTTGGGCTTTTTTGGTTGTGTTTTTGTTACTTTCTTTTGTGTTAGGAAAGCAAAACCCACACATTTTGTCAATTCTGATAAACAGCCAGAGACAGGGGCAGTTACTTGCATTGTGGATATTTGCTGTTGTTGGGAAACAGGCTCTTTGTGGTGGGTTGTGTAGCTTGTTGCAGATGCAGCTGTACTGCTGTGAGTGATCTTTTTACTACTCCAGGCAACAGGGGAAAAACCCCAAGACTTCCTGAAGCAAAATGTTTTGTGTCTTTGCCCTTCAGCTTTGCTGCTGTACCTAAGCCAGCAATAGGGGGGGGTATGTGTGTGTGTGAATTGTGATGAGGTGAGATATGACAGAGCAAAAAAATCACAAATTGCAGCTTTTCACTGTATTTACTCTGTGGGTTTGACAGCACTTGATTTGTTTCCTGCTATAATTACCCTGCCTGTTCTAAGATTAGGGTACCAGAGTGACCCAGGCCAAGGGCTCGTAGCCTGGGCCGTGCTCATCCAGGCAGTGGCACTGCTGCTGATGGAGCTGGGGCTGTGTCCTCAAATAAAACACAACTGTGGTGGAGGAGGGGAGAGGAATTCTCACGTTCATGTTGCAGTGACAGGAGAGACTTTCCCAGCACGGCTGCCTGTTGGGCTCTGCTTCCCCAGCCACTGATTGACACGATCCGCTGGCAAAGCCCTATGGATGAGTCTGGAGGGGGGCTGGTGGTGGTTTAAGTCATTGTCTCTTTATATTTGCAGAAGAAAGGTTTCTCAATGAAGTATGAAACTGTAATAAACCCACAAGCCTTTAGTGCTGTTTTTCTCCCCTGTTTTTGATCGATGTATCTGTTAGTGCCCTTAACATTGCAAACAGAATGGTTCTTGTCCTCCTTTGTAAGGAATGCACAAGGGTGGGAGGATCTGGGGAATGTATTTGTTTTGGTTTGTCAGCCTGGCTGCAGGATGGCCCCTGCTTTCTGTCTGCTTATTTCTAAGTCTTGTCTACCTTTAATCCCAGAAAAAACCCAACCTGTAGCAGGAGCTCCTCTGTTAGCTCAATGATTTCTTCATTTTCAGTGCTTTTGCAAGCTGGGCCTAGGAGTTTATTACAAAACAAGTACAGGGTGAAGCTCTGAGAGGTTGTACTCAGGAAGTGACTTTGCGGGGTGATGGTAGCAGGCATTAAGCCCTTCAGCTGTAACTACTCATTCTGTTGAAGAAATGCTTGTAAAGCATTATAAATATATAAATAGTGTTTTTCCATGTTTCAGATCTGTTTGTTTCACTTCCCTTTCAGCTGTCAACACTTCAGATCTTAACTGAAATACCTTGTTCTTTTAAGACATCTCTGGTTCTGACAGAAGTACCTTGTCTGTTCTTATTAGTAGCTCCATGACAGTCCCATGGTTAAAAGTGTGAAGTATATTCTTGGGTATTCGAAGGATAAAATGCCAGCGAAGTCCTGCTTGTATCTGAAGTGTTTGCTTTAGGCTGCAGCAAGGTTTAGCTGAGATTTGCAGCAAGATCATTCACTTCTCTTGGTGTGGCTCAACAGAGCAGAAATCTTGTAGCAAATTGTAGTTAAATCTGCCTGGTGCACACCTCATTAAATACATGAATCATCTGATTTAGGGCTTTTAAATAACGCGACCTATTTCAGGATAGGGAAATACCTCCTGTGGACACCTGTGCCTGGAAGATCTCTTGCAGGTGCTGCTGGAGGTTTGAGGAATCGATAAGGCTTTGGGGCTGCTGTAGCTAAGCCAGGCATAGCTTACTGTCTAAGATTAGCACTTCAGGTTTAAAAATGAATGTGAAAATAGCTTGAGTAATGTGTGTGTGAGTACTTTGCACAGTTTTGAGAGCTAGAGAGGATGGGGCATTTTTACTCTGTTTGAAAGGTTATTTGCAAAGGCAAGTGCTAGTTTGGTTATTCAGCTTTCAGTGATGGCAGAACCCTGATATGCTGAATTAGCTGGTTTGGTCCCAAATATATACCTCAAGTATCAAGTATATCCTTGTGATTTCTTGGGAATGCAGGATTCTGCAGAAATACCACTTGAGCTGGTGTCACAGGACACGTGATGGTGAACCGAGCTGCTGTCAGCGCTGAATGAAGTTTTAAAGTAGAAATTAAGTGTATAAATTGCCTTTTGGCTCCAGCTGGACCAGGGAGGAAGCACTCACTGTGCACAGGCCATTGCTGGTTTGGTTACTTGGTTCCTGAAGAGGTGAAACAGTTGACAAGTCAGACCAGTTTGGTTCATTAGACCATACTGGGAGACAGTACAAGACAGTGTTAATGAAGATGCTAATTAATAGAAGGCAAAGCCCAACTCCCCCGTCCAGAACATGCAGCTCTGATGTGAAGAGGAAGCGAAATCGGAAGAAGCTTCCTTTAACTCAGTAATAATGATATGGGGTTGCACACAAATTGTATTGTAATTTCTCTCACTCTCTTTAAAATCAGTCATTTATCTCCTTTCCTTTGAACCTGCGTGGATTAGTTATGCTGCATGGCTAAAAGTGAGGGAAAGACTTGTAAGTGAAATAATGTTCCAGAGTTAAGGACTGGCACAGCTTTCAGCTGCAAGTACAGGAGACTTGGATATTGCCAATGTGAAAAAACTGTTAACATTATAGATGCCAGCAGAACAGGGAGTGGAAAATAATTGCATTTGCAAGCTTTGTGTACTGGCAACTTGTCCTTTTCTCTTCTCCTGTCCTGCATTGTGTATGGCAAATGGAAACTCCTTTAGAATTTGCTCATTACAGACTTTCTAAGTAGATATATCTGTGAACAATTATGGTTTGTATTATATTTCACATTATCAGTGGGGGAAGAGCCGTATGCCTTTGAAACCTGTGTGCTTGATGGGGTTAAGCCACATTCTGATGTCAGTGTTTAAGATGCTGTAGCTTGAATACTAATTTTTTCCTGTTTTGTTTCTTTTAAGCAAATGGTTATGAGCCTTAGAGTGTCTGAGCTGCAAGTACTTCTGGGTTACGCGGGGAGGAACAAGCACGGACGGAAACACGAACTCCTCACGAAAGCACTGCATTTGTTAAAGGCTGGCTGCAGCCCTGCCGTACAAATGAAAATCAAAGAACTCTATAGGCGAAGGTTCCCTCAGAAAATCATGACTCCTGCAGACTTATCCATCCCCAGCGTCCACTCGAGCTCCATGCCAGCAGCTTTGTCTCCGTCTACCATTCCACAGCTCAGTTACGATGGCCACCCTGCCACCTCACCATTGCTTCCCGTGTCGCTTCTGGGACCTAAACATGAACTGGAACTCCCCCATCTCACATCTGCGCTCCACCCTGTCCACCCCGACATAAAACTTCAGAAGCTACCTTTTTATGACTTGTTGGATGAGCTGATAAAACCTACCAGCCTAGGTAAGGTTGCAGACGTTGTAGTAAGCTCTCAAGTCTTTATTCTTTTTAACTAGTAATGGATGGATTCGGCTGCTAATGCAGTAGCTGGTTAAATATTGCATCACACCAGTGTTTAGAGAATTGCTATTTTTGGTAACTTTTGGAACAGATTGTTCTACATGGAGAGACATCTTACGTAACACTCATTAGTTGCTTTAGCTGAGCCACTAAATATGGTTCAAAGATCCGTTATGTTGAAGGGGTGAGCTTGACAAGAAACAAACCAACCCCTCCAAAACAGAAAAACCCTGTCTGCTTTCAGGAGTTCTTATAAGCCATACAGTTTAATTATTGAAAAAACAAACAAAAATACCCCCAAATCCATCAAGGCCACAAAATCATCTCATCTGTGCTGGGAAAGAATCTGCCAGGCTGGGTCTGTGATGTGATCTGTTACAGCCCAAACTCCTGAGTTCAGGAAGACTTGTGGTTCTTTTGCCTTCGTGGCTACTTTTCTTTAAACTGTCTTTTGTATTAAGGTCTAAATCACTTGTGTGGCTGCTGAGAATAATCTGATGCTTACAGAGCATTATATAACTATGTGTGATTTCTTTCTGGCACTGACTCCACACAGCACTTAACAACGTGGTTAACTTTTAATACCCTTAAAAACCAGCTTCAATACAATAGTCCTGTTGGTTTCTGAAGGGGCTGCTTGCATGTTGGAGCCTTCTGCTGTTTTGAAACCCTGGAAGGGATTCACTGTGAGAATAGCTGGTGGGAGGAAAAGCTTTGTGAGAGTAGATCCAGGGAGATGGTGGGTGAGTGGCAAAAAATGTCCTTTGCAGAAGAAATCCCTTGTAAACAAAAAATGAGCAGGTACTTTACACTCACAGTCTGAACAGCTCCAGGGTGTGGGAGGCCTGATACGTGTGTGGTGATGGTGGCCTGCAGGTTTCTGAAGCATGTTGCACAGTTGTTTATATGCTTTTTTGTATTGTTACAACTAAAAAATTGAGGGTAAAAACATAGGTTTTGATAATCTCATCTTCTGATTCAGGTGTTCTTTTAAGAGCTATATTGGGTCTGGTTAGCTTTAATCTAAAGCTTAATTGGTCCGTAAGCATTCCAGGCAATGCTGGTTGTAAGGATAATGAGGTACTCAGTATGTGTTTCATCACTTTTACATTATACTTAAAGCTGTAATTCCAATAAGGCATTCCAATGCAGGAACTATGGTATTTATTCCTAGATGTGGTGAGCACACTTTGCTGTCAGCTCCATGTCTAACAAACCAGCCCCAAACTGAAGAGATAATTCACTCTGTCATGTCTTATTGCTTGAGGAGTTTATCTCAATAGAATATTTTTTCCCCCTTTGTGGACTCTGAGTGTCAGAGTAAGAAAATGGAAGTGGTTCAAACTTCAACCAGATACCTTTCTAAGCAATCTCTGTGCTTTCAGTTAATTTAGGGGTTTAGGGGGTTTTGTTTAGCATGAGACTCTTTTCTGCAGATGTAGAATCCTAGAATGGTTCGGGTTGAAAGGGAGCTTAAAGCTCATCCAGCTCCAGCCCCCTGCCATGGGCAGGGACATCTTCACAGGGAAGAGCTTCTGCCTAAGAGCCCGTCTCAGTCTCCCCTCTGTCAGGTTCAAGCCATTCCCCTTGGCCTGTCCCTACAGGCCCTTGTCCCAAGCCCCTCTCCAGGTTTCCTGCAGCCCCTTTAGGCACTGGAGCTGCTCTAAGGTCTCCCCTTCAGGAGCCTTCTCTTCTCCAGGCTGACCCAGCCCAGCTCTCTCAGTCTGGCTCCAGAGCAGAGCCGCTCCAGCTCTCGCAGCATCTCCATGGCCTCCTCTGGCCTCGCTCCAACAGCTCCACGTCCCTCTTGTGCTGCTGCCCCAGAGCTGGATCAGGGCTGCAGGGGGGGTCTCCCCAGAGCACAGCAGAGGGGCAGAATCCCCTCCCTGAGCTGCTGCTCACGTTCTGGGGGTGCAGCCCAGCACACGGGGGTTGGTTCTGGGCTCAGTTGCACACTGAAGCTGGGTCACAGTGGACTTCTCATCTAGCAACACCCCCAAGTCCTCCTCCTCAGGGCTGCTCTTAATCCATTGTCTGCTTGTCTGTGTTTGTGCTGGGAGTTGTCCTGACCCAGGTGCAGGACCTTGTACTTGGCCTTGTGGAATGATTGGTTTTCCTTTTGTTTTGGAAAGTAATGTTGCTACAGACTGTAAAATTGTTAACTGTAAATGTCATGAAGGTATTTTAGAGTAATAAATACATATATGGTAACGAAAAAACCTATTGGATTCATAACCAGTGATACGCAGCTGGGAGCAATGGTGCATACAGTTCAAATGCAAGTATGGAGCAGACTTGTGTTAATTTTCTCCATTTAAATGGTTACTCTAAGTAACAAGGCTTTAAATGATTTGTTGAATAAGTGCCCCAAATGGTTTGGGCATCCTTTTCACTGCTGCAAACATTATGGGTTTGTTTCCTCAGATGTCAAATTTCTGTGCTCCCTGGCTTTGTTTTCGAATGGCAGATACATATTACAAACTCTCGGAGCTTCTCCTTAGCCAGCATTTCAGCATCTCCTGCTTGCGTTTTCCCATCAGATTCCTCAGGCAGTAGGGATAAGAAATGTCTGAATTTACTGTTTCCCTCCACCACAGGACCAGACTGATGACCTGATAGACATTGCGTGGCACATCTTTGGATGTGATTCTCCCTGGTCTTTCCCAAGTCAAGGTGGAATTGCTCAGAAGGTTTGCTGCAGTAGTCTTCTATCCAGTCAAGAAGAGGTTATTAATTTGAAAAGCAATGATTTGACAAAGCCTCGGGGAAGGGAGTTGCACAGCAGGGCACTTGAACATGCGTTCTGTACCCAGATAGTTCATGTAGGTGGGTAGTACACAAGCTAATGTGAATAACAGATAAGGAAATTAAACCAGCTAACTATTATTTTTAATGTCAAGAACAAAAGGAGGAAATGGATGTTACCTTCTTACACTTGCTTCCTCAGCATGTAGCTCTGAACTGTGATTAAAACCGACACACTGGATCTGTGGCAAGGGGGAAGTGCAGTGCTGCATCCGTCTGTGCCCGCCTCACCACCACCCTCTGAGGAGCTTTACTTGAGCGTGGCTGGCTGAAGCATGAGTGACAAGCGAACGTTAGAAGGCTCTTGGCTAACTTGTACAACTTTCTGTGTCTTACAGCAGCCCGTACAACTTGCAGCAGGGAGTAGGAAGCTTGCAGAAGAGCAGACTTGCCCAGCTAGTTGAACTCGTAAACGCAGCCTGGGCTACCTCAACCTGCTCTTGTTTGAAGAACTGAAAATAGCAGCCGGGTCCTGCTGGCGGTGGGACTCTTCTCCTGCTGTTACTCTGCTCACATTGCAGAGTCTCTTGCTTCCTTCTGAGTGTTTTTTGAGCCCAGGACTCCCGCATAGCTCTTGCAGAGTTGTGTGGCTGATACTGACAATTGTGGTTCTGCCGGCTGTGCTGTTGGGGAGTGACAGAGTTTTCTTTACTCCCAAGGACGCTGTCAGTGGGTTTGTTTATCTGAGACAGGAGATATTCCGTCCATGTTCAGTAGGGAAGTGAATTTGATCCATATTTTATTAGTCATCCTCATTGCAAAATTTTGTGTAGAAGCCAGCTGGGAAAGCTCTGTATCCTGAAAATCCATGTTGGTGGATGAGTCTGCACTGAGCTCTTGCAGTGCTAGTGAGAAATCTGAGCTCTCTGCCCCATGGTTAACAACAATTTGATGCGACAGGCCAAGGGGAATGGCTTGAACATGCCCGAGGGGAGACTGAGCTGAGCTCTTAGGCAGAAGCTCTTCCCTGTGAGGGTGCTGAGGCGCTGGCACAGGGTGCCCAGAGAAGCTGTGGCTGCCCCATCCCTGGCAGTGCTCAAGGCCAGGTTGAACACAGGGGCTTGGAGCAAGCTCCTCCAGTGGAAGGGGTCCCTGCCTGTGGCAGGGGTTGGAACTGGATGAGCTTTAAGGTGTTCCAACAGAAACCATTATAGTGTTCTGTGATGGTTCTCTTCCGTTTTGGAGGAAAAGCTGTCCAATTGGCCTTGATGAAATATATGAAAGTTGCCTTATTATTGTGACTCCTCTTTTGGTTTTAACTAAGACCTCCTTTAAACAGGAGAATTTTGGTTGTTATTTTCTCAAGCAAAGCTGCGGTTTCACCTCATTTTCCCCCATTTTCAGCCCTCTGTGCACAGATGCTGCTGTTTGGTTGCTTTTTAAGCTTAGGGCTGATTTTCTAAGAGTAACTTCTACCACACAGATAAGATCTTTTGTGTGGTGAAATGTGCTTGCTAGGAGATGAGTAACGAGTACCAGAATTTTGCCAAATGACGATGGAAGGGACATTAGTTAAACAACATGTTAAAAATACTTCTTGTTACAGCACATGGCATTCCTAATTGCTTTAGCTGTGTACTTGTTCCAGAAACCATTTAAACTAGGATATGGGCCTTTACTTACCTGTAAGAGGAAATTAACCTTTTCAGTTTAAAGGATTATTTAAGAGGCTGTGGGCTATGGTGCTCTTCTAAAAGCTGTCCGAACGGCATACAGGTGCTCATAGAATTTGTTTGCTGTGCTTTGGGCTTAAATGATATGGAAAACAACATTGAAAGTTGCATCTGAGCCACGGAAATTGGGTTTCTTAACTTTATCCCAGCCAAAACCAGGACAAAGTCTCAGGCTTCTGGTAAGGAGGAGGCAAACATCAAGTGTTTTGGGGAGGCAGAGAATTACAGATAGCATGCTGCCAGACTGGCTCCATTGGGTGAAAGGAGCTTCTGATGGCTCTTGTGAGGCTTGTATTGATCTGGTTAGGTTTTAGTTTAATTTCTTAATCTTACCAGGATTTCAGGAAGCAGAATTTCAACCCTGGTGCCTGCCCTCAAGAATGAAGTGCTTACAACCAGTGTTTGTGCTTCTCACTTGCATTTACCTTGAGAGTCTCTTTTTGACTGTGATGGATCGTGGCTACTTGGACATGCTGCCTTCTTGAAGATGGCTCTTGCGCCTGATCTGCCTAAAATCTTGAGGGTGCCTGTAGTTCAAGGTGCAGCTGTTGAACAATTAAACAATTCACTTCGAAATCTAGGCTGGAATCTAGAAAGGTTTAGTTTGGCAAGTGTTTCTCCCTCCCCTGTATCAGCAAGCTGATCTGTTGCTGTGTGCAGTCAGTACCACGGTTTAGATGAAAGTCACGCTTTTACTGTCTTCTGTGTTTATTATTTTTCTAAATGTACTTTGGGGGAGGAAGTTCAACAAAACACTATATTCTCAATGTGGGCTTGAGCTTTCTGACTTCCGGCTCTACAGCTTCTAATTGTGCAAGAAGCAGCTGAAATATTAGCTCTGTCTTGTTCATGTGCTGCAGCTCAACTAGAATTACAGTGCACTTAAGTTTCTTTGTTTTGGCTTCCACTTGTATTTGCATGTGGTATGCCTCAAGTTCATATATAGGGAATCTTTCCATAGTCTAGAGTCTTTTTCTTTTGAGAGAGCTTGAACCAACTGGGTAGCTCTTGTGCTGCAAGGAGAGGAGTATAATTTATTATTGCTTTCTTTAGCAGATTGCTCAATCTCCTCATGCGTAGAGCTGAGATTGCCCAAATTCCAGGACCTTACAGGATATGGATGTTTTCAGACACTGCTGCTCTAATGTGAATGGATCCAGGAAGCCACTTTGTTTTACATGATCAAATTAGGATATCTTTTTGATAACTGGTAATTTCATAAGCAGTTGGGCTCAGTAGGTCCCTTCCAACCCAGGGTATTCTATGATTCTAATTAAAGCTTTTAGTAAAGGGAATTACAGCAAACCACGTGGTTGACTCAAAAGCATGTGAGTAATCCGTAATAATCAGTGAACCAACCTAAGCCTGGCGTGGTGTCCCCTGTGGAGTGCTTGGAGAGCTTGAGGCCTAGCAGTGGTGCCTGCATAGTGTGAGAGAGGAAGCTCTGCTATGGCAGTATGTATTTTTACAACCAAGATGTTGAAATCATTTAGTAATTGTTGGAAATGCTGCTGGAACTTGGAAGTCATCAGTAGCTCCGTCTTTTAGAGATACTTTTATCTGCCTTTATGATGGCTTTTAGATAAAGACGATATGGGGTGTGCTAATCCTGGGACTCTGTTATCAAACCATGAACCTTAAACTTATATTTTACCCTTCCTGTTAGCATTGTGAAAGTTGATACTTTCTTGTTGAGAACAAAAACATGCTAGAAGCAGAGACCCTGTGTAGGGATGTGGCAGTGCCAGCTTTTAGTGCCGCTCATGCCAAGTGTTTGCTGCCAGTGCTCTTAGGAAGAGAAGCTAACATTTGCAAGCCTTAATGGCAGCAGTTATGTTCTGAGACATCTATTTAGGTGCCTAAAGAGATGAAGTGACTTGAGTACAGAGAATCCAGTGGTGTTCCTTCCCTCTGGCAAAATGGTGGAACAGATGTGCTGGAGTAGGTGGATGTATTCTCAGAGGTGGGTTGGGAGCACAGAGTGTTCTTGCATGGAAGGTCAGCATGAAGTTGTCCCTTAAGGCTTACTGAAGGTCTTCAGAAACCCTCATTGCTCAGAAATGCTCTTATACATGACTGATTAAAAACAATAATCCAAACCTAAATTTCTGTCCAATTGCACAGTTTCCAGCTGATCTATTCTGTTTATACACCAGATTATAGACAGTTATAAAATATGTAATATTTATGCATTAATTGTAGCCCTTGGAGTATTTCCAGGCTATTTTCATATATATATTTAGGCACTATTTCAAATAAGCTCCTTCACGTCTCTTTTCTTCCAGCCTTCCCCACCCCCAGTTTAGCTCTGCTTGTTCCTTCTGAGTGTTAACTGTAACGCTGAAGTTGAGCAGAACCTAGAAAAGGTCTCAAGTGATAAATGCAGCAGACTGACCAGAACCTGAGGTCCGTTTTTCATCTCTTTTAAGGTGAAGAGTGCGGCACTGCCACTCCGCAGTGATCCAGTGTGTGCGTAGTGAAGTTGTAACCCATGGAAGTGGGTTAAGAGCTAATCACTGCTGTCAAGGAAAGGAATGATTTGTGTGTTTACTACAGAGCTTCCTTTCAAGTAGTTTTGAAGTGTTTTGAAATGTTAAAAGTCATGCAGTATCCATTGTGATAAATGGCTGAAATGGAGTGAAATGGCCGAGGTGTCACAGCGAGCAGGTGACAAAACAGAAATGGGAATTTGGGATCTCTCGTAGTGCTGGGCATGAGCTCGGTGCTACTGAGCTCCCAAAGCCCACTGCTTCTTCAGGGCCCTGCTCTTAGATGTTGGGCAGGAAGCTGGTCAGAGTGCAGAGTCCAGCTTCGGCCTGTTCTGATGCTGCTCTGGCCTTTAGCAAGAGGCTTTTCCTGTCTTCCAGGAACCTGGTACTGCACACTACGAGTGTATTTAATGGGTAGCAGGCCATTTGGGGTGTGGTGGGTAGTCATTTCAAAGGTACCACTGCTTGATTCCAGGAGATGGCAGGAGCTTGGTGCTCAGAGGTTGTGGTTAATGGAAAGGAAGTGTTTATGTATAAACACCTGCGTTACCCAGGAACTTGGTAAGTTGTGGTGGCTTTAAAAGGGCTCATGATGCATCCTGAGATGTTCAGATCCCCCATTATGGTGTATCTTCTCTTCCCCCCCCACCATCTCGCTGCTTGGTGTCTGCTTCTACAGAGTTGTTACAACGTACTGGACACAGGCAGTTGATCTCACCTCCAAAAGCAGTTGTATAAATGAACCTTGTTCAGGATTGATACAAGAGGTTTTGGACAAACTATATTATGAGGAGCTATATGTGTGTATTATTGTGTTATGGATTTCCTGGCTTTTGCTGCATTTGAACGTAATTCAAAGCCTGTCTGAATTTTACCTTTTCCAAAGGTAAATGTTTTCTGTGCCTTAATCTAAATGCAGTCATTTTGGTCTTGCTTGGAGGCAATGTGTGAAATTTTCAGCAGTGCTATTTGAAAGAGGACTGAACATAAATTGATACAATGCCTTCTGTTGTTTAACAGAAAAAGCAGAACGTCTGTGCTGCAGCAGCGTGAGGTATCTAACCTATCTTGGAAAGATAAGCAGGGTTATTGATGTGTTGGGCTGATAACTTCTACAATGCTTAGGTTTTCCTGGCTGATTTTTGACTAATTCGACTTACCAAATTATGTTCTGTATTTCTTAGTGAAGAACCAGTTTGACATCTCCTGTTTATCTTACAGCATGGAGCAAAAATCTGCTATAGCCCTGATACTCTTACTTAACATAACTATTTTTGCCTTTGGAAATAAACACGCTATTATTGGAAATCATTGGTAATAGGCCAGTTCAATGATAGCTTTTCTCAGGGCCTGAACTTAGGTAATTACTGCTGTGTAAAGTGCAAGTTTAATTTTAGTCCACGTATCTTTCTGTATTAGAAGGTAATTCATTCCCTGCACTCTTTAATAAGCTGTGCTCGGTGATGATAGATGGAAAAGATTATATTGTATATTGGCAGGATGATGGTCAGCTGCAGTTGCATTTGGAAGCATCACCACCTTAACAACACGATAACATCAGCTTCATTAAAGATTTGAAGGTATCTGTTGTTGAATGGAAACTTTAGAGAGTGGCTTTTTCTCAAGGCAGCAAGAGGTATTTTACCGCAGAAAGATTGTGTGGCTATTTTTAGCCCTGGGTACTGGTGAGGTGGAACAGAATATTTTTAGAGCTGTAGAAAATGCAGCCACTCAAGCTGGGCTCTTTTTTCACTCCAGCTCTGTCAGGTTTTTCCAAAATAAAGAAGAAAATTGGTAGGAAATGGTGGGTTTTTTTATGCATCACTATTACTTATATAAGTAATATATTTGTCATCTATATACACACTGATGTATAGAATTCATATGCACATTCATGTAGAATTTTAAGTGTTTTAGTCCTGTGAGTGCTACTGTCATGTATTAAAATAGGTTTTGCTGAAATTTGGAAAACTCATTACTCATGTGCAATGTCTTAACAAAATATACAACCTGCACTGCATAATTGGGTCACTCTCACTTAATGTATACCAATCCCATATGCTGTTTGGATCATTGCTTGAGTGAGGTAAGCATGGAATAATGCAGGAAAGCGTGGTGATAGTGAATTGGTAAGAAGAAATAGCTGTGAGGAAGAAACTGCTCTGTAATGTTTCTGCAGCATTTTAGGCTTTTTAGACTGTGTTGTGCTAACGCTGGGGACCTGCAGAGACAACAGACCCGAGCTTGTGCTGGTCCACCGAGTGTATGTACATGTTTACAAGGAAATGCAGATTTTATTCATTACCTTTCCTGGATTTAAGCTGGATGAATGAAGAAGTAGCAGATACTCCCCTCTGCCCACCCCCTTCCAGCACCCCCTCAAAACCAGTGTGATTTTGGTAAGATGAGAAGTGGATTTTATGCATCTTGTCTGAAACTCTCCTTGTTGACACACATTTAATTACCCAGGTCTGCTTGAAAAGCTTTTTATTATACTTTCAAAACCTGCCCTTTCAGATTTGTGAATTATGCAGGCAGGTTTTTAGCAGCCAGGTAAAGTGATGCTTGTGATTCGTGGCATTTATTCTTCAGTGACTCTCTTTGGGTTCTTTACATGTAAATGAAAAAAGTCCATTAGACATTGGTGGACTGTACCTCCTTGTTGAGGTTGCAAAGGAGACGTGGCCTGTGAACCACTCCTGACTAATCCTCTGACTCTGTACCATTTGCAGAGTGCTGAAGAACAGGTTATAAAACTTTATAATTCATAGTTAACAAAAAAGCCCCAAACCCAACCCCCCAAACCCATTCCTGGCAACTTTAAGAATATTCATATTAACTCTGTTCTCCTGGCTAGATTCCAGCTTTATTAGATTAGAAAGTCTATTTTAATCCACTCAGTTTTCAACTGCAGATCTATTTTTGCCTTCCTTTTGTTAAATAATAATAGTTGTTTGCAGGGCGTTGGTTGCCATCAAAATGATTTTCTTGTAGAAAACTCTATATTTGTGTGTTTCTGGTTTTAATCATCCTCCAGAACTTTGAAAGGAGATGATGTGCTTGACTTGCCAGGATCTGTTCGGTGGTGTTAAACACAGCAGATACAGCAGATGAACTAATAGAAATCTGTTAGCTTTTCTACACTCTCAAATTCCAGATTTCCACTGTCTCTTCCTTAAGAAGTCTGAAGTCCTTGGAAGTAGAGGAGTTTATATAGTCATAGGTAAGCTTAGCATTTAATAGTGAAGCTGCTACATTAGCTCTGTTTCATGTGTTTTGTTGAAATTCTTGTGCATTGTTTGTAGGATAAATAGGTCTAAGAAGAATAGATATGGGTATGAAAAGATTGAGCAAAACCATATGGGAGTAGATTAGAGAAAACCACAAAGAGAAAACATATTTCATCTCTCTTCTAGAGGATGCTTTTGGCTCGGTTTGCTGCATTTCTCCTTCCTCTTAGGCAAGCCTCAGAGGCACAAACAAGGTCTTCCTCCCTAACCTGCCCCTTTCGTGTCCCTCATACTCCCCATAACAAACGCTTTCACAGCCTTAGTTTTTGCAGGTGAGGCAGCAAAGTCAGCAGGCAGTTGGTTTTCAAGTGCAGCAAGAGTCTTTACAATGCTGTTGACTTTTCCTTGCCATATTTAACTGAATTAACTTCCCATGCCTTTGTAATGGAAGGTGTATTTTGCCCTCCCTTCCTTTTGGTCACCTGGCTGCCAACACTGCTATGGAGTGGGTTCCCTGGCACAGGTGGTGGGAAGTTAGCCTGGTGTCTTGGTGGTAGAGTGGCAATGGTGGGGTTCAGCCGAGAGCTGGAAAAGGGAAGTAATGCTTTTAACCACCACAGCCCTTGTAAAACTTAGCTGTGCTTTCCAATGTGATAGCCTGGTATTTTCACTGTTGTTCCTGGCCTCTTTTACAAGTCCTTTTGTGCCTGTGTTAAACTGATTCTGTTTGTTGTTTGCATAGTTTGTTCTTGCCAGTTCTTAATATCATGCTGAATGTAAAGATTAAAATTATATCTTTATAATGGTCTGAAATGTGCCTGTTCCTAAAGGCTAGATTTACATGTGGTAGCACACACTGAACTGGGCAATTGGTGTAAAATTTGCTTTGTCCAGTTAGTTCCACATCCAAGGTGTTAGAGCTGTATCCTAAAGCTAGTTGAAGAGCCTGACCATAGTTTAGAGTAAGGTAGCTTCTTGTCTGCCTTTCTTTGTCTCTACTTCTCGATCTGTCAAGAGTTTTGAAATATTTTGATTGGCTTTTGGATCATCTTTTCTTAATTAACAAGTTGTTTCTTCCTTCTTTGCAATTTGGCCATGCTCCCGTGGTAATCACAATGATTGCTTGTACACAAAAGCAATGTATTGGCAACATGGCATGTGTATATTAATGCTGGTTTGCAGCAAAGAAAACATCAAGCAGCATGTGATGAAGTATATCTCCAGTCACTGAAGACCACTGATCTATCAGCTCATAGACTTTGGCTTACAGTTATTAAGATGAGTGCATATGAAAAGAAGGGGTATTGGAGAGTGGCTCTTTACAAGGGCATGTAGTGATTGTACAAGGGGGAGTGGCTTTAAACTGGAAGAGGGTAGATTTGGATTAGACATTAGGCAGAAGCTCTTCCCTGTGAGGGTGCTGAGGCGCTGGCACAGGGTGCCCAGAGAAGCTGTGGCTGCCCCATCCCTGGCAGTGCTCAAGGCCAGGTTGGACACAGGGGCTTGGAGCAAGGTGCTCCAGTGGAAGGGGTCCCTGCCCGTGGCAGGGGTTGGAGCTGGGTGGGCTTTAAGGTCCCTTCCAACACAAACCAGGCTGGGATTCTATGAAGTTAATAGCCCGCAGAAGAGGAAATGTTGGGAGCCTTTTTGTTCTTAGTCTAAACTGATAGTGTTGAAGCCAACCAGCCTCCCCCAACTCCAACACCTCACCTCCCTTTTCTTCATTTTAGGTGGATTCTAGTTAAGAGTAACTTCATTCACTGCCATGTGCACAATGCAGATACTGGTAATGCTTAGCGGTGTTTCTCTGGTATTTTAATGGCTATGAGTTTGAAGTGGCGATTTCTTTTGTAAAGATTTTGATTCAAGCTATTTACTACCTTATAGATGTGCTACAGCCACAGCTCCTGAAGAAAACAGGAATTACAAAGCTCCCGTGTCAGCCCTGAAGAATGTACTTCCGAATTTTCTGCCTTTGTAATGTGTAAATCATGCAAGAGCATGATGAAACTGAACATAGAACTTAGACCCCCACTTTTCAATATCACACATCACTGTGTGACAAAAATACATCTTGCATTAATACCAGCCAGTAACAAATAGAGGAAAACTCCAGTTGTGGCAGTCATCCCACCGTAATTCCCTGTGCCATAGTTTTCCTGCTGTGCAGTGACTTTCAATTCCTCCTGTTTGTTTCCTGTATCACATGCTTGATTCTTTCAGTTGAGGATGCTGCGAAAGCAAAGCAAGCAGAAAGATGAGCAGTTGAAAGATTGCTTGGGAAATGTGGGCCTAGGCCTTCTTTTTTTTTTTTGGTAGCTGTTGTTTAGCATCTTTGGATAATTGTTTCAAATGAAAGTTAAACATTCAGCAGCTTTGTCCTTTAATTAAAGGTGGTGGAGTTCACAACAAAAGTTCACAAAGACCTTCCAGACAGTTTCTAATAAAGCCAGAGCTGACAATTTCCAGGGTAAAGAAACAACACATGGGAGGAGAATAAACCCAACAGAATAAGGCTGCATTTAATCCTGTAAAAATCTGAAAGAATAACTGAGTTCATTCAGTTCTCTGGTCTGCAGCGCATTGACTTTGCTAATTCTTCTGTTGAGTACAGTACATGGTTCTGATCCTTCCATTTATAGCTAAAAATAGGTACAAAATGATATTGAAGACCAAATATTGTTATGGGTTTTCATTGTTAATTGTATACATTGTGCTTATATTTCCTGCAAATCCCTGCACTGTGGTACCACAAGTGGCAGTTGTCTGAGGCTCAGCGTGGTTCTCACTTGAAGAAGTGTAGTCGAAAAGGTATTAAAGTAAAAATAGAAGCAGGGTACTGTAAGCATGAGCATCTGAACAGTAACACGAGGCTGCACCTCAGCCCGGATGCTGCTTTGGACGTTACAGTACAGCTTATTATTGAGGAAAAGAAGAAATATATGCATATAAAATACAAACATTTATATAACTGGATGCTTTTAAATAGGTTTTTCACAGAGGTTGCTGTTTGGTCTATATTATCTGTTCATCTGGCTTTTGAGCAACTGATAATGAACTGCGTGTGGTTGTTGCATATAATGTAATAAAATGTACAGATCTCTCAGCATTGTCATACGAGAAAGAAATAAATGTAATCTGGTGAGATTGCTGCTGTTAATATTTATATAAAGTCAATGTCTTTTCTATTGTTGGTTCCAACCTACCACATGCTGTTTTTAAGAAAGTCTCTGAAGTATCACCCCGAAGTAGTCACTCATCTGTCAGTCAGGGATGAGTCAGGAAGTGGGTTATAGTAAAACAAAAAATGATGAATTTACCCAGTGTTTAATACACAATATAGTTATTCATAACCTTATAACATTATTGGGAATAATGAAATGGAATGGCAAGCTTCTCACGGCTTTACTGCGTGTGTTGATGGGCATGTTGGACTGTTGTCTGGGGAGATGCTCTTCCTTTAAATGTAATTCTGTTTTTCAGAAAAGCCATTTTCATTGCCAGTGTGTGTGGTTGTGTACTGCAGTGGTGCCCGCAGCCCTGGGGAAGGGATGTGATTTAGATACAAGCACTGTCTGGGAGGTATCTAACATTACTTTGGTTTTCAGCAGGTGCTTGATGCGCTATGGAGCACTGTGGCACAGAGCTGAAGGACTCTAAAACCAGATTTCATGCTTGTGTATCTCATGAGTTGTTTGCATGTTCAGTATTTGGTGCATTTAACTCTGTGTGTGTTGCACTTCTCGATCACTCTCTGCTTTCAGAGGCTAATCCATGATCTCTTGTGTTAAAGGAAATAAAAAAGTGATTGATGAGAATTCCTAAGGCTATTTTAATCTGATATCAAAGAACATTTAGCGTTAAGTTACCATGACTGATGGAAAGTCGTGAGCTGATTTGTCTCAGCTTTGCTGTTATCTGTATCACTTTTTTAAATGCCTGCTTTCTATGCATATAGAGCTTGTTCATTGTATTTTTATTTACAGGAGGGTTGAAATGGCAACTTTCTTGTTGGCTCTAAAATTCTTTACAGAAACAGATGTGTGTTGTACTGTTGGGCTTGCTATAAACTCTATGTGTATATGTTGACACTTAAATGAAAGGAGATGTTCTGTTAATTATTCTCCATTTGGTGTTTGTAAAGTGATGATCTCTTGTTTCCTTCCAGCCTCAGATAACAGCCAGCGCTTTCGAGAAACCTGCTTTGCGTTTGCACTGACGCCACAGCAAGTGCAGCAAATCAGCAGTTCAATGTGAGTCTGATCAGTAGTATGGCATTTAAATAGAAAGAGATAAGCCAAGGAACTAGGTTATCCTGTCTTTCATTTTGAAACGGGTTCTTAAAGAACACAGGTGTGTGTGTAGATTCCCTCTTCTGGGGAATTCTTTTCTCCTTTATACGTAAGCTGATGGAGAGCAAAAGGATGAGGAAGAGAGAATGAAATACCACCACTGTCCAGTGACTGTTGGGTAGGTTTCTCTTGCACGAAGTGCTGTAGAAATATATAACTCTCCTTCGTGCAGCCCTTTGTCAGATCCTTTGTCAGATCCTTTGTCAAGTTCTGTGTTTAGTCACTATAAAGATGGTACTTCATGATGACCCATCAGTTTTCCTTATGCTGTACAAAGCAAAAAGAAGTTACAGAGCTCAGGTGAGAATGCAGTTGGTAGATTTACTTTGACTAATAGAAAATAGACCTTTTAATGTGTATTGAGAGTGGTGATTTGACTGAGCAGAAGGGAAGAGTGGTATGCATTGCATATACGAGAAAGTGTGGTTTAAATTCATTGAACTTAGAGCAAAGTCGGAGAAAGCATTGATGAACCTGTGTGTAAACAGTATGTTTTAACCCGTGTTCTGCTATTTCTAGGGATATTTCTGGGACCAAATGTGACTTCACAGTACAGGTCCAGCTAAGGTATGTGTTTGCATCGCCTGTCCTTGATGCTGTTGTTTTCCAAAATACATGAGATCTCTGCTACCCAGTAGGTCAGGCTTTCCTTTGTGGAGGAGAGTCTCATCCTGTTGTTTTCCTGAGGAAAACTTCCTGTCAGCTGCTTTGAAAAGGGCAGACTTAGCTACTCGTCCCTGTTACATGCAGCTTTCCAAAAGTTGCTGGTGGCCTGATACCTGGCATGTCAGAACACTTCATGGAGCCTATAGATAACATACATGGTAGATTACTGGGGCTTAACCTGTAGGTTATTTTAGAGGTTTTGACAAATGTAAGTTGATGAAATCCTATGTATCCCTGTAATTCCATGGAGGGCTGTGAGCACAGCTGACTTGGATTTTGCTCCTGTCAAAAACATATGTCTTGCCTTTCATCCCGCTGTCATGCCTGTGTGGTGAGCTGTAACTTGCCAGTCAGAAAGCAACTGCTTTGAGTCTTGCTTGTTGGGATACCTTCTGCTGATCAGCAAGTTGGGTTGGCTTGGTGTGGGGTGAGATGGACAAAGCAGTGAGGAGGACATGAGGGAACAGAGGGACAGAAGGTAGCTCCCCCTCTTTGAGAGCAGCAGCCTGTTAGCTGGGTTCAGTAGCCGTACCCTGATGTGATGGTACGTTTGCATGGATGGCACAGGTCCCCTGGAAGAAATCCAGTGGAGCTGTAAGAGGCTCTTTTAGGTCCTTTGAATGCCTATTGTCTACGGGCTTGGCCTACACACATTTGGTAGGACAAGGAAGGGTGTGTCTTACTTTAGTTCCAGCAGCAAATAAGCCTGAACTTAAGTAAATAAATAAAACTGCCTGAACTTTTGTAGGAGGCTTGACATAGGCACAAGGATAACATCTGATGCTGTGGCTGAACAGCTGCCTGCTTTACTAAAGCTGGAGGAGGGGGAGTTGAAGAGATTGGGCTTTTATCAAGAGGTCAGGCTGGAGAGCTGGTAGGAAAGAAATTGGGATGATCTGTCTCATGTAACAGGAACCTGCAGATCACAATGAGTAAGTCTGAGGAATTCAAGAAATCTGAGGAGGAACCTACAACCATCTTAATCCAAACCTGTAATGTTGGGGGGCTTTCCTGCTTAATGATCGCTACAGCTAATCTGAGGGCTGTGTTTAGCAAGATCTGTCACGCTGTCATAACTCAGAGGAAAAGACATTCCTTCCAGAAAGAGATGATTTTTAAATCACTTCAAAAGTGAAGGATGACAGAACTTCTTTGCTTTTAGGTTTTGCTTATCGGAAACCAGTTGTCCACAAGAAGATCACTTCCCACCCAATTTGTGTGTGAAAGTAAATGGGAAACCATGCAGCCTTCCAGTAAGTAAAGTGTTATTTTGATATATACATTTGGATAGCATTATTAGGGTCTGTCTGTCAGAAATCAGCTTTTATGGTCTGGTATCTCTCTCCTTAAATTGAAGAGGGAGCACAGTTCAGGTGAGACCCAGCTTTTATCAGGGCAGGGTTGTGGTAAGAGGGGAAACTGGCAAAAGCAGTATTGAATCTGTTTCTTGCTGAGGGATTAAATACTTTGATTTCTAGGGCTATCTTCCACCAACCAAAAATGGTGTTGAACCAAAGCGACCCAGCCGACCAATCAACATTACCTCACTCGTCAGGTTGTCTACGACGGTACCAAACACAATCGTTGTTTCATGGACTGCAGAAATTGGAAGAGTAAGTAACTTGGTGCATCATGCTGCTTAAAGCCTATTAGTTTCTGCCTTGGCATCTGTTGGAAAGATCTGAAAGATAAGCTGATTTAATTGTGCAGAAAATCCTTGATGGTTTTGCACTAGACTCTTCCTTTTGATTGTATTACTTTATGCTAGGCAGATAGGACGTGCTCCCTTCGAGCAGTAGCCCTCAAATATTTTGGTGTGATCTCTCCCTTTTTACCCTTGCCCCCCCGTCTCTGAGCACCGAGAAGATAATAAGAGCAAGCCATCCCATAAACCTTTTCTTTGCATATTTAACTTCACACTACAAGGTTTGCCTGATTTTAGGGTCTTAACAAACCTTATCTTGGCTTCAACTTGTATCTAGCACATGACATCCAGTACAGGGTGGTCTTTCCTAACTGTAAATGTGGACACAAAGCCCAGCAACTCAGCAGGGCCCAAGAGATTTAATTTGCTCTTTTTACGTTTCTCTTCTCACAACTGCTACCCTTATACTTAATATTTAAAAAGTCGTGGTTTTATAACTTTGTGTCTGTGGGGAGGATGTTGGGAGTGGTATTATAAAATTGCTGATGTTCCACTGGACTAATTAAATCTGGAACATGCTGCAAAAGTTACTTCAATAAATTAGTCCATGAATTAGTGCACTGCTTTCACTGATGGCAAAAAATGTGCTGGTTGTGCAGCATAGGGCCAACATGTACTTGAAAAAGCGGCTTTGCCGTTGCAACCATCCTGTTTTCAGAAGGCCCGAGAATTGTCCTGAGATGAAACCTTGTCCAAGAATTCGTCAGTGTGCAAAGCCCAGGATTCCTGAACCAGTGTGGAAAAATGCTTACAGCCCATTCATGCACAATAGCCAGTTGTAAAACATCACGGCGGTATTTCATGATGGATTTCTTGTGGAGCGTAAAACAGTCTCCATTCAGATTGAGTATAAATGATGGATGAATTCTTCCTTTAAAAGCCTTCTCTTACCTAATGAGAACTGCAGGTATCAGAAATGAGCCTTTAAAAATGAACCCGCTCTGGTTTACATTGTGGAAGTGCCTGCATGGAAGTTGGTGAATCCTGGCTATTGCTCTGAATACAGGGCTGCACTCTTGCTTAAGAATACTGGTGAGGGTTGAGGGCAAAGACATGTCACAAGCCTGTGTGGACTTTAAGCCAGTCTCTTGTGAACTAGGTGGTTTCTCAGGCTTCATGGATATTCCAGTTATAAAACCCGTATTGGCTAATCTCTAGCTTGCAAAACAAAACCGGAGAGAGCGGCTAATTCTTGATGTATTAGATGAGAATTAGATGCCCTTCAGAACATCCCCACTCAGGCTCTTCCTAAAGTGATTGTCCGAGACCTTGGCAGTTGAATGTGAGGAATTGCTTTCTATTTGGATGTGCCTGTCTAGCACTGCATTTGAATTCCCCTCCTCCCCTTCCCTTAAGAGCCAGTTGCATGTCTCAACTGGTGTACGCTACCTTTCCTGAAGTCATAATTGTGATTTTTACACAATCTGTTTCAAGAGCCTTCTGTACAAGTTGCCTTGGGCGAGTTCCTAGCTTTGTAGATTCAAGCTGTCGGTAAATAATTTCACAATGTTAATTAGCATTTTTCTAACTTCTATACTAATTGAGGCATTAAGCAAGCAAGTTAAAGCAGTAGTGGTTTTTAACGATGGGAGAAACAGTCATTGTCACAATAAAATATTTAAAATGGGGTGTTTCTGATGCTGCTTCAATTTGTGCAGTTTTATGGTGAGATAGATTACTGAAATCCCAGCTTTGGATTCGGGTGGCATCCTAAATAAAGGATGGTAGTTGTCACAGTTGTATGGATTTGTTTGTTTTGTTAGTGGGAACATGCATGACAGTAGCTTGGGGAAGCCTTTCATTTGTCAATTTAAAGAGTATCCGTGCAGCTATGGGTTTAGTGAGTACTGCTTATATTGAAAAGTAATTGATGTACCCTAATGTGAGAACACAAATCTTGTCCTTTCCGGTTTGGGGGTGGGGGCAGAGAGGGGTGATGGATGCTTAATGCAAGATCACATTTTCAGGCAGACAGTTATTACCTGCTGTTGTTAGGAGCTTACAAGAAAAATGAGAGCTTCCCGAATCCCAGGCTGTGGTTTGAGATCCATCAGCGATGCCAGGAGGAGGACTCTGCCCTCCTGCTCATCCCTTGGAGGAAGCCTTACCCGTGTACAGGGGAGCTGGCAGAGTCCATGTTAAGGCTGCATGTGACCTGCTTGTGTGCCAGATTATCTTCTGTAGTGGCAGAAGTGAACATCCACAGCTTTTTACTGACACTGATAGGGAATGTTCTTATGGGCTGTGTTGAGAGTGATGGGGGAAGTGACCAAACCTTTTCCAGAGGGAAAGGACAGGCAGCTGGGAGCACTGACTTCTTGCCTGCTTAGTCTGTATTCACTAGAGTACATCTTGACCCCACTGAGCTCTCAATCTCTTTACCTGCCTTACTCCTGTTCAGCTTTGGCAGCGAGGCTAGCGTTTCATAGACAGAAAGTGCAGAAAGATAAGAAAAAGAAGGTTGAAGAGTGCTTCCAGACTGAGTAGGGAGTACCGCAGATGATAAATCCTTTTATGTTTTGCTTTTGAAGAGGCATCACTGCTGATTTCCCTGTTTGAAAACAAGCTAAGCTTTTCTTAAAATAAAAAAATAAAGAAGTTTTGATTGTATTTGATTTGACAACCTCCCTTAATTGTATTGCCAAAACTGCAGTACCCGATGTTACTGGTTTAAAAATACCCTTAAACGGGCTGTTAACTGCATGTCCCATGTTAAATGTAAAACTTCCAGAAGTGCCCTAAATGCTGTTCTAATAGCTTGGTTTGCAGCTCAATCTAATACCAGTGAAGCGTGAAGTCACTATTGTTGCATCTCTCAGGCTCCAGCCCTGTGAACTTTCTGAAGCAAAATGGGTTTTCTCTAGTCTGAAAACTTTGCCATTTAAAGTCTTGTAACTGCTTTAAAAACACAGTGCCCTGTAATCACATAACAAATTGCATAAGCATTGTACAAACTACAAGCTGTCTTTTGCTTAAAACAGTTCTTACTTTGATCTTTTGTTCTGTTTTCTAGAACTATTCCATGGCAGTCTATCTGGTAAAGCAGCTGTCCTCGACGGTGTTACTGCAGAGGTTGCGAGCAAAAGGAATACGGAACCCTGATCATTCTAGAGCACTAAGTATGTCTGATGTACTACTTGTTTCAAAAAGAAAAATAGCTTTTGTAACAGGAGGTTTGAAATAGGACTGTGCTAACTGAGGTTTGGACTTCCTACAGTTCTCTGGGTTTTGAGAATCTGATAGTGGTGTTCTTTGTATTCAGTTCCAGTTGAAAGACTCAGAGGCTTTTGTTTGTACTAGGAGCCAGGCCAGGAACCCTGTTGACACTGTGAAGGGAAAAAATGCAAGAGAATCTCTTTCAGTTCAGCCATACTGGCTTTGTTTCCTCAGAATAGGACAACTGTATTTATATAGTTAACCGGTAATTCAGTACCTCAAGCAAGGCTGGACTAAGTGCCTGATACGAACCTTGATGCCGACATACTGGAGGAAAGTCACCATCCACACAGTTTTTGTTCCTTTGGCACGATGTTGTGGAGGGGGCTGCTAGAGAGTGTCCAGCACAATGCTCCTCCCATCCCCCTTCCAAATTTGAGTGTGAGGTTTCCTGCTTTACTGTTGTCTCTGACTAGTACATGTTGGTATAAGTTTGTGTAAGAAAAATGCAAGCAAAACCTGCTTTTTTTGGGAAAGAGGGTGAAAATGCAGCACCTGACAGCTGTGGGTCATACTCTTTAATACTCAGATAATGTGCATTGTACACAGCACAGGACCTGCTCCGAAAGGGAAGGAATTAGCCCACCAGTAAATGCTGTAAAGCCAGTGGTACACAGCGATGGCATTAGCTTGTGCTAATGCAGAATGGTGATTTGTATGCACAAAAATGTAGAGTTTCCTGTGTATACAGGGTGAGAATGAGGGTGTAGGAGCAGTTCACAGAGCAGGAGGAACATGGAGCTGACTTGTTCATGTAGCAAATGACTGCACATAAACCAGTCCTTAAGCAGAGGATGGGTTGAGATGAAAGACTTCTGCAGTGCTAATATTTCACTGCAGTTATTTAAAACTCAGATTTTGTCAGGGTACTTCTGATAGCCTATTTCTCAGTTTGCTCGTCAATTTTAAATCACAGCGTTGCTTGATGAGTATTTCAGAGGTTTCCAGTGGTGCTTGTCCACGTGGGAGTTACTAACACATTTTTAATGTGCCTGGAGTTAACAGTCAAGTCAATGTGGCTCATCTTGTTGGTAGATTTTAAATAACTGTCAAGCACAAAGTTGCATGTATATGAGAAGAGACATCTCTGTATAAATACATTTTCTAGGGATCTTGGTTTAACATGAGCTTTTCTGCTTTTCACTTTCTTAAATCTTGTCATTTATGGTCTTTCTAAAGAGTAGAGACTGCTTAGGATACATACTTATTGTGTGAGCCTGAAACAATGGTCACCGCTGCTTGCTTCCAGTGCCTATGGCAAACTGAAAGTTTCAGACTGGGTTTATTTCTCTATCATCCAATTCGTGTTTGAGATCATCTGTAAAATAAACCTTTTCTTCTTTCCAATAACAGTTAAAGAGAAACTGACTGCCGATCCAGACAGTGAAATTGCAACAACAAGCTTAAGAGTTTCTCTCCTTTGTCCAGTAAGTTTTGTGGTTTTTAGTCCCTCAAAACTGATTCTGATCAAAATGTGGCTGTTCTGGGACATTTATTCAGTAGAGGTTATCTTGTGTTTGCCTGTGTATTAGCTTTGTGGGGAGAGGGACCCAGTGTGGAAGGTACCTGCCACTGTGCTTAAGCACGTGATATCCCCCTGAGAAAATGAGTATTCCATTAACTTGAAAATGCTGTTCAAAAGTGTATGTAAGCATACATTTAAATCTGTCACTTGATCATCAGAGTGTGCAGTTTGTGTCCTTGGTAATGATAAAACCGCTTTCAGTGGAATCAAAGGTAAGTGAATCTGCCGATAGAAAATCACTCTTCAGCCAGTGTCTGCAGTCAAAGAATTGAGCATCTTTTAAGTGAAGTTGATGATATGATGTACACTTTGAGCACTTAATAATGTTAGATTAAAACTGAAGCAGTCTCCTAGAGGTTGGTCAGACAGGATTTATTCCAACTTTGAAGTGGGACAGTACAGTTCCACTGAATGGAAGGTTGGACCTTAAAGGTTGGATCAGGTGATCCTTGAAGTCCCTTCCAACCTGGGATTCTCTGAACGTGGAAGAGGCAGAGATGTACTTTATCTTGACCTACACTTGTTTTTTAACCAAGCAGATACAGAGGTAAGTGGTAGTTCATACCCGGGTTTATGTTATCACGGGTAAACTGCACAACATTAATACTATGTGTGCTTTTTTGATCTTGTTTCAAGTCCCATGCACCTTCAGAATACTCGCTGTCTGTAGTGACTGACGCGGTATCTTTACTGCAGTATAGCTTTTTAACCTCTTTTGAAGGATACATCTGTTTCCTGGTTCGGTTCAATCTGCTCAAGCTTGACGTGAAATTTTCAGTTTTGAAATCTAGGAAGAAAACTAGCTTTATTCTTGCAGAATTAAAGCTTATTTCTCAAGTAATTTAGTATGTTTTTAAACTTTCCCAGTGTGAAGAGAGAAACCTTTTAGATAGATAAGCCTTGCTTCAGAAGAAGCATATTTGACATTGTGGTTGCTTTTTGTATATGCATTAGGTTATTGTAAATCCTTAAATGTGGTATTTTCAAGATCTTCAATCTTAAGACTTTCTCCATATCAGCACTGATGCTAACTAATAACACATTTATAAGGAAGATAAAACTCATGTAAGAAAAATAAAGGGATTGCATTTACAAATAATATCTTGATCTGTAAACTTAGAACCTCAGAACCTGTAATATTTCAAACCCATGAAACATGCCGCATCAAAACTGCTGCAGATGCAGAGCACTGGAGTGTTTCAGGTCCACACCTGGCAGCTGCTTTTGCTGAGCTGTCATAGCTGAATTCTTGTTGTGCTGTTAGGGCTTTGTTGTTCTAGAAAGCACAACGAGAGCCCTGCTGGGTTCCCTGTTACTCTTTAGGCACAATGGTTTTACCATTTAAAATGAGTTTCCAGTACAGGCAAAAATAGTAATCTGTTAGTAAGAATTAAATGTCTGCGGAAGTGCCTGTGTATTAATTCATTATCTTAAACTAACCTTCATACGTCTTGGAGCTACAGATTTTTACTTCACTTGTACCTGATTTGTCAGAGCTGCCACTTGAGGCGCCTGTTTTGATTTATAGATGATTCCATGGGAATGTTCTGACACATTTCTGTTTGTCTCAGTTGCCTCTGTTACTGGTAAAAGTTCTTCTGCAGTGCTTTTACATGCGTTTTTATCTCCTTACTGACTGTGATGCAGATGAGTTAGTGTTAGAGCAGGAATATCCTCTACAACACTGCTTGTAAAACTCCCAAGTTTGCTTATACCTAAAGATGTCAAATTCAACTTTGCTTTCTCAGAGTCCTGCCAGGGGTAAAACCAAAACAGGAATCAGAGGTTAGGATGTAGCTCTTCAGAAGTCCTACCCCTGTCAGTATTTCCTCTTTGAAATGCACTACTACTTTGATAGGCATACAAAACAAAGTCTATAGCAGATTATTTTGAGTGCATTTATCTCTGTTCTCTACAAAACCTACACACTTGACATTTTTTCCAGCATGTTCCTCACTCAGTGCTGTCTTATTTCACTGTAGCTCTTGGAATAATCCATCATTGCAAGAGCTCGTTGGTTCAGAGGCTGTACCTTTCAACCTGGCCTATGAATAGAAATGTTATTAGGATGATTCAGACTGTCCTCGGGTCTGAATGTAATTCTGTTATAGCTCCCATATTTTTACTTGCTCATTTGTAAGCATTTGGCTCAGGGAGAATTTTTTGGTCAATATTTTGTGCTTCCTTTCTAATGCTTGAATGCACAGCGTATGCTTTGAAAGTCCACATTGAAAACACTGATTTGGTCTCCAACAGCACAACCAAAAATGACAGAACGGTGCATCTTCAGCTCTGTTAATGGGAGCTGCTGTTCTCCCATCTCCTTTGTCAGGGGGGCGAATCTCTTGTGTGTGTACTTCAATAAACTCAGTGAAATTGCCTACCTGGGCAGGGAAGGTTTAGACTTTAGAACCTCTCTTTTGCCCTCAAAGTAAAGCACAGAGCGAGGCAGCTTCCTCTGACCGTGTTTTGTTTTGCTGCTGAGCTTTTTTTAGCACAGAGGCCTCCTCTCCCTCCCAGCCCATGGAGTACGTTTGAAAAAGCTGGCCTTAACTGCTGCCTGCATCCATCCGAGATACACCAGCAAATGGGCAGGGCTGGGGCTGTATGTCAGGAAGACACTTGAATTCATGGTCTTGTTTTTCCTTTGAAAGGAAAATAAATAACTCCACAGGCTCTGCAGCCGGATCAGATATTGAAGTGAACAAAAATTCCAAATGCAGCATGTTCCTGGAGGGCTTGCAGCTTTGTTTACAATTCCTCAGCTCCTGGTTTAGGTGCATATTTTAGCATGAACAGATAGCAGTGTTTTGTATGCTTGTAAAAGCAGTGAAGGCAGTGTGTCTTTGGCTGCCGACAGGCAGGAATCAAAACAGTAACGGTGTTGGGAAACAGTTTTTCACAAGTTGGGATGCATCCCTTCTTTTATGACCTTTTCTTTTGTCGGTTCTGACACAGCTTGGCCAGCACGGCAGAGCTGATCCAGGAGGTTCAATGCCAAAAATGGGAAAGGAGGCATCCACTTGTTAACACTGAGTATGCTGATTCCATCTGCATGTGTATGGCTTCTGTTAAATCCAAGCGCTGCCTAGAAATTAAGAGGTTTTATACCAAAAAATGTTCTGGTTTAAGTCTGCTTTTTTTCTCAGGAGACAGGTATTTGTGTTCTTCCTGCAGCACGTGGCTTTGACCTTCCTTAGTTTTCTTTTGCATCACACAGAAGCATCTAGATTTTATCTGTGGTACCCTTACTCTTGATCCTCGCTAAACTAGGAGACTCTTACTGTGCCCAGAAGACAAATGAGCCATTGACCTGCCATCTGGGAGATAAGAATTCCTAACAGACATGGATCAGGGGGCCTTGCTTTGTTGGGGGTTGACAATGGCATAGAAATAATGTGCTTGGTCATGGATTTTGGGGGAGGGGGTGCCAAACACATGGCACATACAGCACCTCCTGCAGTCTGAGCTCACCACTACCATTACTGCCGGCTCCCTAGGGAGTTCTCCGCTCCCCTCCCATCTGGTGGTGGGTTTTGTGACAGTGACTGAGAGCCAAAAGGAAGCAAAACAAGCCAGATCCACTCGTGTAGCTGAGTTTGCTGGGAATGGGGTGGAGGGATTGCTGTTTACGGGGGATGCATGAGAAGAAGCATCATGGAGGAAGTAGTGGACTGTGTGTAGAGCCTTTGTTCTTGATGTGATTTTAGTTTTCTGATATTCTGAGATTGAGTGCCATCCTGTGGCACCCATCCTGTATTGCTCAGAATCACTATGTGTGGCCACCCTGCTTGCTTTAAGCCCTACTAAAGTCAGTTCCTCATCCTGTCGACTGCTAGAATGGGCTGAAGGTTTTCGAATGAAGTAGTTGTGTTTATTTTAGTCAAATATATATAACTTCTAAATATGCAGTATAAATAGTGCTGAATATATAATTGTTTTGTTGTTTTTTAATGTGGGAAGAGTCTTGTTTAGACATTCCTACTTCTTACCTTTAGTGTGGTCAGTTAAAGCCCCTCCGAAACTGCAGCGTAAGCACTTTGCTAGAAAACAACAGCTTGGGGTTTGTTTGAGGAGAGCAAGATTTTTAATTTCAGATTAAGATGAAATGCCTTTCACTGTAATCAGTTTTGCATTCAGTGTAATCGTATGATGATGTTCTATGGTCTGGGTTAGCATTGGTTTATCCAACCCAAAGATAGTCCTGTTGTACAATTTAGCCTAAGCACCTTTGCTGTGTAGCATTCGTATGTTGCCTGCTCAGCTTGAGCACTCAGCTGTGCCTTTTGTATTAAACTCATGGAAGCTTTGTGCTGACCTGCAAAACCTCACTGTCCACTGACTACAGACTTGAAGGAAGGGTGGTCCCCATCTCAAAGTGCACTTTAGAACTCATTTTAGAATCATAGAATAGTTAGGGTTGGAAAGGACCTTAAGATCATCTAGTTCCAATCCCCCTGCCATGGGCAGGGACACCTCACGCTAAACCATGGCACCCAAGACTTTGTCCAGCCTGGCCTTGAATGCTGCCAGGGATGGAGCGTTCACAACTTCCTTGGGCAACCCATTCCAGGGCCTCACCACCCTAACAGTAAAGAACTTCTTCCTTTTCTCCCGTCTCATCTTCTGTTATCAGTTGGAGGCCCTTTGCAGTGTTGAAAAGGTATGATGGTATTTTAGGGCACAGTCAGTTACTTGTATTTACATGAGAAAAAGGCAGGGAGATTTCAGGCTGGCTCACAACTGATACATAGCAGTGGTGTTTATCACAGCAGGAGGAGTATAAAATGGTTTAATAGTTAGCAGGTGTGGATTATTTTGTGAGTAGTCACTTCCTGGAGAAAGGAGTGAAAATGATGGTTAGAGAAACATGTCAGGAAATGATCCATGAATGCATTTTCTATGTGCTTGCTTCTGTGACTGTCAAGTTAAACAAGTGGTTCTGGTGGTACCCTGCTGCCTGAGGTACAGACAGCAACTTGAATACAGACTTCAGCTGTGTGAGGATAGAAGAGCTCTGACCCACGCTCATCAGCATTTGAAGTACTGATGAAGAAGTCTTCTTGTGGTTCATTCAGGACACTGCTACGCTACTTGAGCTCAGTATTTTGTCCAGGGTATATGGAAGGATGTAGTCTTCAGTTTCCTTGGTAAAATGTAGTTAAAAATGAGACTTCCAGTAACTTCTATGCAATAATCAAACCTATAGGAAGGAGGGAACGGTTTATGTGACATGTATTTTAATCAAAACTCACATTTGTGAGAGTTTGTGGAGTAGAACTCGACCAGTCTCTGTTTCTTTTCAGACAGAAAAGCCCTGCCTGTTAATTTCATACCAAAATGATTTAATCTTGTTCTTTTCTTTCTCTTAAAGCTTGGTAAAATGCGGCTAACTATACCCTGTAGGGCCCTGACTTGCTCCCACCTGCAGTGTTTTGATGCCACTCTGTATATTCAAATGAATGAAAAGAAACCAACTTGGGTTTGCCCTGTCTGTGATAAGAAGGCTCCCTATGAACATCTCATTATTGATGGGTAAGTAAAGCTTGAGTCAAAAGAAAGTACTTTACACTCTCTGCTTAGTGTTCTTGTGCTGCACAGAATGCAGTGATCTGAAATCTTGGTTGTCTGGCTGTGATCTGGATTAAGTTATTTAATTTCCCTGCTGTTGGTGAAGAATTACTAACAAGGTACCCCTTCATTCAGTATTTTGGAAGAACTGTGGTCATCAAACTGTTAAAGGTAATAATAATGAAAGGTGCTCTTTCCAATCCTAGGTAGGTTTTTGACCTATCCTGCCTAGAATAGTTGTGGGTTTGGGGTTTTTTACCCCCAGTGTTCCATAGTGCT
Source organism: Neopsephotus bourkii (assembly GCF_033783945.1). Lineage (NCBI taxonomy): Eukaryota > Metazoa > Chordata > Aves > Psittaciformes > Psittacidae > Neopsephotus > Neopsephotus bourkii. The sequence goes on along the minus strand of NW_026902048.1, from coordinate 453,466 downwards.
GCATTCCTAGGTGAAAACAGCACATGTTGTCTTTTAATGGAGCAATGGCACAAATCTGGTCTAGTTGAGAGCAGACATTCATGTTAGATCAAATAAATACTGCCACACACCCCACACCACCCCCCCAAATGCATGTATGATTCTATGTACAGTTTCACAGCTAGGGAGCTGCTGTATAAAGAAAGTGACAGAGATTGATTCCTTGGTCCTGCCTACCTCTGAAACATACCCCCCCCCCCTAAGAAATCTAGTATTCACCTCCGTGAAGAAATGCCAAGTATGTAGTCCTGGGTTTGCATTTTAATTCCTTAGGTAGGAATCTTCTTTCCAAAGTGTGATAAAGAGAACAAGCAGAATCTTTGGAGAACACTCTCAGAATGTTTCCCTCAAAGAAAAACCACAAAAAGAGGCAACAACCAACCAACCAAAAAAAAATCCCAAACAAACAAACCCTCCCAAAAGTGAAACTAAAACCCCCTGAAACAAACAGAACACCAGAAAACCACCTCACAAATGACTGAATCTGTATTTAGTGAGTAGGTGCTTCATTTTGGTGGCCTGCTACCGAAGCAGGAGATTGCTCAGGGTTCACTCTGAGGCCTTGCAATAGCTTTTGAAGAGACACTTAGGGCTGGCACAGGCTGCTTTGGATCTGCATGGTTCTCAGGTCCTCTGCTTTGGATCAAAGATCTGTGGGGTTCCTTGTTCTGTGTTTCAGCCTAAAATAGGAAAGACTCAGAGTAGTACTAATTAAAACAACACATTTTCCTTACTTGTGTTGCTAGGTACAGACACTGGAGATCAAGTGATGCAATTACAGCATCCCAAAGAGAGGGTTATTTGTAGAAGGCATTCAATCCGGGAAAGAGCAAACTTTCTCACTAATTAAAGCAAAGCTTTTTCCTGCAGAACCACATGAATAGTCTTGGTCGAAAGCTGGAATTGCCACTAGGAGTGATGTGGTGCCAGGATCCTACAAGTTTTGGGAGACGCAGCTTAGTAGAAGAGGCTGCAAGTTCAGATTCCCATGCTCAGCTTTTGGTAGAAAGTTTCAGCTTCTAAAGAGGTTTTGGGAAATAGTAGTCATTACATGCTCACGTATATTGACTCCTTTAAGATAAGTATGGGTTAGGAGGAGATTGGTTTTTTTAATGCTAGTTCACATTCTTCTTTCCTTTTGGGAAACAGAGTTCTGTGTCATGAGCTCAGCAGGATTCCTCTCTTGCAGTAAGTAATTGTGTAGAGTTTTAGATAATCCTTTACATTTTTCAGTGACTCCTTTTTATCAAGGAAATGGATGAAAGAAGGGTAGAACAATGGCAGCTTTCAACTCTTGAAACAGTAATTCATATTTACACTGACTAATAAAGGTATTGGAGTAAGAAAGGTGTTAAGCTCTGTTTGAGGACTGATATTCAATGGTTTTGGTTGACAGGTTATTCATGGAAATCCTGAAGTATTGTACAGATTGTGATGAAATTCAGTTTAAGGAGGATGGATCCTGGGCTCCTATGAGATCAAAGAAGGAAGTGCAGGAAGTAACTGCATCTTACAACGGAGTTGATGGTAAGTTGTGTTTTGGGGTGTATGAACTGGATACACTGAACTGTTAAGTACGGATGTTCCTTTTAACTTTTCAAAATGCTCATTTTTGCACTTATGTTTGAAGCTTTTCATGATCATTTGTAAGAGATTACTTGAGTAATACCTGTTGGGGCTGATGGTACTTTTAAGTTATCAAAGCTATGTAATTTTGTTGTCTTTTATTCTGAGTTGTAAGGTTTATTTTGTGAAGACATGTAATAAGCTCTGATGTTACGACGATCGTAGCAGTGCTGTAATCTACATCTTACAATGTTGACTTACTTTGTATAGGATGCATAAGCTCTTCCCTGGAACATCAGGTGTCTTCTCACCAACAGTCAAATAAAAACAAGAAGGTGGAAGTGATCGATTTAACCATTGATAGCTCATCAGATGAAGAAGATGAAGAACCATCTGCAAAGAGAAGCTGTCCTTCCGTATCTCCAGCATCACCATTAAATAATAAGGGGTGAGGATAAAAACAGGCCAGTGCAGAGAGAATGTACTCATGATGGAGAGTAGTAATACATTTCAAAAGAAATTGTACCTAGAAAGCTCTGTATCTGGATTAGAAGCTTATAGCAAATGGATTTAATCTTGGGTCGCAAGGCTTAACAAGACTGAAATAACTTTTGAGTTGTCAAGTGTGTAAGGTGATGCAGTTTTCAGCTGTGTTTGTGAAAATGAATATAAAATGGTGCAGAAAGTTGTGGCTTAGGAGGATTTTGTTTTTGCAAATCTGGAAATGTTTTTCTTCCCTAAAGAAATGTAAAAGCAGCCCATAGAGAGAGTGAGCAATGAGAAACATGGGTGTGGTATGGGAGTTGTGTGGGTTTTGCTGGTGATTGCTGCCAGTAGCATAGTAATAAAGGATGCCAGAATAACCTGATTACACCTAAGTAGCCAAGCTGTTAATAGCACCCTGTTTACATAAACATGTAGGGATGAAAACAGGCTGCACTGAAGAGATCCTGTTGTTGAAGTGGTTACTACTCCAGTCACGTAAATGACTCAGTGATCACTTAAAACTCAAGACCTTTTTGCCTGTCTTCCATTGCCACTTACCTTGGAGGGTATAAATGTGTGGTTACACAGATTTGTATGGGGGATTTCGGGGTTCAGTAAACCTTTAGGATTGTCCTGGCTTAGTATTTGTAACATATTCATAGCAGAGATCCCAATGCTGTTTATAGTGAGAGTAATCAGTTTCTACTGTTTGAGCCTGAACCTGTCTTAGCTTTTATTTTGCTGAGCTTCAGCTCTCTTGGACTGGATGAACTTTCCTGATCAAATGTAATTGCGAGAAGGAAGCTTGGGGAACATGTTATGCTCCTATCTCTTCCCTGCTTCCATTCCCTGCCAGACTTGGTGAGGAGCTGTAGCATTGTGATGCTTTGTAGTGAAGCTTTGGCATTTAATAGGGGAGCTGACACAAAGCCCATACTGCATATTGCAAGGTTGGCTTTGTGTTATACTTGAAAATAGCCTTGCCCTGCTTGGGACAGCAATAAAGCCAGGACTGTATTTGACACCTGTAACAAGCCTTTTGTTTCTTCCAGTATTTTAAATTTACCCCATCAAGCATCACCCGTGTCAAGAACACCAAGCCTTCCTGCTGTTGACACCAGCTACATCAATACGTCACTTATCCAAGACTACAGGCATCCATTCCATATGACACCTATGCCTTATGACTTGCAAGGTGAGCTTCTGACTGTTGGTAGCTGTAAGTACAGCTCTCCATGCAGTAATAACTATTGCAGAAGGATTTAAACACGCAGTGGTTTGACAGTGCAGTAGTGCAAAATACAGTTTTGCATCCACAGAGGATGAGATGGCATTTAAGACCCCCTGAAAATACTATAAGGTTTATAAGGGCTCTGGTAGTGAAGAGAATCTGAAGCATCACCAGTATTATGCTGGCTTAATTTCGGCCTAAGTGGGGGGGAAACTGGGGAGGTGCTGTTTTGTTTTGAGAATCTTAATTTTTTCCTTTGGCTCTTTACAGGTTTAGATTTCTTCCCTTTCCTGTCAGGAGACAATCAGGTAAGTCAAGGAAGATCAAGTCATGTGGCAGATACTCTTTTCTGAGAAGGACTTGCTGGCATCGATGCATAAGCAAGGAAGGAGCAGATGTATGATGTAGGTGTAAATACAGGCAGCCTGCAGCTTTGTTTTATGCACACAGAGACCGTGATCAAACACGAGCATTGCCTAAATAGGGGTGTAGGATAAGGGCTAACAAAAGAGAAGCATTTCCGTTCCCAAGGGTTAAGCTCAGGCAGCCACTGTTGTGGGGTGACGTGAGCCTCAGCCATGACTGAAGGTCCCCCAGCCACCTCAGTTTGTGTCCTGGGCTCTTGACAGTTTGTCAGACTCTGCTTGCCACCTTCCTGTGAATACTTACTGAAATGTGCTAGATTGGTGCTGGCTCCTCTAGTTGTGGGAGCTAAGCAAGTCATTCCCTAGAAGGAGCCTGGGTTGGCGAGTGGTGATTGCCAGCTTGATCCCACTGGGTCACTTTTCCTCCTGTGCTTCCAAGAAAACAAGGGGCTGAGGTGGCTCACAAGCCCTTGGTCCCGTCACGTTCTGCTGTCTGAAGCAGGAGGATTGCACTAACTGTAGGGGGATACTTTCCCATAATTAAGACCAGAGCCTGCACTGTAGAGTTCGAATTCAGAAAAACTATCTTGATATTGAGTGAAACAGAGATACGAGAATTATTCTGAAACAAGTCGTGCAGAATCTGATGCACTGATATGATACAATTACACTAGTGCATGAATGTGGGGGAACAAGGCTGAATAGCCCACGTGTGTTTCATCACAGTGGAAAGAAACATCCAGAGCGGAATTCCTCTGCAGAGACATTATATTTAAAACCCGATTCTTGATAGCTACAGTTCTTGCTTTTCAGGGGCTGGCCAGCAGAGAGCGTAACTTGGGACAGCTCTTGCTGCCATCAAGCAGGACTAAGGGTGCTATTTCTAAATGCATTTCCCACAGAAGTATTCTTCCCTCCACCAGCAGTGATTAAGCACATAGTTTCACCAGCGGTGGTTGGTTTGTGACTTTTGAGCAGAGCAGAGGGATGGCAAAATGTTGGGTTGAATTTGGGGGAATTTTTCCAACAGGGAATTTTATGAAGAGGTAAAAGAGTGCTGCTGCTGACCATGTCCTTACTGCTTTGGGTGTCCTGCAGTACTGTTACCTCTTTAGCATTTGTTCTTGCTGATACTAGTATTCCCAATATCTTTTGGCTTCAGAAATAAAGGGTTGCAGAGGTAGAAGCTCACTGCCTCAGTCCTTGCCTTACAGAGCAATTGAGTAGCCAGATTGGTGTGATACCCAGAACCTGTCAGAGCTTTAGCTTACAAATACCTTCTTTTGTGCTGGTCTGAATCACAACTGTAGTGTCTGAAATGTAACTTGCAAATGTTGTTTTTCCCCCCCCAGCATTACAACACCTCCCTTCTTGCCGCTGCAGCCGCGGCAGTTTCTGCATCAGATGATCAAGAACTCTTACACTCTCGTTTTTTCCCATACACTTCATCTCAGATGTTTCTCGATCAGCTAAATGCAGGAGGAAGCAGTTCTCTGCCAGCCACAAATGGTAGCAATAGTGGCAGTAACAGCAGTCTTGTTTCCTCCAACAGCCTGCGAGAGAATCATGGTCATCCAGTTGCAAGTAGGAGCAGCACGGACACGGCGTCCATCTTTGGTATCATACCAGACATTATTTCGTTGGACTGATTTTTGGAATATATGAACTCGTCCGAGGAAATCTTTGTGCTTGGTTTTACTTTCTGTTAGAAACATAGACAAGTTTTTTTCCTTTTTTAGGGAAAAAAATTTATGTGTACAGAGAACAAAAGTATATTTTCAGTTTTACTTTTGTATATAAACCTAAGATGGCCTCACTGGTAAAAATAAGAAAAAAAAACACAAAACAAGAAAAAAATTAACAAAAACAAGGAGCTTCAGTTCATTTCTATGGATGCTGAAGATTTTACACCTGTGCATTTGTCATGTGAGTTATTTCCCCCTCCCCCCCCTAGTTTGGACACAAATGGCATTATTTTCTTCACAGTAACATGAACAGGAATGGAGCTGAACTTTTAAAGTTCAAACTTATGAGAGGGGTTTTTCTCCTCTTGGGGTCATTTACCTTTGGTGGTGGAATCTAATTCCCCCATCCCACACTTAGTGCAGATTTCATTATGCTTCAAGTGGAAGAAAGCCTACTGAAAAGAGTTCCACAGCATCCCCTCTGTTCACAGGACAGAGCCTTTCAGGAGTGGCTTTGGCTTTTTGGGATTTGTTTTGGTCATTTCTGGTTCTGTGTGACCCTCTCTTCAGATCGTTTTGAATTCCATGCTTTAGTCAAGCATGTTACAAGCTCATTAGTGCACCAATTATTCTTGAGGGCCAGACTCAATAAAATCTCAGGCTGAGGAATTTACTTAGCTGTGCTTATGTGGGACAAGACAGAGAACTTTTATAGGCTCTAGCCCCAGATAAAAGCATTGACACATTGGACTGTAGGGGTTTGTATCTAAGAACTTACTATGAAATCCTTGTCGAATATCTTAAGATCCTACTCAGCAAATTATTAAGCATGTGTCAGTTTTAAATATGTGGAGCTGCTTGTGCTTTCAAGTTAGCCATGCGTGTGTAAGTGGCCTATTGAATTGAGGCCTGACTTGTTCCGGCTGGAGAAGCCTACTTTTAGTTGCAGTAGATCAGATTTCTGCTTCAAAGTGAACTCTTCAACAAAAGGACAAAAATACAAATACCAACACACTATTGCATGGTTTGTGCAGCCAATAATGGTCTTGGTACACGCTGTCTTCTGAGGTCACATCCATCAAAATGAATACTCAATGTTCGATGTGAGTCTTTTAAACCAAAACCCAACCCTATAGCAAAGCCCCACCCTGTAGCCCATGTACTCAAACGATTGCTACCTATTGAAGTCTCTTAGGGTAGTGGGTTTCAAAACTCAGTTTTCTCTTTTTGGCCTTGTAATTCCTTTGATTCCCCTGGGTTTTCCACACACTTCTGTTGAACTTTGAGCCATACTTTACTCCCTGGGTTCTTTTCTCTTTTTAAGTTGTGCATGACGTAGAAAAACCTTTTTGTTTGAGAACCGATGGGTCATTTGGGCTGATCCGTTCTTATTAAAGAGTGAAACGTGTAAATAGCTGGAATGCAGTTTTTCAGGAGATTCTTTAAGGTTAAGAGAAGGGGGAGGGAAGGAAGCGATTCTCTTGTGTCCCAAAGTCCATGTCAGAGAGAGTAAATATTTCCTCTGGTGTGAAAACTATTTTTATAGCTGGTTGAAAGTGCAGGTAACAAGTTTATCAGGAAAAGAGAGTTAAGGAATACTACAGTGAGCAGATTCTTGTCTGACCTTTTCATGTCCAAACCCGTTGATTGCAGTTAGTTGCTTTGAGCATTGACGAGGGCCACCTTTTGCCTATGAAGTTGTCTGAAAACTCTTGCGTTGATTAAAAAAAAGAAAAAAGAAAAGAAAAAAAAGAAAAAAAAGGAAAAAAAGGAAAAAAAAAGGAAAAAAACCCTCCCTCTTTAATCCAAGTAGCATTAGGTATTGCTGTATGATCAGTCGTATGGTTATTTGAGAGGTTCACCTTATGTGGCATCCAAATCGTTTTTAGTGTTTTTACAGCATCCCTCTGCCACTAAATAGTTGACTTGAATTTTGGAAACAACTGTTTGTGTTTATATGTATATGTGTGTGTATATATGTATTTATAGATCCGTGTGTGTGAGTTCAAAGTGAGTTAAATAGTTTTTCCCATGCATGTGTATTTCATACATATCTGGCTGATATATATATTTCACCATACACCAATTTTATAATTTATTAAATGTCAGTTAAAAAAAAATAAATAAAAGGATAGAAAATGGGAAATACTTATTTTTTAAACTCAGTCTGATTTTGAAGTGATTAAACCTACACTAGGAATATATCTCATACATTTTAGTCATGAATACTAACCTGGTAACTTCAGAGCATATGCTTTGCTGTAATACCCTTTGTAAACCTGGAGTACAAGTGCTGTCGGTGTAACGCGGAGCGTGTGTGGCCCCGGTTCTGAACCACCCAGGAGACATTGGGAGAGCTGGTGGCTGTTGTGCTGACGATGGTGGCGACGTTCCATTGACTGTGTTGTTAAAGATGACCTGAGGAGCAGCTTGTGTCACTCTTGACAGTGGTAGTAAAGTCTTGTTAACCCACATCTAAAATGAACCGTGGCGAGTGTGTGGTGACACAGGATCCGGCATCTTTATGCCTGGCTTAGCTTTCGGAAAGCAAGGTCAGATGGTGACGACTTCCATTTCCTCGTGAGTTACCCTGAAGGGAAGGAAGGCTGTTCAGTTCACCGGTGATATTTTTGAACCTCATGGCTCTACAAAGAAGGGACAGACATGTTCTGAAGTCCTCCTTTGTGGTATTAATCCCATATGCTTTGTGAGTATTCCTGTTTCATGCTAGGGTGTTCTTTATTGCTGATAATTCTCTGTGCCTCTGACCACAGTTAACATTGCTTGGTAGAAGTCTCAGTCTGAGTTCTCGACAAGTTCCACGCGAATGTCACTCCCAAACTCGATCTCCATTAGTTCATGTATTAACAAAGATGCTGTAGAGCAGTCCAGAGCTCCTTTCGCTGCCCGTGGCAGAATTTCTGTGATCCGTAGCCTGGAGGTCTCTTGTCCTTCAGTTCTTCCACCAGAGAGGTGGGGTGTGCACACACTGGTGCCTGTTTTATGTCAGGTATGAGCACACAGCTGTTTAATAGCAGGGTGGAAGTGGCTTTGAAAGCTCCGAGGGCATTACTGGTGCATCCTTAGATGCTCTAACCTAGGCCATGCGTTAAGATCTTGGTAGCACTTCCATAACAATAGATGTGACAGCGACTGCAGGCTCGCCCTTTCCTCCCCGTGGCAAGGACTCAACGCCTTTCAAGGGTGGGATGACTGGTAGGTTGTCATTGGACTCTGTTGGACCCTCACTGAGGCTGTGAGGAGAACGCTTGACAAAAGAATTCTTCACTGCAGTTTAACCTTTCAGGGGTTTAAGCACATTTTGAATAGACAAGGGTTTGTTTTGTCCGTGTAACCAGTTTTCTTTCCTCCTTTTCAACAGAGCTTAGATTTCTAACAAGGGAAAATTGCTGGTGGTCCCCGAAAGTGCTGCTGTTAATTGTTCTAATTAACAAAGGGAAAATGTATATAAGCAGAATATTAAAATTACCATTAATTCCATGAATTGAAAGCTGTCATTCATTGCCTTAAAACTTTCTCTTAGTTTCCATACGGCATGCCAAACCAGTAAACGGCTTTTAAAAATGTATAGTAGACCAATGTCAGTTTGTATAAAAGTACCAAGTGAAAATATTTATTATATGCATTGGAAAAAAAAAATGGTTTACCTATTGAATGTTACCTGTTTATGTAGAAATCTTTAGATGTAATAAAAAGCATTCAGTTACGTTGTGTTTCCTGGGGGGAAATTAAAACGGGGGGGGAGAGGAGGGTGTTTTCTGCAAACTGATGCGTTGCAAAGGTCCCTTTTGGCCAGGGATGCTTTGCCTCCGCTTGGTTTGTGCCATGGAATGTCTGTATTGTCTCTCCAGGCTTTTATGGCTTGGTTTTGGAGTGCGTGTGAAGGGGGGTTTCTGTTTGCTTGTATTTGGGTAGGGTGACCCCCTGTTAGGATCCCAGACCCACTGTGGAGCAATCCGAAGTGATTTTGAGCTCATCCATCCCCATGACATACAAGCTCTCATACTGTCTACAGCTGAAAGGATTTGTTCATCAGCTGTTCTGGTCAATAGGGAAGTATTAAGCTGTGTATTGGATCATTTGTAATGTGGTTATTGATGCATATTGGAAACAAATGCTTCTACATGCCCTCCATGTTTCATAAGGTGATTATGCTCACAGCAGCCAAGGTTTGTGCTCGCTTCCATCACCGATGCCTCCACAGCAGAGGGTTGGAAGGGCTCTGGTGGGCAGGCAGAGCTCCTAAAGGCACTGGAGCAGAAAGGCTCCATGGTGAGGTAGGTGAGGTTTGTATCCAAACACTGGGATTAACAGTGACAGGTGGGAAGAGAGGTACATAGGAAGTCTGATTCTTCGCTGTTGGTAGGAGCTGGTTTCATGAGTGAATCTTTGCTCTATTTCACTGTATGCTGTTATTCTGGAGTGTTTGAGTGCTGAGCTGCTTGTAACACTAAATGTGAGAAACGGTTCATTTTCTATCCATAGAGTAAGAAGATGCTGATGCATTAGACGGACATGACAAGGGCTGTCAGTTCTACACTGAGCAAAGTTCATTTCCCCTCCAAGCACAATCCTTTACTCTTCAGAGGGTTTTTCATGTTGGCATATCAGGGTCTGAGTCTGAGCTTACTGGGTTAGCTCAGGACTGCTGCCTTGAGAACTGCAGGCTCTCCAGCTTGGCTCTGAATCAAGGGAGATTGGGCACAAAACTGCCCTTTGTCTTAAATACGGGACTGAGAGGGACATCCTGGATCCGCTTCCATTCCTTGCACAGCATTCAGCATCTCATTTGGTCTTTTGTGCCTTTCCCCCCCCTGTGTAATACTCCATGAGAATAACTGTTAGCCTTACAGAGACACTGATTTGGAAGAGCTAGGATTTCATGTCAGAGAATGGTTTGGGATGGAAGGGACCTTAAAGCTCACCCAGTTCCAACCCCCTGCCAAGGGCAGGGACCCCTTCCACTGGAGCAGCTTGCTCCAAGCTCCTGTGTCCAGCCTGGCTCATAATTCAGTTTTGGTTTTATTTTTCCAGTTTCTAACCATATTTGTGGTAGTACCAGTCCTGTTTGGTTCTGTGTGCCAGCCCTGCGTGATGATGCTTTCCGTGGTCTTCAGGCAATGCAGCGTGTCTCAGTAGGGGATAAATGTATTGTGTGTGCTATGGCTGTGAGGATTTAACTGCTGATCAGTTCACAGGTAGAGCAAAGGATGAGTTGGTTGCTTCAGTGGCCAAGATTTGGCATTGGAGCAAGGAAGGAGGGAAGGCCGAGGGGAGGGAAGGGCCTCCCATGGGGAGAAGCCACTGCAGACCCATAGGAACATGGCCTTTCCCTGCATGTGGCTGCTTCTGCGTGATGGTCTGTGTGGATTTCTGACCGCCTCCAGAGAGGATCTGCTGTATGTGGTCCTAAATCTCATATGAGGGTCTGTGGATCCTAACTAAGGCTGCCCAGATCCAGGTGGAGTGAGACCAGTCATAACCGGTCTGGGTCAGAGTGGTTTTCATCACTCCAACGCCAGGAGAGATGGGTGAGGTTCCCTGCTGCAGAGAAGCTGAATTGCCTGGCCCTGTTCTTCCCTGCCAGGCTGTCCCTGGTGGGTAGCCTAGAACCTGGGGCAGATACGTTGACCAAGCACAGCATTTCCAGTGGGTTGCCTCAAAACCAGCTTCACCGCGCAGAGATTTGGTGCTGAAGACCCTGTGCCTTTACAAGTAATGGGACAGAGGCACAACAGGACAGAGGTGCTGTGTGCTGGAGGAGTGGGAGAGGAAGAACGAGGTGCTGATTGTAGGGCATTGCTGTGATTGGAGAATGGGACGTTATTCTCTGCTGAGCATCACTGATGGGGGGGAGCAGAGAGCTGGTGCTGCGTGTCTGTGATGCTCTGGATAGTGGGCAGGGATGCGGCTGGTGACTTGATGGCATCATGCACTGGATCCAAGGAGCTGTGCATAGTTGTACTGGGTTTACCACTGTCATTGCACAGTTGAGCTTCCAGGGGAATCCCTCCACAAAAGACAGAGCTTGGGTGTGTGGAAGCAGGAAATGGTTGTGGTGATGCTGACTTCTTGGGATGCTGTCACTGTGAGACCTTAACTACAACTTCCCATTCACGCCACAATCTGCACTTAAATGCATTCTAAAAGTCATTTTTGATATTATTAGTTTCCATTTGTTCTATTTTAGCTACTATTTGAGCAGGACACACGTTACACAAGGGATGTGAGATGCAGTTTATTCAAATAACAGCTCAGGTTTGGTGACAGCATTCCTTCAGGCATGGGGTGGGATCCTGTGTGAGTGTAAGCACGGTTGTGAAGGCATAATGAGGGATTTTAAAGGCAAATGATGATTCCTGAGTCCAAGTAATAAGTAGGAAAACTTGAAGTCAAGAAAGCCTCAGGTTCTGCTCTTACCAAATCTCTTGGTCGCGGTTTCAGTAATCGACTGTTGGAAGACCAATCTTGTGGACAAATTCTTCATACCGGATGGTTCCGTTGGGTCCAACCTTGGCTTCTTTGAGCAGGTCATCAACTGAAAGAGGGGACAAAAGCCACAGGTCAGAGAGGCAGAGGGTACAGAGATTGTGTTCTTCACAAGAGCGGCATTGCAGGATTTGGGTTTCAAACCGGTTTTGTTAGTTCTGGGATCAGTTCTGGTACCATCCCCATGGGGTTTGAGCTATCTCCAGTTCACACTTGGATGTAGATCTCTAACTTTCTGGAGCAGAGGTGCCTATCTCCTTGATATCCACATGGAAAACATTCACAGATTTAGTCTAAACCAGCTTTTAATTGCTTCTGGTGGCTTATTTGGGCTGAATAGCAAACCTGCTCCTATTCAATTTAGCCCAGGCTTAGTGCTCATAGAGGTGGTGTGCCCAACTTGTTAATGTTGGTGGGCCTTTAATGTTCGGAAAGGAAGAGTATCTCAGCTGGAGCTCTAAGGCTCCCTCTGAAAATACATCTGAAGAAGTGGGAACTGTGCAGTTGGCACCTGGGAGCAGTGGGATGCTTTTCATGCCGCCTTCGGGAACTCCTTGGCAGTGACAGCAGCTGCCTGACTTACAGTGTTCTCTTATGCAGACTAAGCCATTAGAATCATAGAACCCCAGACTGGTTTGGGTTGGAAGGGATCTTAAAGCTCCTCCAGCTCCAACCTGGCCTTGAGCACCTGAACACTAAATACAGCATCTCTGTGTGATAAATCATCATCCCAGGGAGCAACTCCAGCAAGGGAAGAGGGCTCTGGGTGAACAGGCATCTGGGTTGCAACACACAGCATCTCTGCTTGCCCATTGTGGTGTGGCTAAAGGCTGATGACAGCAAAGAGACTTTGTCCTCACATGCATCTAATTAGAGTTGATGGTGCTAATGGTTCTCTTTGGCTTGGGGAGTGCTCCCTGCTCTGTGTGTGTCTGGGCTCCCCTGGGGGCTCTGGTTTTATGTGGGGAAAGCCTTTTCAATGAAGGCACAAGCTCACTGTGTGGCTGTGACACTGGTGCTGGTGGGGTGGACACAGCAGCAAGATGCTATGAGCCTGTGCCCTGGGCATTGTGTGTGCATCCCTTCCCTGGGGTGTGCGACTTCCTCCTGGTCCTTTCCCAAAGGGAATTCAGGGAGGAAATCAGCTGAGGGGCATTTGATGCATCTTTGAACTGCCAAATACCTTCTTCCTCGGAGAGCTTCTCGCCCAGGCGGGTGAGCTTGGCTTTCAGCTCTGAGACGGTGATGATGCCTCTCTTCTGCCTGTCTATCATGGACAGGGCAGTGAGGATTTCCCTCTCGGGCTCCTCTTGCTTCATTTGCCTGTACATGATGTTGAGGAAAGTGGAGAAATCCAACTCTGCGTTTTTGTCTGGAAAAATAAGAGGAGATCCCTTAGGAATGGCTCAGTTTTGTAGTGTGCATCCTGCCCTCAGCATCCCCTTCCTCTTTCCCCTGTCCTGGGCACCTTTTGCCTGGCTCTGGTCTGGACCAGGATGGCCCATACCTGGGGGTTCTCCTGCCCTAAAACCCATTTATAGCACTTGTGTATCCAGGTTTGCTGTGTATAAGGTCTATGCCAGGCCTAGCATCCAGCCTTCTTAATCCGGCCCATTTTATCTCGTGATTCTTTGCTCTTTGTCCTGTGCTTTGAATTCATCTGTGTACCTGCACATGAATACCTGTCAGTGCTCTTCTTGGACCGGACGGGTTCCCAGCCTCAAAATCCAGTCAATACAAGTGCCTTGAAGCCTTCCCGATGGCACTGCTTTAACCCATGCACTGATCTGGCTTTGTTCCCATCCCATCGGACCATAGGCTTTGGTGACTGCCCTTGGTTTGCATTGCCTGTTTCACCTGGGGGGGCTCCAGGCAGCCTCCAGACCCCAGGGAAGCTGCATTTCCCCATCTGTTTCATCCGTGTGTTACCCGTGTGTTATCTCCATGTGTTACCCATGGGTTATCTCCATGTGTTACCCATCTGTGATCTCCATGTGCTACCCGTGTTTGATCCCCATGTGTTACCCATGTGTTACCTGTGTTTTATCTCCATGTGTTATTTCCATGTGTTACCCATGTGTTATCTCCATGTGTTACCCATGTTTGATCCCCATGTGTTACCCATGTGTTATCTCCATGTGTTAACCCATGTTTGAACCCCATGTGTTACCCGTGTTTGATCCCCATGTGTTACCCATGTGTTATCTCCATGTTACCCATGTGTTATCTCCATGTGTTACCTGTGTTTGATCCCCATGTGTTACCCATGTTTGATCCCCATGTGTTATCTCCATGTGTTACCCATGTTTGATCCCCATATGTTACCGGTGTTTGATCCCCATGTGTTACCCGTGTTTGATCCCCATGTGTTACCCATGTGTGATCCCCATGTGTTACCCATGTTTGATCCCCATGTGTTACCCGTGTGTTATCTCCATGTGTTACCCATATGTTATCCCCATGTCTTACCCATGGGTTATCTCCATGTGTTACCCGTGTTTGATCTCCATGTGTTACCCATGGGCTGCACTCACCGATCCTATGCAAGTGGAGGTGTCTCTGCGCCTCCCCCGGCGTGGGGCTGGCTCCCAGGCACCGCATCACTGCCAGCAGGTCCGAGGCCTTGATCTTCCCCTTTTGTTTCTTGTCGTAGAGGGAAAAACATTCCTTGAACTCTAATTAAAACCCAAAGCCGTTATTCCCTGCGGGGGGATGCGGAGCCGCCGCTGACGCCTCCTTCCCCACGGCCCGGTCGGGTTCCAGCAGGGATACTGTGTCTGCTGGGGGTGTCTCGTTTCAGGATGATGGATGGGGGGGCCGGGACACACACAGCCCTGGTAAGTGCCAAGGGCAGTGAGAATCCATGCTTGGGGATAGCGGAGCTAAAGGGGGGCACTGAGCCTAACGGAGCAAGTGAGAGAGTGGAGTCAGGCTGCTGCACATGGAGAACGGTGTTTGAGAGTACTTGGCCTTTGTGGGGTCGGAGAGGATGCTGAGGGAGGGAGGCGGAAGGGAGGAATCCCAGAATGGTTTGGGTTGGAAGGGACCTTAAAGCCCATCCAGCTCCAACCCCTGCCACGGGCAGGGACCCCTTCCACTAGAGCAGCTTGCTCCAAGCCCCTGTGTCCAACCTGGCCTTGAGCACTGCCAGGGCTGGAGCAGCCACAGCTTCTCTGGGCACCCTGTGCCAGCGCCTCAGCACCCTCACAGGGAAGAGCTTCTGCCTAAGAGCTCAGCTCAGTCTCCCCTCGGGCAGGTTCAAGCCATTCCCCTTGGCCTGTCCCTACAGGCCCTTGTCCCAAGCCCCTCTCCAGGTTCCTGCAGCCCCTTTAGGCACTGGAGTTGCTCTCAGGTCCCCCCTTCAGGAGCCTCCTCTTCTCCAGGCTCTCTACACCCTATTGCAGTGTACTGAGTGCCCTGTGTGTGCTGTGCCCCCCCCCCGCCCGCCTCCTCCCAAGGCCGCTGCAGACGATCAGGTTTACATTAATACTCTTCTTATGGCCTAAGCCATTCCCTGTCCAACCCTTCCCATCGCAGCCTGGGGGAGAGCCCCGGTGCCTCCCAGTGACTTCCTGCAGGCCCCTTCTTCCTCTTCCACCTTTGCTCCCATCCTATAGGAAACCCCAGCACCGCAAGTGCTGGTCCCTGCTGCGGCTTGGCCAGGGCTGGGGGGGGTCATGGGGTTGGGAGGTTGCTGGTCCCGCTGCAATGCAGTGGGTGGGAATGGGGGGGTCAGGTCCCAGCACTGTGCTGGAATTGGGGAGATTTCTCTGGTTTCAGGGCAGAGAGATCCCCTGGAGAGCTGGGAGGAGGCGACAGGGGAGAAATGCCATTTATAGGTACCTAAACTTAACGAATCTCACCTATCCATCCGTATATAGATCTATATGCACAGGTTTAAGCTGACCTTGCTAATAGGAAGAAACAACCAAACCCAGACCAAGCCCATACGTACCATTGATCTGATCCTGGGACAGAAATTTTGCCTGGAGCGTGGAAAGGGGAAGGAGAAGGAAAGAGAACAGGAAAAGCTTTAAAATGCAGATGGGAATCAGTGCAGAGGGGTTTGTATCAGCCCAAACGCTTCACTCACCATTATTTAGGGGCTCTTCCTCGTGTCCAGCGCTGCTGCTGAGGCTTGGAGGAGCCGGCTCCTGCTTTCCTCCTTGATTAAGGGCTAAAGTCCGGGGTGGAGAGAGGCTGTAATAAATACCCCGCTGCCATGGCTACGAGACCTGATCCCTGCCAGGCTGGATCCCGCGGCTCCCGCTCACGCGCCATGGGGATAACGGCGCTCCCAGAGCCTCCGATGGGACCGAAGAGCGGGGTGAGAGCTTCCCTGGGTCGGGGTTTATGGGTGCTGGGGCCGGGATGGGTGGAGATGGGCTCATGCAGCACAAAGGGTTCAATGATCCCCAATAGCTGCACACCTTGTGCTAAGCTTTGCTGCTGGGGCACAAACCCACCCCACTGGTGGCTGCTGGGGACGGGGCAGGGGCATTTATAGCCCCACAGGTTGCTGGTGCATGGGTTTGGGGGTGGCAGCAGCAGCAGGAGGTGCTTGGGGCTCGGTGCAGGGTGTTGGGCACTGCTGGCCATGGCACCGTGCCCTGAGCTGGGGCACCAGGCAGCAGGGAGGGGAAGGGTTTGTAAGGGATTTAAAGCTCCCCATTGTCTGCACTGTTGCTCATTGGCATCTCTTCAGCTGAGCTGCCTGGATAGGACATCTCCAGCGCTGCCAGGTCTTGCTGCACACGGAGAGGGGATGCTGCTGCTGGGGAGCTGCAGTGAGATGGAGACTTCTGAGGTTTAACCTGGCTGCTTTTGGACCAGCCCGGACCAACAGCCCTGCTCCCGTCTTCTGGTCCCTCCCAGCACTGCACTGCTGCTGCCACCCCGCTGGTGTTCACGCCATTGGAAAGCAAGGGCTATGGATGAATCTGATTTTGTCCCATCCTGACCCTACCAGGGGGGCTGAGCCAGCGGTGCGGGTGCATGGGGTGTGGTGCTGAGCCCCTCTGCATCTGCTGGTGCTGGAACCATCCCAAAAGGAAACCCCGCAGCAGGGTCAGCACATGTGAGAGGGGACGAGGTACCCGATGCCAGGTTGTGGTGGAGATCCAGACCCAAGAACAGAGGATTGAGTGGCCACAGTGACCACTGCAGCATGGACCAGCCCTTCCCAGGGTGGACCCTGCTCTGTTACAGTGACGTGTTCATGGTCCTTAAACCTCAAGAGCCTCCTTTCAAAGGGCAGAGCTGCTTCAGGGAGCAGCCAGAGTCACTCAGCTTTTACCAAGTGCTTTTCTTTGCTGTGCTTTGCTAATGGCTTTTCAATTCTACCACTTGAATTCAGCCACACCGGGCTCCAACACAAACCCCATAGACATAAACCCATCACAGGGATGCAGCTGGAGGTGCAGGGGCTCAGCTCCATCACCTCAGCCTGGAAAAGTGACAAGTGGGAACAGACCCCACCGGGTGCTGGACCTCACCCCCTGCCCCATGGATGCTCTTTTGGGCTGCATTCATGGGGAATTGGTCCTTCTGCCACCAGCACTTGTGTCTGCACTCAGCAATGAGGGCTTAACCCTAGCACTGATGGCCAGGACCCCAGGAGCCGCCACATGGAGCCAAGGTAGGGCAGCTCAGCCCCTTCCCAGCGTGCTTCATTCATCTGGGGGCAGTGTGGGAGCAGCGGATGCATCTCTCAATGCCAAGACATGGGGAGGATGGGAGCTCTCCCTGCAATCCCTGACTCCTGTTAAAGGCTGGGATGCTCCTGGGGTGGCAATGGCGGTACCTGGACCACTGCAGGGTTGGGATGCTGCATCCCTGCCATAACCCCTTTAAACACCCCGGCTTTAAGTCACAAGGACCATCCCCTCGCCTCTGCCTGACTCACGCCTCGTGCAGCTCGTGTTGGTCAGGAGTTTATTTGAAACACATCTACTTAGAAAAACTAAATTCTTTTTCTTTTTTTTTTAATCCAAATCCCTCTAAAATATCAAAACTTAAAAACTTTCCTTTGCTGGCTGCAGGCTGCTCATGTGCAGGGTGTAAAATGCCCACGGCTCGGGGATGTAGATCACACCGGGGTACTTCTTCCTGAGGGTTTTGTCGTTCCACAGCCAAACCACCCAAAGGGCAATGAGGACCAGCGTGATGATGAAGGAGTAGAAGAGGAAAAGCCCATTGCTGTCCAGCACGAGTCCTTTGCGCTTCTGGTGCATCACCAAAGCCATCATGGCAAAGAAAGTGAAAATGTAGAGGATGAAAATCTGGCCCTCGGTCACGAGGTACCTGCAAAGCAAAGGCACCCATCCCATTAGTGCTCCCATGGAGAACACGGCGCTTCCAGCCTGGCCTGGAGCGAGCATCTCCCCTTCTGCTCTACATCCCATAAAGCTCTGCTGCCTTTGGCCAGCTTTTAACTGTGATTTGGCTTCACTTGATCAGGGATTTAACAACCGTATGGGTTCCATGAAGAGAAATGGGATTTTGGGCCCTGTTTCTGGGATGCTCAGAAGCAGACTCCAACCCAGACTCTGGTTCTGTCCCATGGATGTTGTGCTTATTTAGCCCCGAAATCCCTGTGTATCTGGGAGCAGCCTGCCCTGAGCGAGTGTTAGGAGGGAGAGGAGGACTCACGCTCTGTGCTGATGGAGTTAAAGGCAGTGCACTGGGGGAACTGGGCACTGACCAATGCATGCTGCTGATTTTGACTATCAGAACTTAATTTCCTGTATAAAAGCAGCCCCGGCAGGGGGCAAAGCCTCGGGTGAGAGCGAGCCTCATCTCTGGAGATGAATGGGAAGCACTTTGGTGCCATCAGGGAAGCCGTGTGGGAAGAGGAGGCTAATGAGAATGGGAAATAAATAAGACCTCTCTCAAAAGGCTATTGAGGACCTGCAGGGCGAGAGGAGGAGGCAGCGCCTGAGCAGCACCCGCATGGCCTGGGCTCTGTGCGTGACGTCTGGATGCTGGTGAGAGCATCCCCATTGCCACCAGTGAGCTGAGACCACTTGGATGCGCTGCAGGCACCGGGTGAGCACCCCAAAATCATCAGGGGAGCAAAGGGCAGCCTTTGAAGGGGGAGAGACAGCAAATACCATGGAGCTCCAGCAGTCACAATGTGACCAGCTGCGGTTGAAGAAGGGATGGGAGTGCTGATGGGTGACCCTGAACTCATCCCAGCTTGTAAAGGCTTCAAGTGGCTGCAAATATCAATGGGATTTGATGTGATTTGATTTAATTTGATTTTCCAGCCCTGCAGAGCAGAAACTGCAGCAAGTTCAGCCCTGGGGAAGGTACAAGCCCTCCCTGCACACTGCGGGGCTGCCTCTGGGATTTCTGGGCCACTCCATCTTCATCCCTGACCCGTCCAGAGCAGGCAGAAGCCACTTACCAGTAATAAAGGCTGCTGGGCCCCATCAGAAGCAAGGCAGCCACTGGCATCCTGCTCTCCTCCTCAACAGGGGTGAAGCAGCCGGTGAAGTATATGAAGAGGATCAGGAAAAAAGGGATATACCTGCACGCACAAACAGCTCTGATCAGTGGTGGGAGCCTGGGGAGCGTTTCAAACCCCCCCCCCCCAGTCTGAACCATGCACATGAGCCAGGAACACAGGATGGGGACCAGGCCTTCAGTAACCTCCGAGCCCTTTCTAATATAAAAGAACAGGATTTAGCTGCTTTGCAGCGTTCCAGGAACAGCGAATAAACTGGGAAAGCCTCATGGGGAGGGATTTCCCCCTGCTCTGAGCAGCCTCAGGATTATCTGGCAGGGGATAAAGGAACAGACCCTTCTGGGGTGCTTGGTGCAGGCAGAGCAGCAGGGCATGGACACCTCTGGCACTGCCTGTGCTCCTGCCCCTGGGTACGTGTGAGGCTGGATGAAGCCCGTTGTCCATCTGGACCAAGCATTTCTGGGATCAGCGTGGGGCAACAGCGCTGAAATCAGATCCTAACTGAGCTTCCTGGATCCCCATGGCCAAGGGGTCTCTGTCACTGAGAGCAATCCTGCCCTCTCGCTGGAGGATGCACAGCGAAGGAGGGGAGTGAATAAAGGGCTCGAGCCTCATCTTGTGGGAGATGACAGCCAACGGTTTGACAATCGATCCCTATGGCTGTCAAACAACTGCCACATCCCAGAGACATCACTGAGACAGAGACAAAACCAGGGGAAATGGGGTGATTTTCCAAGGGAGAGATCCACTGCGATCACCCTGGCTCCGATTACACCACCCCCAGCCAGCAATGAGCAGCTGGGCTTTGTGTTTTCCCCCTGTTAAGCTCTGATCAGCTCAACTCTGCCCTTCCTCCCGTTGCATTCGGAAGCTGCTGCACAGACGGAGTCACTTACCACATCGAATGACCTAAATATTCATCGTAGTAGTACAGCAGCTCAAAGGAATCAATCTGCAACACAACAAAGAGCTTTAGAAGGGCAGAGGGAACGGGAGGCTCTTATATAACACCAAGCAATCAATGTGGTTTTGGCTAAGTGCTTGTAGAAAGCAGCCTCTTTACCAGCGTCTCTGGCTTCAGGTTCTTGATGATGGGGTTCTCTCTTACAGACAGATGGTGCTGGTACCCACTGAAAATCAGGCGATGGTTGACGGAGTCTCCGACCAAGTGGATGCTGGCGCCCATGACAAACATGATGATGCTGACGTAGATCATGGATCTTGGTAAGGTCTTGGGGGATCTCTCGATGAGCTAAAAGCACAGAGGGGTGTTAAAGAGCGCGGTAGGACCCTCAGAGACACGGGACAGGTTCTGCCCACCCTGAATTCATGGTGCTTGGCACAAATCACCCCCAAAACACAAGGGGAGGGCTGCAGGTTGTGCTGCTGGAGTTGTGAGCTGTGGTGGGCAGCACCCTGCAGGGACAACGCAGTCCTGCCATAGGGAGAGCCACACAAGCACACCAGAATGAGCATCCCTGATGGCTGCTTTCCACAAACACATCCCAGGCAGGTTTCCAGCAGCCTACAAGGCTTCCAGGTTTGTGTCCACCCTTTATCCCTGTTTGCAACCCCTGGTTTTAGGCCCTTTCTGCAAAGCAAACCCTCATCCCGAGTCAATGCAGAGATCCAATCAGTGACCCAGTACTTCTAATGGAGTACTTGGAGCAATTTCTTCACCAGATGAGATCAAACCTGATTAATGAGAAACAAAAAGGCAGCCGCTTTCCTCAGTTCCTCTGCTGTGGAAGACGGCTGGGTCTATGGATGTGGAAGGCTGGCTGTGCCCTCCAGTGGCAGGGAGAGCCTCCAGCAGCACTCAGCCACACACTCGACTCCCCTGGCTAAGAGCCACTTGCTCCTGTATAACTCTCCAGTGACTGGTTTTCAAAGGACTCGTGGTGAACTGCTTGGGGTTTGGTTTTTGTTTTCCTGCAGGAATCGCACTCATCTCTGTATTCCATAGGATCCCAGCCTGGTTTGGGTTGGAAGGGACCTTAAAGCTCATCCAGCTCCAACCCCTGCCACGGGCAGGGACCCCTTCCACTGGAGCAGCTTGCTCCAAGCCCCTGTGTCCAACCTGGCCTTGAGCACTGCCAGGGATGGGGCAGCCACAGCTTCTCTGGGCACCCTGTGCCAGCGCCTCAGCACCCTCACAGGGAAGAGCTTCTGCCTAAGAGCTCAGCTCAGTCTAGAAATACCCGAGTGGCAGCAAAACCGGTTGAGGCAGCCCCTGAACATCAGCTTTAGCTCACTCTGGGTGGAGGCAGGGACATCCACGTGAGGCTGGTGGGAGCCCCGTGCTATGTGGAGCCTGGGGTGATCTCCCGCAGGCCTGGCTGGGGATGAGGAGCAGGAGCTTCTCTCTATGAAGGAGCTCTTCTTTTGGGGAAGATCTCAAAGGATGCGAATCCCAGCTCAAGAGGTTCCGGAACTGGGGATGACACCGATCAGCCTCAGGGACACACTCAGGGGATGTGCATCAGCCCAGTGCAGGATCAACCGGGGCCACCTTCGCCTCCCATCTCCCTGCTGCCAAAGCAGCTTTGCAGCCCTCCATCAACAGCGAAAAGCTCCTTATTTCTGTTTCATTTTGAGGCTTAACCTCTCCTTTCTCTGTAATTGCTGCATCCAGGGAGGACGAGGACCAGGAGAGCTCTCATCTGCTGCTGGAGGACGATGGGACGCGTCCTTCAAGGGGACACTGGGCACAGGAACGCACCCTGAATAACAAATGGGTTTTCCTAGGGACCAACCCCTCGTGCTGTGCTGCTGGCAGAGCCCAGGACAGCAAATGGGAAGCTTCAGAATTGGCTGTGTCAGACTGGAATGGGTCACGTCGAGCTGCAGAGCTCCCGCATCCCACAAAGGGATGGATCCTCAATGCTCCTTTTTGGCCACAACGGCATTTAAAGTCCCCCAGCCAGGCTCAGGAGAGAGAAAATCATTTCCATCTTAGGATGTCATTCAATTTTTAGCTGATTTATAATTGCTTTTGCCTACCTTCTGACTGCTGCGTGTTTAATGTAAGGAGATTTCTAACGACAGGAGAGTCTTTAACCTCATAAATGGTTTATAGGAGCCAGTGCCTGGCAGCTGAAGCAAGAGGAATTCAAGCTAAAGCTACAATTCTAATGTCAAAGAGCAAGTGTAATTAAGCTGTAAGCAACTGAGAAAATCTACTCCAGTTCCAGCTGACTCAAAAGGTCTTTTAAGGCACGGATGTTGACTTAAAAACATGCTGTGGCTCAGGCAGGGAGAAGGGCTCTGATTCCTCTGGAATGTGGAATTCCTGGGGGAAGCAATGTGCTTCGTATATGCAGGGAATGGAGTTGTATTGAGATGGTCACTGCCCTGCTCTGTAAAAGGTGGCACCACAAATCCTTTCCCATTCACACCACAAGTTCCAAGCAAACTCTCAGCCCTCCCAGAACGGTGCTGTTTGCCCTGGTTTTACAACCAACAGTATCAAAAACCCCAACAAACCCAACAGTTGCACCCCAAGGTTTACCTTGAGCAGAAGAAACGGTGTGATGACATTGTAAGCCATGTGGAAATAATCTCCAGCGCTCGGTTTGTTTAGAGGGAACCACTCCAAAGGTAGGATTATCTGAGGAAGGGGGAGAAGAGAAGCACATCAGGACATCCCCACCACCCAGCTCATGGGTACAGCCCCATTGCTGGCTGAAAGAGAGAGAAAATCCTGGCTTTGGGTTGCTGCTGCTCACTAAGTGGCAGCTTGGCTTCATGTAGCTGTTAGTAACGGAGCTGGGTGTCCTCTTGCAGTGAGCATCCCTAAAAGCACACTCTGGAAATGGGGGTATTTACACCTCAGTCAGGGCCCGAAGTGCTACAAGAAACCCAGAGAGGGGCTTGGGACAAGGGCCTGTAGGGACAGGCCAAGGGGAATGGCTTGAACCTGCCCGAGGGGAGGCTGAGCTGAGCTCTTAGGCAGAAGCTCTTCCCTGTGAGGGTGCTGAGGCGCTGGCACAGGGTGCCCAGAGAAGCTGTGGCTGCCCCATCCCTGGCAGTGCTCAAGGCCAGGTTGGACACAGGGGCTTGGAGCAAGCTGCTCCAGTGGAAGGGGTCCCTGCCTGTGGCAGGGGTTGGAGCTGGATGGGCTTTAAGGTCCCTTCCAACCCACCCCATTCTGTAAGAGCAGGAATCCCAGCTGCCCCACGACTGGAGCAACACGCTTGGTACCAGTTACACAAGTACATGGCAGTGATCCTTGTGTCAAGGACAGCTCCTCAAGGGAGCCCACATGGCTCTGTCCTCATCCTCCACCCTACACAAGCCGACAGGAAGGAGAGCAGTGGCAGCCTCTGCTGCACTCACCATGGCAATGGGACGCCCAAAGTCCAGCACCCAGTTCTGCAGGGTGAAGTAGAACCACAGGTCCAAGTGAAACGGGGAGGTCTTGAAGGTGTCCTCGCTCTTGACCGCTCCATGCCTGGAGGTGACAGAAGTGACAGTGTCAGCCTTTAGACCTAGAACAGGTTCCCAAGGAGGAAGGGAGCAGCCTCCAGGTCTGCATCCCTACCCAAACCCTGGGCTTCCCTTGCTGCTGGTGCATATCCAGGCTTTGGGATCTGAAATAACGAAACTGAGAGGTGAAGAGAGTAGGAGGCAGCATGGAAAGGCAAAGTGTTGTCAATACAGTCTGGAATATCCCCGTAAGGCAGCTCCTGGGTGAGAAGTGAGCACAAAAGCAGGATGAAAAGCTTAAGTACTGAATTAAGTGCAACTATTTTTAACTTTTGCATGACAAAGCAGAATCCAACTCCCGTGGCACTTCCAAGTGCTAAACATGCATCGCTGCCCGGTGGTACTCAGCACAGGGATGCTCTGCACGCACTAGCACCTTCATCTCCCACTCCGATCCTCTGCCTCTGCAGAGTGAGGCCTGATCCAACCCTGCTAAGGTCTTCACATCAAATAACGCTCCAGCACCACCGGACCTTCACCTCCCTATGGGGAAAGTGGAGGAAATTCTCTCCTCTGGTGCCCAGAGCAGATCAGCTACGAGCTTGTGCTTCCAGTGGTCCAAACCCGATGGATGCAGGCGATGGTGGTACCTGGACAAGCCGGGGTGCCCTGGATGAGCAGGGAGAGCCGCGGTTCCCTGGAAGCCGATGAGGATCCCGGACCCACCGGGGGGACCCAGGTAAGTCCGGATGCGCCGGGCACGGCTGAGCGGGGGCACCGCTCCGTGCGGCTGGGACCCCCCGGGACACCCGCAGCATCCTGATGGGGCTGGTACCCGGGATGGGGGCGCAGGGGGCACGGGGGGGTGGATGGGGAACAAAGAGGAGGGTCCCGTTTCCGTGCCCGCCCCCCCTCCCCGCTCACCTGCCCGGGTACAGAGGCCCTGCGGGCTGCGGGGAGCCCGGGGCCGCCGCCGGGAACGGCCGCCGCCGCGCCGCGCCCTGCATGTGCCCGCCCGGCCCCGCTGAGCCCGGTCCCGGCGCGGCCCCGCGGGGACGAGCGGCGGCTGCGCGGCCGGGAGCACCGGGACCGCCCCGGCCGGGGCGGGGCGGGGCGGAGCGGAGCGGAGCGGCTCCGATCGGCTCGGCTCGGCTCTACTCGTCACTACTCGGCTCGGCTCGGCTCGTCCCGTCCCGGTCAGCCTCGGCTCTACTCGTCACTACTCGGCCGCGCTCGGCTCCTCTCGGCCAAGCCTTCACCCCATGCACATCGTTTTATTTCCCTTCCCTCTCCGGATCCCGAGTGCTCGATCCTGGCTGGTTTTAAGAGAGGACGAGGAGAAGGAGGATGTTTAACTCCTTAATTCCTCGTTCAGTGAGGAGCTCTCGGCCCTGGTGCCTTGAGATGCATCCCCACTCAGCCTGGAAAATGAGATCCAGAGATGGGAAAAGCCTGCTGCAGAGCATGCTAAATACAGCCTGTTCCGTGCCATCCCTGTGTCGCCTTAAACCCGAGGTTTAACAGAAATAAGGTGCTGCAAATTTCGCTTACGGCCACGAGCAAATCAGTACGTGTGGCACATCCCATCTCCGTTAGCCTGGAATGACATGACTTGTGCTTGCTGTAAGGAAAATGGACATTATCACTGCAATGGGCTGGGAGATGTGGGCACCATGCTCTGATCCCTCTCTCCCATTTTGCCTGGATAAATGCAGTCAGACTGGGGCAACCCATGGGTGGTAAAAGTGTGAGGCAGGGAAGGATCTGCACCACTGGGACTTGATTTGTACCTATGGAATTTGTTTAAATTGGGAGCTGCATCTGCATTTGAAACGCACAGAACTTCTCAAGTGGAGACACAGTTTAAGATGTTTTTCCAGCCATCACAAGC
This sequence comes from Neopsephotus bourkii, assembly GCF_033783945.1. NCBI lineage: Eukaryota > Metazoa > Chordata > Aves > Psittaciformes > Psittacidae > Neopsephotus > Neopsephotus bourkii. The sequence goes on along the minus strand of NW_026902048.1, from coordinate 427,797 downwards.
ATTTAATGAGCTAATTGGTTTGATCACTGGAAGCCTTTGGCTTCTGACCTTGTTGTTGGAGGATTCCAGTGACCAGAGCGTGGTGGAGCTCAGGGGTTTACACACTGAATCCCAGACTGGTTTGGGTTGGAAGGGACCTTAAAGCTCCTCCAGCTCCAACCCCTGCCCTGGGCAGGGACCCCTTCCACTGGAGCAGCTTGCTCCAAGCCCCTGTGTCCAACCTGGCCTTGAAATATCCTTGAGAAGTGAAGGAGATCACTGAGATGAGATAGGTCCACTTAAACTCACCATGAACCTGGCTTGTCACGCTGTACCTTACGCACCTACGTGCCTGTTAAAAGCCGATCCTCCTTGACTGAACACGCGGAGATGACCGCAGCCTGACTCACCTCCCTCTTGCCTCTCCAAGGCTCCTTTGGCCATATGGCTGGGCTCCCATACATAATGCACAGCCCAGCCTGTGCCAAACGTTCCACAACGAGCTGCAGCTCCAGTTGCATGAGTTTAACTATTAATGCAGCTGATACTGAACCCCCTTGAAGACAACAGCACGGAACAGCTGGTGGCGCAGGCTCTGTATCGTGTTACTCACCGCGGCCTTGATCGGTCTCATGTCACTGATCACAGTGTGGGGCACCTCCCGAGGGTCTCTAGGGGACATCTGTGTGCAGGAAAGGAGAGGTGGCCATGCAGGGGAGGTGCATGCAGCTCTCTGTTAAGGTGATGCACGTGCGGTGAGTCTGGTAATGGTGTCCCTGAAGCCAAGGATGAAGGTCCTGCGTGTGCTCACTGGGCAGGACAGGTTTGGTGGGGTGGAGTCACGTCCGAGGCGATGAAAGCTGCTGATCCCTTTAAAGGAACAAGAAACTGATATGAACAACAGCAAATACAGCCCCACTGAACCCCACTCAACCTAACCCAATCCAACTGAACCCAACCCAGCCTAACCCAGTTGAGTTCAACCAACCCAATTCAGCTGAACTCAATTCAACCCAATCCAACTGAACCCAATCCACTCCAGTTCAACTGAACCCAACCCAGCCTAACCCAAATCAGTCCAACCAGCCCAATTCAGCTGAACTCAACCCAACCCAATCCAACTGAACCCAATCCCCCTAACCCAACCCTATCCAGCCAACCCAGTCAAACTGAACCCATCCCTGCTAACCAAACCCACCCTAACCAAATCCAATCCAATCCCTCTGAAATCAACCCAGTCAAACCAACTCACTCCTACTGAATCCAACCCTACCCTATCCAATCCAACTTACCCTGACCTTACCTAACTCAATCCAACCAAACCATCCCAAATGAATCCAACTCTACCATATCCCATTCAACTGAACCAGGCCCAAACTAACCCAGCCCAAGCCAACCAACTCATCCCTACCGAATCCAATCCTACCTAGCCCAAGCCAATCCAACCGAACTCAAGTGACCACCACCCAACCCAATCCAACCAACCCATACCCAATGAATCCAAACCTACCCTGTCCAATCCAACCAACCCAGCCCAGCTCATCCCAACTAAATCCAACCCTACCCAACCCTTACCCACAGCAGCAGGCCCACCCCGGCACAGCCCATCTGAACCCAACCCAACTCTACCGGACCGAACCGGAGCCCGGAGCAGTGCAGGACAGCCCGAGCGGAGCAGCGGGACCGGGGTCGGGCGGGCAGCACCGGACACCCTGGGACAAGGGGAGGCGGCCTCGTCCCACCGCGGGTTCGAGTCCCGCCGCGGCCCGGAACCCCCGTGCAACGCCGCGGGTTGCCGGGGGGACTCCGCAGAGATGGCGGCGCTTCCGGTTTCGCTTCCGGAGTCGGCGGCGGGGGCGGAGCGGCGGCGGTCCGTGCGCGGCCTGTGGCGGTGCAGCCCCTCCGCGGGTCCCCCCCGGCACCGGGCGGCGGCCGCGCCGCGGGTTCGATCCCCGCCGCGCCACGGGCGATGCTCCGCGGGCCGCCGCGGTGCCGGTGAGGCGGCGGTGGGCGCTGGGGTTGCCCCGTCTCGCCGCCGGCCCGAGGGGGCTGGCCCGGCACAGGGTGGGGCGGCTGTCCCCGAGGGGGCCGCATGTGCCCCCCGGTGGGCACCGAGGCAGGACGGAGGAGGAGGCGGAGGGAGAGGCCGCCCCGGCGGCGGGGCAGGCCGGCAGGCCCGAGCCCAGGCCCGGTCGTCGGGGCCGCAGTCGTGAGGAGGAGGAGGCGGCGATGGAGGGCCTGGCCGGGTACGTGTATAAGGCGGCGAGCGAGGGGCGAGTGCTGACCCTGGCCGCGCTGCTGCTGAACCGCTCCGAGAGCGACATCAAGTACCTGCTGGGCTACGTGAGCCAGCACGGCGGGCAGCGCTCCACGCCGCTCATCATCGCCGCCCGCAACGGGCACACCAAGGTGGTCCGCCTGCTCCTCGAGCACTACCGCGTGCAGACGCAGCAGACCGGCACGGTCCGCTTCGACGGGTACGTAGAGCTCATGGCCACCGCCGGGCACCGGGCGTCGGTACCGGCTTGGGGCTCGGGACCCACCGCTCCCCCGGGGGGGGGGGGAACGGGGGTTTCGGAGCCGTCAAAGCGCCTTGGTGGGTGTGAGCCGGTGCCTGATGGGTGATGGGCAGTAAATGCCTTTGCTCTCATGAGGTTCCCCCCCTGCCCCATGCTGTCGTTGAGCATGGTCTGCTCTGGTTGTGCCAAAGGGTGACACTGCTCCGTGCTGCCAGTGACAGCAGGTATGGGTCAGCGGGGGGTGGTACCTGTGCACTGCGAGCCTTTCTCCCTCAAACTGAGGGTTTTCCAGGGTCCAGATGAGGCATCCCGAGGAGCATCCCTTCGTCACTGCTGGGAGCGGTGTATGGGGTGGTTGGGAGTGAAATGAGTCAAATTCTTCACTATGAGGGTGCTGAGGCACAGGGTGCCCAGAGAAGCTGTGGCTGCCTCATCCCTGGCAGTGTTCAAGGCCTCGCCTGTATGTCCATCTCCAACATAGGGCTGACTAATGGTGACGGTAGCTTGGTCTTTTGAACATCTTTCATTGGGCTTCTACTTGAGGAGCTGGAGTTGTGCCTGGCCCAGGGACAGGCTGGCTTAGTCTTTACATGCATGAAAGGGGAGGAAGCAACTTCCCTGTGTGGTTTGTTAGGGTTTTTTTCCCTTCCCCTTCTCTTCCAGCCCTTTTTTAACACAGGCAAAAACCAGTTGAGAAAACTTTGGGTGAGGTCTGCCCAAATTCGGCCAAAGAAAGGGCCTCCCTTGACAGAAAGCAATAGGAAGGGCTGTGTCCCCTCCTCTCTGAGTTTTCTGGCCTTGATGGGGTGATGATCTGCTTGCCAGAGCCGCTGCCTGGCTCACATTAAAGGAGGTGTTGTCTGAGACACAATGGGCACAGTGGGAGCCAAGGGGAGAGGCGGCATGTGATCCCTGCGTTGCTGTCATTCTTCTTGTGAGATAAGGTGGCACAGCAGCTCCCCTTGTTTGGGCTCCGGGCTTTCGGCTTGTAAATGCACACCTGTGGCACGCTAATAAAGTACCTCCTATTGAGGTGGGATGAACAAATCCCAGGCCATGATTTTCCTCTTGATTTAATATGAAAGCATTTTAATGCCATTATTTGCAAAATGAGGAACTTCTTACTGTGGATAAAGGTGTGGATGGCCTTGCACAGCCTCTGCAGCGTTGTCTGGAGGGGTTGGCTTTATAAACAGCCACAGCCACAACTAATCCTGTTGGGCTACGTGAGAGCTTTATCATAGAACGATAAAAATCACTGTTAAGTCACTGTCTCATGATGTTTTAACTTTGGGAAACGTGACTGTTTGGGCGCATGGAAATAAGAGATTTATCCCTCTGTGATTTGGGATATGCTTCGAGGGTGTTTGTGTTAACTGCGGTGTGAGAGCTGCCTGTTGCTACACTTCAGAAGTCAGGGGGGTGGAAAGGACCTTAGCCTTTATCTTTGTCATTACATGACTGTGGGATTTGGGAATAAAAACAACTTAGGGAAAAGTGATGTTTTGCTAAACTATCCCCTCATTTACGAACGCCAGCAAGCTGTCTGCAAGGCCGTGACGCAGAACAGAGCTCATGCAGCCCAGCTTATGAGAACTTCTGCTTGTTTAAATTGCATTTGATTCCTGGAGTTCCATTTGTGTAACAATGCTGGGCTGCTTTATGATGCAGTCTCTCAGGTGCAGTGGAAGCAGTGGCAATTCTGCAGCTTGGGGAGAGACAACAAGGGGAGAGGTAGGAACTTCTTAAGCCTTTTTTTCTGCTGGAGCCTCTGTATTGTGTTACAGTTTGTATGTTTGTGTCAGTAAGTCAATTGAAAGCTTTTTCTCTGTCTTTTAACGTGTCAGTTTGTGGAGCAAGGCATCAAAGTAGTGGTGATTCTTGTGGCTGTTCATTCTGTATAGGCTGGGGGCTGGAGCTTGCAGGTGGGGTCTTCAGAGCAGCCTGGGAACAAAACATGGCTTAAATCCTGACTGCTCTGAAGCTTTGTAAAACCTTGGAATGGTTTAGATTGGAAGGACCTTAAATCTCATCCAGGTCCAACCGTGCCATGGGCAGGGACCCCTTCCACTGGAGCAGCTTGCTCCAAGCCCCTGTGTCCAACCTGGCCTTGAGCACTGCCAGGGATGGGGCAGCCACAGCTTCTCAGGGCACCCTGTGCCAGTGCTTCATGTTCAGCTTCCAACGCTGCTGCTTTTCAGGGGTCTGTGTGTTGGTAAGTCCCTCATTCCTTTGGCTGTCCAGGTACATTCCTTCAAGTACAACCCAGTCAGGCTATAAAACACCTTTTGATGGCCGGGTATGTACGTGCCTGTGGCCGTTTGCAGAAGATGCTTTCCCAAGAGCGTCATTGTAACTGCTTGTTTCTTGTCCTTGTGTTCTCAGCTTTGTCATTGATGGAGCCACAGCTCTGTGGTGTGCGGCAGGAGCCGGCCACTTTGAAGTAGTGAAGCTGCTGGTGAGTCATGGTGCCAACGTGAACCACACGACGGTGACCAATTCGACTCCGCTGAGGGCCGCGTGTTTCGACGGCAGGTTGGACATCGTGAAGTACCTGGTGGAAAACAACGCCAACATCAGCATCGCCAACAAGTATGACAACACTTGCCTTATGATCGCGGCTTACAAAGGCCACACGGACGTGGTGAGGTACCTCCTCGAGCAGCACGCCGACCCCAACGCCATAGCCCACTGCGGTGCCACGGCGTTGCACTTCGCAGCCGAAGCCGGCCACTTGGAGATAGTGAAGGAGCTGGTCAAGTGGAAGGCGGCGATGATGGTCAATGGCCACGGGATGACCCCGCTCAAAGTGGCTGCTGAGAGCTGCAAAGCTGATGTTGTAGAGCTGCTGCTTGCTCACTCCGACTGTGATCGGAGGAGCCGGATTGAAGCTCTGGAACTTTTGGGTGCCTCGTTTGCAAATGACAGAGAAAACTATGACATAATGAAGACTTACCACTATTTATATTTAGCAATGCTGGAGAGGTACCGAGACAGCGAGAATATCATTGAAAAAGAGGTTCTTCCACAAATTGAAGCTTATGGAAACAGGACTGAATGCAGGACTCCTCAGGAATTAGAGTCTATTAGGCAGGACAGAGATGCCCTTCACATGGAAGGTCTCATTGTGCGGGAGAGAATTCTGGGCTCGGACAATATTGATGTTTCTCACCCCATTATTTACCGTGGGGCTGTTTATGCGGATAACATGGAGTTTGAACAGTGTATCAAGCTATGGCTCCATGCGTTGCATCTAAGGCAAAAGGGCAACAGGAACACTCATAAAGACCTCCTGAGGTTTGCTCAAGTCTTCTCTCAGATGATACACTTGAACGAGCCCGTTAAAGCCAAGGACATTGAGAGTGTTCTGAGGTGCAGTGTCCTGGAAATAGAGCAAGGCATGTCCCGGATCAAAACCACCCAAGACTCTGACATCCACACGGCCATGGACAACTACGAATGCAACATTTTCACCTTTCTCTACTTAGTCTGCATCTCTACTAAGACCCAGTGCAGCGAAGAGAATCGGTCCCGGATCAACAAGCAGATTTATAACCTGATCCACCTCGACCCCAGGACGCGGGACGGCTCCAGCCTGCTGCACCACGCCGTCAACTCCAGTACTCCGGTTGACGACTTCCACACGAATGATGTCTGCAGCTTTCCCAATGCACTTGTCACAAGGCTCTTGCTAGACTGTGGTGCGGACGTGAATGCTGTGGACAACGAAGGGAATAGCCCTCTCCACATCATCGTCCAGTACCACCGGCCCATCAGTGACTTCTTGACGTTGCATTCCATCATCATTAACCTGGTGGAGGCCGGTGCTCATACAGACATGACGAATAAGCAGAAGAAAACCCCTCTTGATAAAAGTACAACAGGGGTGTCGGAAATACTCCTTAAAACTCAAATGAAGCTGAGTCTCAAGTGCCTGGCTGCCCGAGCAGTACGGATCTACAACATCAGCTACCAAAACCAGATCCCCAGAACTCTGGAAGAATTTGTGAAGTTTCACTAGGCTACATCCAACCTTTGTGCTGGTGCTATCCCAGGGCGACATCAGTTGCAGACAGCAGAATGAATATGTATACCTGAAGTTGTTTTGTCTCGGTTCTTTTGGGTTCCTTTGGATTCCGTCTGCAGATCTCGGGGAGGGGGGAAAGGAAAAAGCCCCATCATTTCCCTGTGGTCAACAGCTGATGTTTGAGATTCGAGTCGTTTCTTTTGATTAAAAGAATTGCTTCGTTATCTCTTTGTTTTTCTAAACAGAATGAAAAGAATGCCAGTGTCACTTGTGCAGAATGTTTTTATTCCCAATGCACATCTCCACTGAGGAGCTGCAGCTTTAGGTATTATTTAAAGGCGCCTCTGAAAGCCCGTGTCACTGAGGCAGTGGCTTTGTGGACTTTAAACCTTCTTGGAGTGAGGTGGCAAAGAACAATTGGAACGTGGTAGTTGGTTTAAGATGAAGTCTGGATGTACAGAGCAGTCCCTTGCTCTCATACCTCACCATCTCCTTATGCCTTTCAGTTAATGCCGAAGATGGTAATGTTTAATAAAAGGTATTGTATTTTTTAAGTTAAGTTTTGAACAGCAGTTACCAACATACAGATGTATGGAATGCTCTGTTAGGAAATACAGGTTTCAATTCAGCTACGATGCATTCGTGTCATAAGAGTTGAAATGTCAAGCTCTTCATTTACACAACTGCAGTAAGTATGGAGTAACTTCTGAAAAAGGAACTTGCACAGTGAACAAAACCAACCCGAGTCATGGTTTCTTTCTTTATGTAGCTGAGTTGCTCATCTCTAAAGATCATGCATGGATACCTAGAAATTGATAGGGTATTTGTGTCTGTGTGTCCCAACATTTCAAACTGCTTTTAACTTGGTTTTCTTCTGTTGTTTCAATGATCAACACGCACCTTGATCGACTCAAAGTATGTAAAACTGCACTCTTGGATTCCAGATGCTGTATCTTCCTAACGGAGTAGTCTGTCGCCAAAGAGAGTCTTCCTTGAAACTGCTTGAGCCTGGCTTTCCGGATGAGCGGAGTCTGTGCCTCCCTGCATTGGACTGGAGGAATTGATGTGATTTTTACTCCTTTCATTATGAAAATCTCTATTGAATCTGATTTTTAAAAAATTGTCCTATCATAAGGTCTTTTATGATAAGCAACTGATTGTATAATGACGCCGTTGCTTGAGAGAGTGCTTCTCCTTGGGAGAAGTCGCAGATGCTCCGGCAGTGAAATGTCACTTGTTTTGACAGGCTACTGAGAACCCTGGTTCTGTTCAATGCAGCTTTTTAACTGTTAGATGATGAAAGAATGTTCTGTAGGGTTTGGTTTTTTTTAAACAATCTGGGGTAGAGCTTCCTTCAAGGCGAGATTTGGGCACACGTTTCTATTTGTATGACAAAGAAATAAACCTTGAATGTGGAAGAATCACCTCCTAACCCCTCATTCTTGTCTAGTGCTGCTTGGATTGGATGGGACCACGAGCACTGGCTCTTGTGTCTCCTTCCAGGGAAAAGCTTTACAAGTACCATGTCTTCTGAGCCGTGAACTTCCTCTGCTCCTAAATGAGAAACGTGTCTGTCACTTGTATCTCAGGTACACTCAGAACCCCTTGACTCTCAGCTGAACATGAGGCAGAATGGCAAAGCCAAATTCAGCCACCCAGGGCCTTAATGCAGCAAGTGGATGGTATGAAATGGTTGGGAAGGTGTTTGTGTTACTGTAAATTGCGACCCTAAAGGTCTTCCTCCTGCTCTATGCACCTGAAGTCATCAGGAAAGCTGCAGGTTTGTATTTGCTCAGTTTTTATGGTGGTGATTTTTAGCCTGGCTGTTGGAAGTGCAGAAAAATCCAATGTTTAAGTACCCGTGGCTCATTGTGAGATGTGGGGAATGCTTTTAGTGTCCCGTTTGGGGCTGCATCTCTTAGTACTGAAGCTTTGAACCCAAAACTCGGACAACTTGGGTGCCCATAGCAGATGGTTGTTATTTAGCTGTGTCCTGGGTTCAGCAGTAGCAGTTATTTTCCTCCTTCTTAGTAGCTGGTGCAGCACTGTGGTTTTGACTTTCAGGCTGGGAACAGCACTGATAACAGTGATGGTTTTAGTTGGTGCCCAGTAATGTTGACTCTGATCAAGGACTTTTCACTCTCATGCTCTGCCAGGGAGGAGGGGAAGCTGGGAGGAAGCAAAGACAGGATGCCTGACCCAAACTAGCCAGCACGCCATGCCCAGTATAGAAACTGGGAGGGGGGGGGTGTTACCTGGGAGGGACTGATTGCTGCTTGGGTCAGGCTGGGTATCGGTTGGTGGGTGCTGAGCAATTACATTGTGCATCACTTGTGCTTGTTGTTTCCTTTTCACCTGTTATATTCTCTCCCCTTGTTATTCCCCTTATTATTATTGGTTTTGTGTTACACCTCGGTTACTGGACTGCTCTTCCCTCAACCCATGGGGTTTACATTCTTTCATGGGGTGAGTATGGGGGGGAGTGAGCAAGGGGCTGCGTGGTTGTGGGCTACCCTCTGGGATTAAACCATGACGGTTGCTCGGAGCTGACTCAGTTAAAATTAACCAGTATATAAATTGTATGGATTACAGGAAAAATTCCTCTGTTGTGTGTGTGCCACATGCTTCAAACAGAGCCCTGATGCCTTCCTGCTGCTTTTTACACTTCTGAAATGGGAAGACTGAGCTGAGCTCTTCGGCAGAAGCTCTTCCCTGTGAGGGTGCTGAGGGGCTGGCACAGGGTGCCCAGAGAAGCTGTGGCTGCCCCATCCCTGGCAGTGCTCAAGGCCAGGTTGGACACAGGGGCTTGGAGCAAGCTGCTCCAGTGGAAGGGGTCCCTGCCCATGCAAGGGCTGCAGCTGGATGAGCTTTAAGCTCCCTTCCAACACAAACCAGGGATTCTATGATTTATAATTCATGATACACATGTTAAAAATGAATTGGTGGTTCTGATGCAGGGAAATGGGGGGAAGGAGGGGATAGGGCTGAGCACCCAACGCAGCTTGTACTGCTTGCTGCATGACAAAGCAGCGCATGGACTGGCAATTGTGTCGAGGTGCTGTGTTGCTGGTTAAGGCAGTATTTCCTTGCACTGTTGTTTTAACTCAGGACCTGGTTTTGGCACGGATACTCCCAGTGGTGTGTTCTTGTGAAATACCTGTATAAAACCGTTCCTGGAACAAACATGCGTGCTTGAAATACCTGTTGGTAATAATAAGGTGAAGGAAGCTGCTCCTCCCCAAATTCTGCCTTTTTAATAAGAAAAAGATGTTACACCAGATGATCGTGTGGAAAAGCTGTGTCTCCATCCCTTGCTGTACCTTGTGCTTATCCTTTCCTGCTTTATTTCTGCGTTGCAGGGTGTGTGCTGAGATTCTGCTTTGTCCATGCTGCTCCTGGGATGATTTCTGTATGTGAAGACCTGAAAAGAGACGATGCTGTTACCCAGAAGCAGCACTCAGACTTCTTGTCAGTGGGTTGCAAAGCACTTCACAAAGACAGGGAGTGCCTGTGCTATGGACGGGAGCTGATGGTAAAGCTGCTCCTGCCTCAAGCGCTGTCCCTGGTCTTCATCCCAGTTCCTGATGAAGACAGGTCCCTGCTTGCCTGCAGCCCTGGGAGGTGCTGTCATGGACGTGCTGTTCTGCTGCCTTCACTATGGCAGTGAGAGCTCTTGGCCAAAGGACAGGAGAAAACCGCCATTGGGTGCCTGTTCCTGCACGCCTGTGGATGAGCAGAGTCTAGCTCAGTTCTCAGTGTCCCAGGACCTTCCCTCTCCTTAGTATGGAAATCCCTCTTTCAAGCATTAAAAGCTGAAGGAGAGTGATTGTTCTTTGTGGAGTTATTTAAAGCTCTTGGTAAAATTCCCTACAAACCCCACAGGTGCTTCTTTCACTGGGAAAAGGGGGCAGAGCATCCCCTCTGCCAGGGGTGGTGTGTGTATGTGCCTATAGGGGCTGGTCTGTTACTTACAGAGCTGGCTTGGTGCAGGGGGATGATGTTGGAGAGCAAACAGGCTTTAGAAATACCCCTTGCTGAGGCCAGCCTGTGCTTGGGGGGATGCTGAGCAAATCCTCATCCCTGCTTGCCAGTATGTTGGTCCCTCTGTGCAGAGGGATGCAAAAGGGCAGTGCCACTGCACACAGAGGGAGATGCAGCTGACATTAAAAATGCTCATATCATTGGGTCAGCTCTGCTTAAACTGTGGTCCTTAAGTGGTGGAGAGAGCCCTCAAATGTCCTGGCATCATGCAGCTGCGTGAAGAGCTGAGTTTTTCACTTATTTATTCCACAGACTTCTGCCTCTCTGTGGAGGGAAATGGTGCTTAGCCCTACCCTAGAGCCTCAGCGTCAGCAAGCAAAGAAAACCACTGGTGGAAAGCATCCCTTGTTGAGTCTGTGAACTGAAATAAAGCTCAGCTGCTTTACCTGCACTGATTGGGATTAAATTGGTACAAGCTGTTGGTGTGAGTGGCTTTAACCGAGTTCTCAGTAGTTACAAACCCTCTATGTTTTTGGAGCAGCACTGATGCTTTGACAGCCATCAGCCCACAGCAGGGGACAGGCACTAGGCAAAACCACTGCTGCAGGCCCTGGATGCTGCTGGGAAGGAGGTATGTGGATATGGGCAGTATAGACCTGTGTGTTTGTATATATATATATATATATATATATATATGTATATATAGAGACACAAACACACATATACCTGTCTTATATACAGCTATGCTTTATATACACACAAATACATAAGCATATGCACACACACACACATATACACATACAAACACACATATATATATGTGTGCATATATATATACACATTATGTGTGTGTGTGCATACATATGCAGAGAGATCTTGGCTGGTGCAGGGTCCCCTCTGACCACAGCTTCCTCTATTTAGAGGCTGGAGATGCTTTCTTATATACACACACACTTACTGATACACATATGCCACAAACCTATATACATGTACCCATATACATAGCTACATGTTCACACACAAACGCATATGTGTGAACACACTCAAGCTGTTGCACTGTCTTGCCTGTGAACCTGGTTTCACCAAACTGGAGTGTATATATATCCATTTTATATATATATAACTATTTTATATATATGTATGTGTGTATGTGTGTATACATACATACACATACACACATAGACATCTATTTCTATATATATAAAGAGAATACATAATAAATACATACACACAGGCATGTATTTAAGCCCTCAGATGTGGCTCTGGCTCTGGATGGCAGCAGGAGGCCACCCAGCACCCCCGTGTCCTTGGAGGATGATGGAACCTTGCTGATGATCAGCTCTTTTCCTTGCTGAAGGTCAGCACCAAGGGCTGAGATGCTTCTGGCCAAAGCCTTGATGCAAACACACACACGCACACATGGCTGTTTGTTTCCTGGCCATAGAAGGTTGTAAGGATGCCACTGTTATCCTTGTGCATCCTTCTCTGCGCTTCCAACAGTGCTCAGGGAATTGGGTGAGCATGAAGAGAGGGAAGAGATAAACTGGGGAAACGTGGTCTCTTTAGGGCCAGGGGAGCTCTGACAGTGTCAGCATTGCCCTGGATTCATGGAGCACCAAGCACCCACCCTCGTACCCACCCTCCAGCATAGCCCTGCACCCCGGCCGGGCCCTGGGCATCTGAGATCCGAATCAGCTGGAAACTCCCAACAAGAACACTTCCCATGGAAGGTGAAGATCCAGCAAGGAAAAATCAGAGGCTTTTTAGTCCCCCCCCTATGTTATGCGCTGCCTGGGGCTGATGCGGGATCACACCTTCCTCCTCGCTTATCCCACCTGACAGCATCCGTCTATAAACAGGCTGGGAAAGCCTTGCATCCCACAGGGAGTAAGTGGAGGAGCAAGCCTGAGCCCCATCCTGATCCACTGCATCCCAGAGGGGTGCAAGCGTTCTAATTCCCAGGCATAGAACTGGACAAGCACAGAAGGGAAGCAGAGACTCTCCGTTCATTAAAGTACTGTATTTGAATCCTCACAAAAGACTGGGTCAGGATTTAACACAGTTCATTACCTCCGGTGGCCCATACGCTGCTTTCTGGGCGTCCATAAAATTAACATTAGCATAAATAATCCTGTTTGTTATGCAAAAAGACAGATTTTTGTCAACCCATCAGCACCGATCCTCCCGTGACCCCCTGCTATGTACAGCTATAATACACCAGTGGGCCCGTGCTGGCCACGAGCTCTTCCAAACTGCTCCCTTGGAGGGGTTTGCTACAAACTGCTCTTTGGGTTTAGTGAACTGGATTTGGGTTTTCTCCTTTGTTCAAACAGGTAAATGGGTCTGGAATGAGTATGTACAGCTGGGCACGGGAGATCTGCATTAAGGTGCTTTAATTTGCTATCATTTGTATTCAGTGCATTAAGAAGGCAAATTAAAATCTCCGCCTAATCGCTCTGGTTAAGGAACGCAGCGCAGTTTGGGAGCTGTGGCCAGCAAAGCCCAGGGCTCTTACTACAGCCCAGCCATGAGGATGAGCAATTCCCATTATTTAAGGCTATTAAAGGTATCTGCAGCCCCGAGGTTTGCCCCATGTGATGGGCACGGTCGCTTCAGTGGCCCCTCGGTCCCCACGCCGCTGCCACCGGGTTGCAACCCCAGCTCGGAGCTCCTCTCGCAGCGGGGTTTTGGTCTGTGTCAGGCTTTGGTTTGTCTTCGATTCGGAGCTGTTTGGGTGGTTACACACCAAGGGCTGTGCTCGCAGCTCGACGCAAACCCAAGTTCAGCACCCAAATCCCTCGGCATCGAGGGGAAACCTCTGCTCCATAACCAGCGAGGGGCTGGGAAGGGGCATGGAGGGGATGCGCTGGTGGCCCTGGCAGCATCATTCCAGCCCCTGGGTGCTGCGCTCCCGCTCTGCCGCCCGCCTGCGGCTCCCGCTTTTAAAGAATCCAAGCTGCAGGAATCAAAGAGAAACAGAGGGAAAGGCCACCATTACTTCAGCTGGGGGCTGGGAAGCTCTTCCCCTTCATCTTGATATTGATGGGAGGTTTAGACCCTGAGTATGAATGATACGGAGGCAGGAAGAGGGCTGGTTTTGGCTCATGGACACAGAGCTGTGGGGCCAGGGGGTCCCTCCACACATGCGGGTCTCTGCTGAGCTTAAGGGCTGCTCACCTTCCAGAGCGCAAGGACAAGCAAGGCCAGGAGCAGGAGCCCTCCGAAGGTGCTCCCCAGGATGATCCAGATGGGGATCTGTGATTCCTCAGGCTTGGAGATCTCAAATGTTATCTGCAGGGAGAGAACATCACACTACACTGCTGCTGGCTGCAAGAGAGGATCGATGGTGGTACAGAATGATGGTGGGGATGCTGCAGCATTCCCAGTGCTCCCAATGGATCCGGATGTGTCCGTCCTACCTGGCGGCTGGGATCCTCCTCCCGGAAGATGAAGGGGCTCCCGAAGCGTCTTTGGAGAGCAGCGTTCATGGTGAGCTTCAGTGACTTGAACTTCAGCTGCGCAAAGAGAGGCTGGATGTGAGCATCAGACACGGGAGAGGACCCAGAGCCCCATCCGGGTGTTACATCCGTGCTGGGATGCTGCGTGCTGCATCAGTGCGGAGGATGATGTGGGTCAAGGAGTGTGGTTATAGTACAGCAAAGAGGATTAAACACCACCCATTGAGGTGCTGCGCGGGGTGATGGATGCACACCCCCATAGAATAAGTGGTCTTATCACCCCACACATGGCTGGACTCCTGGGTGGGGGAAAGGCAATCACAGGAGGGGAAAAACCCCAACCAAACCATGGGGTTTTGTGGTGCAAGGGCTCCTTTGGGGGATTTCTCCTCAAAAGCCACATCTGCTTGGGGAGGGCTTACTGCTTTCAGAGACTTCATCCACAGGTTGCCATGCAAGTGCAAGCTCAGCTCCTCGTTGGGGGCTAATTTCACATTGCAGTCGATGGAGACGACATCGGAGTTGCTGTGGTTCTGCAAGGGGAGAAGGTTGGGATGTGGGAGAAGGGGATGAAAACCCCCTGGTACTCACTGAGGGGAGCGGGAGCTGAATCCCATGGGATGTCCCTGTGCTGGGGGATTTCTCTGTGGTCTGGGGGCACCAGGGCTCAGCCTAGGGCTGGGATCAGGCCCATTGAGGTACGCACCAAGTGAGGGGTGCGGGACAGGTCCTCCATGCCCGGTGTCCTCTGGTAGTCAGTGGTGTTTCCCCACGTGTTGCAGGTCGTGTTTTCCTGTAGGAAAAGCCAATGGGTTCCAAGCACGGGGATGGGGACCACAGTGGCCACCTCCCTGCATCCTGCTCCATGCACCCATCCTGGGCTTTGCTGGTGCTGGGGTCACTGCACTACACAGTCCCAGCCCCAAAGGAGCCCATCCAGCATCCTACTGCAAGTGATGATTCCCATGTTTTGTGCCTCTCCCCAGCACAAATCAGCCTGGGACTGATCCCCATCCTGGATGCCAGCCTGTGTGCTGGGCTGACATGGGGGCTCTGGCAGAGCTGCAGTACAAAACACCCCCACTGAGGCCAAATCCATCCATAAACTCTCTATTCCATCACCAGCACGTGAATCCCACACAACTGCAGGAGGCTTGGGATGCCCCGGGGTCTGCTCCTAGCCCTCTGTTAGGTTGCTCAAGTCCATCCCATGCAGAGCTGATGCTTTCAAGCCCCTCAATAACTCATTGCATTGGATGCAGGTCTAGCTCAGAGAAATACTTGGATTGAACCCTTTGGCTGCTACCATTTTCCATGTTTCCAGCCAAATGCATACAAATGGAGAGGTCCAGGCAGGAGCCAAGGCTGCCTGTGCAGGTGTGAGCATTGGGAGGGGGGGTTGCAGAAGGATGAGGGGACCCATGGGGTGCCCCCATCCCCACCTGGAGCAGAAGGGACCCACATGTGCTTAAATGGGGTGAAGCCCCCTCCTACCTGGTCCACCAGGAATTCAGTCAGGAGCAGGAGGCGGTTGCCTGCCCGGGTGGCCACGGGGATGGTGAGCTTGATGGTCACCCCTTCCACAGGGAAGAAGCCCAGGTTCTGCAACTGCGAGGACAGGGATGTGATGGGGTGACAGCATCCCATGGGATTGGGATGAACAGGGGGACCATGGCACGTCCAGTGCTTGGGGTTGAAAACCCCCCACCTTACCTTGAAGGTGCAATGAAAGGGGGGGCCGATGCTGTCGTATCTCTCCAGGGAGCTGTTGGACCTGATTTCGTAGTAGTCCAGGCTCGATGCTCTGTCGTGACAAAGGACCACGAGTCGTGAGGTGAGCTCGGAGCAAAGCAGCCCTGCACCCAGCTGCCCCCAGCACCCAGCCCCTCTGCAGGGAGACTGCCAAAGGAAGGGGTCTTGTGGCCCCTTTTTGGATGGACACCATGCTCTGGCTCCACCGCGTGCAGAAAAGATGCGTTTTCCTGCAGGTTCTGCACCATTTCCCCTCTCTTGGTAGATTGTTTCCTTGCCTTTTTAATAGAACAGAGATGCCTAAGGGCCTGGTTGCAGGTTTGAATGTTGTGTAAATCAGAGGAGATAAAACACATCTCTGTTTAGCAGCTGGAAAGGAGGGAAAGGAGTCAGGAGCATCCGATGGGCGCCCATCTGGAGCACGTGTGATGGGATGCTGCTCACCAGTGTCCTGACAGGGTGCACAAATCCCCCCAAACTGTCCCTGTTTCCCCCCCAAATTTGATTTGATTTTATCCTCCCATGAGGGTGATGCTGATATTTATTAAATTGAAACACCCCCCCCATAAATCTTTATTAAAGTGGCTTTATTCTCAGTGCCCCATTGGGTCTAGTGTAAAAAATAACTAACAGAAGGCCTCCCAAATCTGCTCAGATTTACAGCAAAGCAGTGCCAGGAATGTGCTTCTGGGGCCCGTGGGTCTTACTTATAATCAGGTTAATAAATCTGTGCCTTAGCTCCTGCTCTCCTTGGACCAAGGATGCTCTACTTTAGTTACTGTTGATGCCCAAACCCTTCCCCACATAGCCCTAAAGCAGGATGGCTCCTGGCCCAGACACTGGCTTCTAACACATGTTATGAACATTATTCCCTACAATAAGTACTTTTTCCCCCTTAAATGAATTGCCCTCGCACCTATTTAATAACACTTGTGCATTTAAAAGGGTGAGTTTTATCAGGATGCCCCTGGTTTTATGGCTCCTTCAGCCCCTTTTCTAACCGAATCCCCCCAAACTAAAGCTCTGCTTGCACTGGGCTCTGGTTGAGCACAGCTCCCACTGGGCCCACACTGGTTTTCCCTGTGAGCCGTATCCCAACCCCATGAGCTCCATTCCCATTCCAAACACGCACCTGGTGAAGAGCAGGTCGGCTTCGTACTTCAGGTGCAAATTCAGGTGGGCAAAGTTGTCCTCCTTGGTGCTCTCCTTCTCCTCACTGTCACTGAAACAGCAGCAGAGCAAAGGGGGGTGAGGCAGGAGCCGGCTCCACTCTGATGGATTTGGGGGGGATCGTAGGAAGCAGGTGGGAAGGGATGAACTTTGCTTTGTGGCTGAAGCATGGAATGGGTTGGGTTGGAAGGGACCTTAAAGCTCATCCAACTCCAACCCCTGCCATGGGCAGGGACCCCTTCCACTGGAGCAGCTTGCTCCAAGCCCCTGTGTCCAACCTGGCCTTGAGCACTGCCAGGGATGGGGCAGCCACAGCTTCTCTGGGAAGAAATAATATATAGCATGCAACTATAGATACATAATATGTAATATAAAGTATAGAATACATAATAGATAATAGATAATAATATCTGATATTTTATATATATACACACATATATATGTATATATGCATACATATACACACATAAGCACATCCATACATATCATGGCTTAGTTATAGAATATATAATGTATAATGTATAATGTATAATATATTGCAGATGATTGATAATTATATATGATATTATATATATACACACACATATATATGTATATATGCATACTTATATATATATATATGTATCATGGCTATTTCCTGAATAAAGCTTCCAGCATCACCTCTGGCTATGGAAGAAGGAAACCCAGTGCTGGCATGCAACATCCTGTGATGACCTTGCAAGCACATGCAAGAGGGAAAGCACCCATTAACCTGTTGGCCACCAAGTAGATCTCCAAGCTTGGAAGGAAAACGGCCTTGCTGAACTCAAAATCCAGGCGGAAAGAGACCTGTGGGGATTGGAGAAAGCATCAAGGAAGGGAAAAAACACCCAAGGACCAGCTAGGAGCGGTGTGGGAACTCTGGATGGGAGCATCCCCCTGATCCCACTGGGAGGACAGAAGGGGGGCTTGCAGGCTTTGCTCTCAGCTGCATGCACTGCACTGTGTCTGAGACTGGAGGAGTGAGCATCCCTCTCTTTGGATGAGAAACACTGCAGTGAGGCCGCTCGCTCCCATCCGCATGGGGAACGGCCAAGCACAATAACCCATGATGGATGTCCCATCTGTGAGCGCTGTGGCAGTCACATATTAAAGCTCCCGCTGCTCTTTAGGCCAGATTTCCATTCCCAGCTTGTCTTTGTTTTGGCAGGGCCTGGACTACCTGATGCCACGCAGATGCATTCTCAGCCCCCATAGGTCATGGGGAGTCAGGCTGCTGAGCTCTTTGGGCAGCCACAGGCATCCAGGAGGGATGCTTTGGGAGCTTGAGGTGCCTGGAACTCATCCGTGTTATCAGGCTTCTGACAAGGAAAGGCTTCACACAGACATGGGGGGGAGAAAGATTTTCCCTTCATATTCCACTTGTATTGGCTGCTTTTCCCAAGGGGGGCCAGGACCAGATGGGATTTCACACAAAGCCCCAGTGACTGACTGGCATCTTCCCCCTTTTCCTTGCCCACCTTAATGCTGCGTGTAATGCTTGCAAAGGGGTTTATGGCATATAAAAGTGATGCTCACTGGACCTGGCCTTGCTCTAAGTGTTAGGAATTACCGTAAGGAGGATGCTACCAGCCCAAGGTGGCTTGGAGAAGGGTCCAGAAGGACCCTGGGTGTTCAGAGAGGGGAAAACCTCTCATGCAGGGAATGCCTCATCCTGTGAGGAAGGAGCTCTGGGAAGTCACCATCAGTGGTTTGAAACCAGCATTACATTGCTCCAAAGGACTGAGTCAAATCATTCCACTTGGAGGAGCTGGGTTGGATTTTGGAGCTCTGCTACCATCAAGGCAGCATCCTACCCATCCTGGCTTCCTTAATGTGCTTTTCCAACACCCACAATGCACAGAGAAAGGGCAGAAACCAACCATTTATCCTTAAAAATCTGATTCAAAGCCCCCCCCCCCCGCAGCCCAAAGATGGATGGGTACAGCCCTGCAGCCATGCCATGGGTAGGAGGGAATAGCTTTACCTTGGCCCTGGCTCGGAAGAAGGGGTAGCTCACATTGCACATTTTCTTGTTGGGGTTCTTGTCCTCGGTCATGCAGTCGATGTTGATGTCGGTGTCATCCTAAAATGGGACACGAAGTGTCAATGATACCGGCCCATGACCATACAGAAGCAGCA
The DNA here is from genome assembly GCF_033783945.1 of Neopsephotus bourkii. NCBI lineage: Eukaryota > Metazoa > Chordata > Aves > Psittaciformes > Psittacidae > Neopsephotus > Neopsephotus bourkii. The sequence continues at coordinate 408,751 of NW_026902048.1, read as the reverse complement.
AACACACACCCATGGGGCCCAAAAGAGGCTTTCATATTTGGCAAAAGCAACAGAAGCAACCAACCCCATGGAATCCTTCCCATCAGCTGCATTTTGAGGGCCGTTCCTGGAGAGGGGCATTTCTAGCAGGCAACTTCCATCTTTCCTATTTAAAGCCTCTTTAGACATTTAACAACAGCAGCGAATGAATGAACCTGGTTATTCTGGGCACTGTAATTGGGAAGAAGAGTATTTTCTGTGAGAGAGGAGTCCCAGGGAAGTATCAAGGATAACAAGAGCCATTGCTCTGCATGGCCAAGCACTAATACTGACTTTCCTGGTCCCAACAGCTATGTTCCTGCTGCTTGAACACCTCCCAGCCAGCCTGGGGGAGCTCCTGCCCATCACAAAGCCCAAGCACAGCCTGGGGTGGGATGGGAAAACAAGCCATAACAACCCTACAAGAGGCTGTAACCTGGTTGGATGCAGAGTTCCATCCCCACCAAGAGATGACCGGACCCTCCAAGGGTCTTAGTTTAAGCTGCTGCCACCAGAGAAGTCAACCCAGGTGCTGAAACACCCCAGCACCAGCCTCAGGGAAATGCCTTGGCAATGACCAGTGACAGCCGGAACTTTCTGCCTCATCTGCTGACTTTATGGGCTGCCTGGAGCCACAAGTACTTTTCACTGGGTCTCTGTACAGCCTCTGACACAAACACCCATCCCTTCCAGCTGGCAGCCCCCTTATTTATGAGGAGCGGCATCCAGGACCCCGTGAGCAGCGATGCTTCCATAGCCAGCTACAATGATTTCCTGCACGGAGCTTTCTGCTTGGGAGCATCACAGGAAGGTTCCCCCCTCCCGTCACTTGCAATCATCTATCCAAAAATGCATCTTGTGGCAACGTGCCCCACAATTTTCCCTTGGCACGGCTCTAATAAAAACAAAGGCAGGCGATGGGATGTGCGGGCGGGAATGAAGTCATTGGGGGATGAGGGAGGGCTCAGCAGCATCAGCATATTTCCCAAACCTAGCTGGGAAAAGGGAGGGGGAATCTTGGTTAGGGTGAGAATGGGGCGTGATGGGCACCCATAGAGAAGTGGCATCACCTGAGCTGCGGCCGTATTCCCGTTATCATCCCATCCTTCCAGCAGTTCTATCTCAGCTGCAGAACTTCCCCCCTGACAGGAACTTGGCCACGTGCAGGAAGCAGTTTTAGTGTATTGGAGTAGAAAAATGAAGAGGGAATCATCCCATCCGGGTTTGACCTTCTCCCAGGCTCTGAAAACCCAAGCGCTTTCAAAGGTCCAAACCAAAGAGCTGAAAGGGCTGCGAAGTGCTCAGAAACGAAGCCCATAAACAGGTCTGATTTATGAGGGATGGAGGCAGTTCTGGGCTCTGGTTTAGGACGCAGCTCTCTCATGGGGCCGGGATGAGGAGCGCCTCTGGAAAGCCCTGGATCTGCCCCCGCAGCCTCACCTTGGGGATCAAGCTGGCGAACTGGAGGTTCCTGGAGAAGGAGATGTTGAGGACCGTGCTGTAGGCGTTCTCCCCTCGGTTCTCCAGCGCCGCCTCCACCGCCACCCTCCTCCTGCTGCTCTCGATGATGAAGACGGAGGTGTCGAAGGAGAGGGTGAAGGATGAGCAGTCCGGTGGTGCCCTCCGCAGAGCGCGCCTGCAGTATTCCCTGTGGGAAGAGGGTGGCAAATCCCAGCCCCAGGGCGCTGATGGGCACGGCTGGGTAGGATGCTGCAAGGAAACCCCTGCTCTCCCTCCATTCTACAGCACCACCATGGAAAAGAGGCATCCATGAGCTCCTCCCATGGACCATTGCTTTGGCTCATCCCCGAGCCAGTCAGGAGCCCTGAATGCAGCTGGGGTGTAAGGAAAAGAGACCCCGTACCATCAGCAAAAGGTTTCAGTCTGGTTGAGGTCTCTCTCCCACTGAGTTTGCCATCACAGACTTTGCAATGGCAGCAGCAGCTGCTTTTGCAGGCTGGAGGGGTGTTTGAGTATTGGTTTTATATATATATATGGTTTTTATATATATCTATTTATATATACACACATATATGTGTATATATGTTCATATATGTATTTATGATACATGTATTTATTATATACATATATTTATTTATCTATAAAAAATAAGAAGGAAAGGAAAGTATAGGATGGTGCCATTGTCAGAGCCACTTTCTGCCTCTTACAGCACAGCAACCAGGATGCCCGTTTGAAGGAACAGCTCTGTTGCTACAAATCACCCCCAAAGTGGTTTTCTTGGCAGAAACCACCTCCATACTGGCTGCTGTTGAAGGGAATGACCCAGTTCCTACTGATGCTGTGGGGAAAACTTCATGGGCTTCAGGAGGAACCAAATTAAAGGCCTGGCACCCTGGCAAGCTGCAGAATCTGCCCATGGTTGTCTGTAGGATTCCAGCCACTAAGATCCATGCATAATCCCTACTTGCAACTCCTGCAGTGCAGCCCAACAAGGGCTGGGCACCCTCCTGGTTGAGCCCTGGGTCATAGCCTCAGGACCTCCTATAAAGCTCAGCCAAGGCTTTAGAGGAGACACAGAGCAACAAATGCTGATTTATGGGGTACAAGTAACCCCCAGGTAGCAGCACTGGTCATGAGCATGGTGCAGAGCCCAGTGCTGTCAACAGGAGGTGGTTGTTCAGGCTCCTGTGCTCCTCGATAACCTTTAAGAGCTCTTTAAGCAATGAGATATAGTGTATAATTATTGCTGCTGTGTGAGTCAAGCCTGTAATTGCCAAGTGGGCAATGGCAGCCTTGCATTTATCCCCCTGTTATTTACTGACTTGTCTCCATGGGGCTCATCACCATGGCATCAAGTATCAGTAGTTTTGTGGGCTCCTTGGAAAACCACCAATTCCTTCCAGGCAATGAGCAGGCAGAGGAATACCTCGTGGTGGTGGCGTTGGAAGAAGGACCAGTTGTGATGCCCAAATCTATGGAGCATGGGTTGTGTGTGATAGATAACGCTTTGGGAGGATGCTACGAGTGACCTACTCACATGGCACTGGGCACATCGCTTTTGGCATCCAGGACCAGGTCAGGGACACAGTGCTCATCCTCATTGCACCCGTTCCAGAAAGGGACCTGAATGGGACAACAAGGGCCGGTCGGTGACGATTTGTGCTCCAGTTTGTACTCCAAGCAGAAGGGACATGGGTTGTGACCCCAGGCTGGAGTGAATGTCCAACACTTGCTATCACAAGGGGGATAAATCTGAGATATTAAAGATGAATCAGAGATAAAACTTCTGACCTGATAAAAGGCACCCTGGGAGCTCAGTGCTGCTACCTACCAAGACCCTGAGCGAGGTGGGCCAGCCATCATCCAGCATGGGGCCATTTTCAAGGTGCCCAAGCTCATAATCAATGGAGAACGTCACCGGCTTCACGTAGTCAGCTGTGTCCTGCAACAGACAGAAAGCATCTCTGAGAAGGACAGGGCTCCTGCTGCTCTATGAGACCTCCCCATGCATTGCTGCAGCTGCACGGGCTGCAGTTGGATGCTCTGAAGTGAGATGCTTCTTGGGATAAATCACAAGCTCCATCCCGAGCTCCAGACTCGAATTCCCCAGGAGTTCACGGCAGTTCAGGCTGGGGCTTGGGGCTGGGCCAGTCTGGCAGCTCGGCCTTCCCTGGCCAAGGAATATTCTCATCATTCCCTGGGAATGTCTGATTTTAGCCAGGGTTGTGCATCAGCTGCTCCTTGCGAGTGATGCAGAGGTTTTGCCGGCTCCAGCACCCAGGGAAAGGGACCCTGGTGGTTAGAGGGCTGCAAAGAGCGAGGACACTGAGGACTTGCAAGCAGGCATTTGTTTCCCAATGGAATGAGTTTTCATTGATTCTGGGGCTGGAGAACCAGCCTGCCTCGGGAGTCAGGAGTTCATGGCCTCCCTGAGGGCATGGCTAGTTGCTTATGGCAAAGAGCACAGCACAAGCTGGGTCCGCAATGAAGTCAGTGCCTGGGGACCCAGCGGCTCCATCCCTGACCACATCAAATGGTTGGACTTGATGATATAGTAGGTCTTTTCCAAACTTGTTAATTCTACAGTTCCATGAAATGCAGTGTGAAGAAATGCAGGCTGGGAGATGATGCTCATTTCCAGCCCCATGAAGCCAAAGGCTCCTCTAACCATCTCCCAGTGCATCACTGCTTCGCACAAGCTGAAGAGCATCCTTGCTTGGTCGCTTGCAGAGGAGGAGACCCCGTCCTTGTCCTCCATTGCACTCACCAGGACGTGGAACTGGAGCCTGTCACAGTGCTCCTGCCCTGCGAGCAGCACCAGCTCCTTCTGCGTGTGCCGCTCCCCGCTCTCGTCCAGGTGAGCCCGCGGCGTGTACCTGCGCTCGTCGATGGTGGTGTTGTACTGCAGCGCTGCAAGGAAGGAGAGCAGGGCCATCAGCACCACACCATGCCATCAACGCCACACAGTGTCATCAGAGCCACATGGTGCCATCAGAGCCACCCGGTGCCATCAGCATCACATGGTGCCATCAGCGCCACACAGTGCCAACAGCACCACACAGTGCCATCAGCATCACACAGTGCCATCGGTACCACACAGTGCCGTCGGTACCACACAGTGCCATCAGCATCACACAGTGCCATCAGCATCACACAGTGCCATCGGTACCACACAGTGCCATCGGTACCACACAGTGCCATCAGCGCCACACGGTGCCATCAGCACCACACAGTGCCATCAGCACCACACAGTGCCATCGGCACCACACAGTGCCATCAGCATCACACAGTGCCATCAGCAACACACAGTGCCATCGGCACCACACAGTGCCATCGGTATCACACAGTGCCATCGGTATCACACAGTGCCATCAGCGCCACACAGTGCCATCGGCACCACACAGTGCCATCGGTACCACACAGTGCCATCGGTACCACACGGTGCCATCGGCACCACACGGTGCCATCAGCACCACACAGTGCCATCAGTACCACACGGTGCCATCAGAACCACACACTGCCATTAAAGCAACACAGTGACATCAGCACCACACACTGCCATTAGAGCCACACCGTACCATCAGCACCACACAGTGCCATCAGAACCACACAGTGCCATCAGCACCACACAGTACCATCGGTACCACACAGTGCCATCAGCGCCTCACGGGGCCATCAGCACCACACAGTGCCATCAGCATCACACAGTACCATCAGCACCACACAGTGCCATCGGTACCACACAGTGCCATCAGCGCCTCACGGGGCCATCAGCACCACGCAGTGCCATCAGCATCACACAGTACCATCAGCACCACACAGTGCCATCGGTACCACACACTGCCATCAGCACCATGCAGTGCCATGAGCACCACACAGTGCCATCAGCACCACGCAGTGCCATCACTACATAGCAACTCCAGGTCAGAGAAATGGGTTTTTGTGCACTCAAACCCCTGTTGCTGGGAGCAGTGTGGCAGGGAGCACACTATGGGAAAATGAGGGAAGTCGGGTTAGTGTTGGCTGTTTCTAACATGCATTTCTTTTAGGCAAAGAAAATAGCCCAAGAGAAATACCTGTTTCTCTCCAAGTCAAATGAGGAGCTTTAAAAAACACATTATTACAAGGCACTGTGCAAAATCTATGCAGGGTATCTAATTATTTGCTTCATACATTCACATGCTGGAGGGATTGTACCCTGGAGCTTTCTGCTGGAGGTATTGCACCCTGAGGCACTTTCCTTGATGCTTTACTGGAGGTACTTGCCACCTGCAGTGCTTTGGAAAAGAAACCAAAGGTTCCCAACCAGTGCCAAGCAGGGTGGGATTCGCACCCGCTACCCCAGTGTGATGCAGACCGTGCATCAGCAAAGAGCAGCCATCGCCCTCCGGCACACACTGTCCATGGGGTGGCTCTTCTGGGTAGGAATAAGTGTGAAATTAAACAGATAAAGGAAACCCCACTCAGCTTTTCATCCTTGCGAGCTCGGCAAAGGCAGCAGCTGGGGGGAAAACTCTGGATTTCATAGGGCAAATCAGGATTCTTTCCCTAGGGATCTGATTTTCCTATGACAGTGTTTGCTATCTGCCAGGCACTATCGCTTTCCCCCGCTCCAGCTGAGTCACAGGCACCCACTGGGTAGACTTGGGGTCACAGCAACATGCAAGGGTTTAACAGCAGAGCTGGCCAATAGCTTCAATGAGATTCCCTGGGATAGTAGGGAAGCAGGCACATATGGTCGGCAGATGTGTCCTGCTGCTGCAGCAGGGAGGATGGACGAGCTCTGCAGGACGTGGTCCAGGCACATCCCCTCCTGTCCTGCTGGCTGGCAAGGTGATGGTGACATCCCTGTCACACGTACCATGGCAAGGCAAGCGGCAGGAGAGCTTAGGCCAAGGGAATAGGGGAGGGAAGAGGTTACACACGGTTAAGCTTGCATCCTTGGGGTGTTTCCCAACAATGCTTAATAGCAGAGCCATCGTCCCTGCTACATGAGCCAGGATAGAGGCACATTTGTGGGTAAAAAGGGATGTGGCAGATGGCAACGTGCACTGCTGCAGACATGTCAAGCTATGGGATGCACATGGCATAAGCTGAGTGCTCCCTCAGGGCTGAGACCCAAACAGCACATTGGGGTTTCTGTTGCACTCACCCACACTGGACGTCTGGAAGTGAGCTGAGAGGAAGACAGCAGTGAAGCAGATGAAGGCCGACATGCAGGTGGCATCCTTCCCGTTCCGCTTGCAGTCCTTGGTGAAGATGTTGATTTTGGGGGGCTCGAAGCGGATGCTGGCGTTGATCTGGACCACGCTGCGGGACCTGCGGGGCAAGCAAGGGTCAGGAGATGGGCTGTGGCATGGGAGGCACAACACATCTAAAGCATCCTCCAGAGGTGGCCCAGAAGCCTCCAGATTCACCCTTTTCCTGACATCAGGCAGGTGCTGAGGAAGACCAAAGGCCACCACAGCGTCCTGCTCTACTCTCAGGTCATCTATATAGCATTGAAGAATATCTTGCACTTATTTGCCTCCTACTGAAGCAGCACCAAGAGCAGGATTTGTGGCCCCTTCCATGCGTGTAGCAGACCCCAGGGTGGCCCATCTCTGCTGGCCACAGCTGCTCTCCATCCTAATAACTTCAAGGCTCTTTCCAAACCATTATTCAATGTTTGAAAACACTAAATCATTATTTAATAAGAGCAGGGGGAGCCTGGGCTGATCACCACAAACCAATGAGCTGGACTGAGACTCCTGGGGAACTAATGATGAAGTTCAATGCAAAACCAATTCTGACATCCTTCTAGGGCCCAATGGCATCGCAATCCCACTGCCCAGCGAACAGGGGCTTGTTATTGTGGGAAGGTGGGCGAGATTGTTGGGAGATCAGTTTTCCCTCTAAAGATTGCAGCATGTTGCAGTGAGCATTGGAAGAGCAGGGTGCCAAGTGAGATGGTCCAGCTAACCACAGCAGCACGGCATTCCCCAGGGAGCCCACGGCCAAGTCCACGAGCCTGTCCTCGTTCAGGTCCAGCTGTCCATGGATGCTGCATCCGAAGTACATCAGCCCCGGTGCGAGGTCCGCAGCTGCTATCCGCTGAAAGGAAAAGGGAGAATCCAGCCTGGTTTCCCATTGGAGCATCCCTGCCTGTGAAGGAGGGGTTCACCTCCTGGCCTCTGAAGATGCCCCTTCCCAAGTGACTGCACTACAGTTTTCCAGGCAATGAGAGCAGTTTTACTTTGGAGACACCATCCAGAGATTCCTGCTGAATTTACTCTGCGTATTTACTATTCCATACATGTGGCAGGGGGTTAGAACTGGATGAGCTTTAAGGTCCCTTCCAACCCAAACCCGTCTGGGATTCATCTCTTGCAATTCATTGCACCAAGTGCTGAGCATTGCCCCTGATTTCCAACATGTTTTCCATACCTTAGGTTTGCTTTCGCTTGCATCCCTCACAATGTGAATTTATCGTGCTCCATCAGTCCTTACATGGCATTTGCTCTGATGGAGGGTGAGGACAATCGAAGCACACGCAGGAACCATCCCTACCTGCTTGTACTTCTTCAGGATGGTCTCTTGGAAGCCAAGGAAGATGTATATCGCCCCTTGGTGCTCGTCCTCCAGAGGAGCCCCGACAACCAGGTCGTTGTAGGAGTCCTGGTTGAGGTCAGGCACGGCGGCGATGCAGGAGCCGAAGCGGGAATTCTGGTAGCTCTGCAGATCCAGGAGGGCTCCGCTGGGAATGAAGCGGTTCTGCAGGGCCAGCCAAAGAGAAAAGGTGAAAACCCAACCCCAAACCATCAGCAGTGAGCCTGGCAAAGGGAGAAACCCCCCAAAGGCAAGCGAATGATGCGCTGTGTGTGAGCAGCTTCTATAGGGAAGGTGACTCTCCTGGGGCTGCAGGACTTTCTGCTGAGCATGCTGAGCCCTGCATCAGCTTTGCCTTCCTTCTGTAACAACCTATGTAAATAACGGCACGAAAAGCTGTGCTTTGCTTATGGGGACTCCTGCTGCCGCAGGCGGGATCTGCAGCCTTGCTCATAGAGCGTGGATGCTCATTGCCGGTGTGATTTGGCTCAGTTTGAGCCAGGTCTGGGGGCTGCAGCAAAGCTGGTCCTGCCCCAGAGCACTGGAAGGGGATGGGGATGGTGCATGTCCTGTCTGTGCCCTGCAGTGATGGTGGAGGGACCAACCTGGCTGCTCTCCACAGCCCCGTGCCTCTGGGCAGGAGGGTGCCCGTGGAGGAAACCCTTTTGGGGAGGCAAAATGAACGGGGGCTTTCCCCATAGAGACATCCCCGTGTTGCAAAGCCCCCCCCTTGCACCCCGTGTATCACCTCCTTGGTACCGGGAAGCTCATCCAGCCGGGAGCAGCAAAGCCTTGAGGCGATGCAGCTCTGCTCCAGCACGGGCTGGATTCCCTTTGGCAGCGAGCAACCCCCTTGGGATTGCTTCTAAACAAGGAAAGCAGACAGATCCTACTCCAAAGCAGAGGCAGTGCCAAGCTCAGCTGCCTTCGGGCAGCGCTGCCGTGCCCTGTGGGTGCCTGATGGAAGCTGGTCGGTGAGCGCAGCCTGGAGCCAGCCCGGGGAGGTGACACAAGGGGAGAGATGCAGTTTCTGTGCTAGCACCCAGCTCCGTGGTGCTCCCGCGTACCTCCTGCAGGGTGTAGACATAGACCTTGCCCCTCTCCCTGCCCTCGCTGAAGTACATGGGGGCTCCCACCAGCAACACATCGGTGATGCCATCGCCGTTGACATCAAGGGAGTTGATCTCGCTGCCGTAGTAGGAGCCGATCTGGAGGAGACAGAGGAAGGGATGGCACGCAGGGGTACTGCCCCAGTGGGGGCATTTCAACCCCATGGGGCTTGGAGCTGTGGATGCAGCAGCAGCCAGGGCATCCCATGGATGTGCTGCAGCGCTGAGCTATTTGAACAAGACCATTTGTGAACAAAGGGTGAGGATTGATGGAGAAGCATGGGTTAAGCCATGCAGTATTCTGAGCAGGCATTACCTGCTCTCCCTTTAGCGCCTGGTGGATGGTGAGGTTCCTGTTGTTGTGCATGCTGAAAAGGATGACCTTCCCGGTGTGGTTGAACCTGGGAGCTCCTGCGACGTAGATCCGCTCGTGCTTGGTGGAGATGACGGAGGAGACGGTGTAACCTGGAAGGGGGCAGGCATGGGTTGAGCATGGATGAGCACTGCCTGCTCCCAGCGCTGCTTGGATCTGCTTTCCATTGGCCCCCAGCTGCTGACACAGCTCTGGCCACTTCCCAGGTCAGGAAACAAGAAGCCCAGATTTCCTCACAGATAAAGCCATTCACATCAATCCTGGTGCCCCAACCTTGGCTCTGAGCTGCCTTTCTTTAATGTAGGTCCTACCTACACCCTGAGCTGAGAGTTCTGGCACTGCCTAATGCAGCCGTGCAAAATCCTTCTTTCACCAAGGTGAGCCCAATTCCTGGCTGGATGAGGGCTTTACTGCATGGATCACATCAAGTTAAACAGACACCAGCACGGTTGAGCACACCAGGAGGCTGTGGTACCTGCTCCTTCGAGACCCCTCCAACACCACATCCCAAACCAGGCATGAAAGACTTTGCTGATGCTTGATGTTAACACTCGCAGTCTGATAAGAGCCATGAATCCATCAGGACTATTCCTTCTGAGTCCTTATGGAAATAACCCCATGCAAGTGAATGACTCTGAGCAATCCCTGGCATCACCAACACACGTTGCATGCTGGGCTGCAGCACTTGCCCTGGTTGCAGGTGGAATTATGGAGGACTATAACACTGGAGCTGCAAAATCCTGTTTTTCAAATGCAGCTCCAGGATCCTCCATGTTCACAGTCAGTGAAAATTATTAGAAATTATTAGAAAGAAATAATAATAAATTATTAGAAATTATTTAGGAAATTAAGTATTAGAAGTTAATTAGGAAAGCATGGCCAATCATGAAGCTGGATCAGATCACTTGGGATCACATCCAGTTGAATTGTGAGTATCTCTAGGGATTATCAGGGTTTATGGACCTCTTCCCCTGGGCATTGCCTCTATATGGGATGTCTGTCAAGGGATATTCCTAAACCAAGCGTCAGCCTTGAAATCCCCATTTCCCAGCACTGGGAGAGCTGGGATTCTCCATTTTTATATATTAAATAGTAAGGAAATCAAGCATTTCCTTAATATTTCTGGATTTCTTACTCCAGACAATGGGAACGAGAGTCCAGCTGAGCTCCCACACACTCTCATGGATTTCCCTTGCACAGCCACAGCCATCCCCGCTCCAGGCTGTCACCCTACGGGATGACCCCCATGTCCAGGAGCTGTTCATATTCCCAGCACAGGGAATAGCCCTGACACGCTGGCAGTCAACCCCACAGCATCCCAACCCTGGGGCAGCTCATCCTGGCACGCACATCTCCGGAGGTTTTATAAGCAGGCTGTTATTTCTGCTCCGGAGCCTCAGCAGCCGCACATGGAACGGATTAACCCAGCAGGTATTTCCTCCCTAGGCATGGAATTTCATCGCTGCTTTTTAAACCATTCCAGTAAGTGCTGCAGATGACCTGGGCTGAACGGTGTCTGAGCTACTTCTGCATTGAAAGCACTTCTGTGCTGCTCACCATGGTCGACACTGGGCTCTTCCCAGGTGAGGATGCTCACGTACGCTGCATCCCTGAGCAACACGGGTCCAATGGGAGCTCGCAAAGAGCCAGGCACAGTCTCCACCACTGGGAGCACTGGCTGCTATTAGTCACTTGGGAAATAGTTGTGTTTCCTACTACTGAGCATGAAGTCATGAGCTGAGCCCTGGCAGCAGAGCCTCCTTCAGCTTTCTTACCTAAATACGCTCCATGATTTTTCAGCTCCTCCGGGAACTCCTGGAGATAAGATTCCCGCAAGGGAATGACCTTCCCACTGCTGGTTTCCTTCAGGACGGCCCCGTTCCAGTCATAGGCACCCACTGCTCCCAGCAAGATCCCGTCCTGTGGGAGAGCAGGAGGAGTCTGAAGGGCAATTCTCCCCCACGCCTCCCATATGGGCAAAGTCCATCATGCCGAGATGGATGAGAGGACCCAGTGGGATGCTTTTGTTTGTGAACACGCATCGGGGTCCCTAAAAGCTCAACTTCTAGACTATGTGGAATCATGGAATGCTTTGTGTTGGAAGGGACCTTAAAGCTCCTCCAGCTCCAACCCCTGCCACGGGCAGGGACCCCTTCCACTGGAGCAGCTTGCTCCAAGCCCCTGTGTCCAACCTGGCCTTGAGCACTGCCAGGGATGGGGCAGCCACAGCTTCTCTGAGAAGACATATATAATAATACTAATATATAACACTATATATATAACTATATATAATAATAATGGTATCTATAGAAAGCAACCCATTTTCTAAAGCACACCTGCAAAGATGGAGATTTTTAACCATGCTGCAGTGACATTTCCTCCCCATTCCTATATTTCCAGCGTGCTTTTCCACCCCTGGAAAACCCCAAGCACAAATCCCTGCGTGCTTTTCCCTTGGACCTGCCAGCCTGCAGAGCCCATGGGTGAAAGGGACCGACCTAATGCATCCCACCATCAACAAGTGTTTTCCTCTATGGCACATCCCAACGTGTGCATCAGGCGGAGCTGCTGGAGGCTGGTCCCAAGGAAGGCACTGGTCTTCCTTCCTCATGGGATCAGCTAGTGGCATTACAGGGATGATAAAAGGAACAGGGGTGCCCTCTTGCATGGGATGGATTAAAAAACCCCACCACATTTACTCTCTTACTTCCACAACATGGGATGAAAACCCAGTCTGGGACATTTCCAGTCCAAAGGAGATTTCATTCTTGTTGGTTCCTTAAAAAAAAAAAAAAAGAAAAAAAGCAGGAATTTGTATTTAATTTATGTATTTAATTAATATATTTAATTTATATATTTGTATTTAATTAAAGCTTTGCTTTCCTGGAGGGGCTGAGCATCCACCTCTACTGCACCTGGAGCGCAAAGGACCTCAGCTGCCACAGATGAGCCTGTGCCTCCCTAAACCACCACAATTCCACAAAACCCTGCTGCTAACAGGTACTGGGGGCTTTGCCCTGGTGCTGTTCTCAGCCAGATCCCACAGAAATGTGCATTTAGAGCATTCTGCTTCCGAATTGCAACTGGGTGAAGCCACCAGAGCTCTGCAAAGAGCAGTGGCCAGGATGAGGGGTGTTCTTTGGATAGAGGGGATTGGTGCTCCTGGTGCTTGAGGGATGCACTCAAACTAAAGATGCTTCTTTCTATATGAAGTTATTCAAAGCATGATTTCAGGTTCTGTATCAAGCAGGTATTAGGGAAACCCCTGGTGTGAGCCATGCAGATTCTGACTGACAGCCCACCTGAAACCAGGACATGTCAGGCATCACTCACCTTCCAAGCTAAATATCCTTTCCCCCAGAGCATCCACAATGTCCTTAAGAGCTGCTTCGTCTGTGACATTAAAGAAATGCTTGTCATCTGGGTCGCTCGCTATGAACTTTATCTCATTCAAAAAGGCTTCGGGATTGATTCCTCTTCGGTTATAATAACCCAGTACCTAGGTTTGAAAGAGAAACACAAGACTCAGGGGTGTTTGTGTGATGGATAAAGCCATCCCAAAGCACCTGAGGGGTGTCCATGTGGAATGAACCTGCCAGGCACCTCATTGTGGGAGCAATCAGAGGAGCTGCTGTAATTCCTCCAGGCAGCCCAGGATGAGCACATCTCATTCAATTCAGGTGCCTGATGTAATGCAGGGTCCTGCCTGTCCCTGCCCATGGCGCCTGCTCCAGAACCCAAATCCAGAGCCAAGCATCCCACTAAAAGCAGGACCAGCAGCAAGGACCCTTGTTGAGGTGCTGGGAGAGGTGGAGATGGGCTGCGTTGCCAGCCCCATTGCATTGGGGTGCATCAGTATGGCTTTTACTATCACTTACGGCCACGGCGTATCTGGTGACATTGTCCTTCTCGCTGTCCTCGATCACCTTCTCCAGGTCTGGGCTGTCGTGCGACTCTCCATCTGTGATTACAATCATTACTCTCTTTGCCCCTTTCCGGCCACCTTTCTGAAACGCTTCCGAGCTGCAAGTGAAGAGATGCCCTGGGCTGCTCAGCCGCGCCAGGCCACAGCTGCCCAGATGTGCGCCCCATCGCCCGCATCAGAGCACCTCGAGGGGTGCTTGGGCTGGTAGCCCTCAGGGAGGTGCAATTGGGACCCTCAGGGAACTGCGGGGCTTTAAAGCAGGGTTTTTATCCACCTGGAGATAAGGATAGGAAGGAGAGGAGCCTTTAATAAGGAAAATGCCCTAAATCTGCATCAGGAACACTGGGGCTGGTCGGGGGCTGAGAGCTCAGCTCTGGGTGCTTTCAGAGGGAGGAAGCATCTTCAGTCTGCTCTGCAACTTCCAAGGGGAATGGCTTGAACCTGCCCGAGGGGAGACTGAGCTGAGCTCTTAGGCAGAAGCTGTTCCCTGTGAGGGTGCTGAGGCGCTGGCACAGGGTGCCCAGAGAAGCTGTGGCTGCCCCATCCCTGGCAGTGCTCAAGGCCAGGTTGGACACAGGGGCTTGGAGCAAGCTGCTCCAGTGGAAGGGGTCCCTGCCTGTGGCAGGGGTTGGAGCTGGATGGGCTTTAAGGTCCCTTCCAACACAAAGCAGTCTGGGATTGCTGTGATTCCTTCTGGCCCAGCTGCAGCTGAGGATGGAGCAGCTTTGCCAGGCATCATTGGTAAAGCACTACTTGAGGACAGAGCCTTCTTGCAGAAGCATTTTTAGCCTGGTGCTTTCTAAGCAGCAAGAAACAGCAAATGAGGGAGAGGAAAGAAGAATAAATGGTGATTTAAAACTTGCTCTCAGAATGAACAGGAAGGTGAGCGGTTTTTACCGAGCAAACTCTATCCCATAGGCAGTCCTGGTCTCTGTACCTCCTCTTTGCTCTATGTGACTGGCAGCTGCAACCACATCTTTTACAGACCTGTAGTCATTTAAATGAAACTCATGGACGACGTCTTCCCCGTACTGAACAACTCCAACCTGGGGATTAAAGGAATATCACAAAGGATGCAACACCCTGCTGCATAGCCGGGGGCTGCACACTTGGTCAACCGCATGGAATAACAGCCCCTCTCACAATCGGTCCCTCTGTCCCCATGTGCTCCAGTTTTCCCTCCATGGGATCATAGATAATGCTCAGATGTATTTCCAGTCTCTGCCAGCCCCTTCCTCCCCTGCTGTAAAGGTTTGGGGTGACGCACATGTGCTGTGCCCCATTGCAGCCCCCAGCATCTCTAAACATGGTGTTATTTGTGTTGATGGATGCACAGATCCCTGCCCACACCAGCCCATGATTACTTATAGGAAGAGAAGGGAAATGAATTCCCAGCTGCCTTGCTACAGGGACATACTTCTATTAGGATTCCGTAGAATCATCCTGTGCCTGGCTGGAATGTGGGGGGCTGCTCTCTCCATAGCTCATTAATGTGAGCAGTATTTCCATGGGCTCAGCTTTAAAGCCCACACATTGAAAGGTCCTTTTGAGAACCAACAGCACCAATAGCATCATACTGGCAGAAACCAGACATTGAAAAGGGCCCCATGAGCGTGGCCAAGGGACTCTGAGTGACACGGGGGGCACACACGAGTTGGGCAGGGTCTTACTTGTATCTGGCCAGGGCCAATATAGAACTTCTTCAGGATGTTTATGAGGAAGTGCTGCACCTCAACCCAAGGATAGATGCTGTTTGAGCCATCCAGGACTATGATTATGTCCATGTACGTTTGGCATCCTGCGAAAAACACATGGTGGGTTATTGAGAGCTTTTGGCAGCGCTCGCAAAGGGGAGGTTTAGGGCTTCATTCCTCGCAGTCAGGTGCTTGCTCTTATGATTGGTTTGGGGGAAAAGTCTTATTTCAGTCATTATAAGGACCTTTGGGCTTCGGCAAGGTAGAGAGAAGCCACAAGCACCCTCCCTGCCGAGAAAGGACTGGAGAACTTGCTAAGAATAGCACTCAGCTGCATCTTTTCTGATTCAGATTTAAGCTTTCATCCGGTCTAATATCACTGCATACTTCAAAGGGTGGCCCCTGCAGGCAGGATCCGGCCTCCTTTCCTCCCGCAGAGCAATGCTTTCCCCCTGAGTCACTCCTCAGCCCTGCCTGAACTCGCCATAGAACACCAGTCGGGCATTTCCTCCCCTTCCCATTCAATCCTCTGCGAAAGGCGGCCAAAAACCCCAGCGAGGACCCCAGGGCTCAGCTCTGGGTTTAAGCACTCGGCTGGTTTTCAGTGGGGAAAATTGCTCAGCATCATCTGTCTTCTTTACACTTTACAGTATTATTGAGGAAAGTTGCAGGAAACCAGGAGATGCTGGGTTTTCCTGGGACAGATTTATCGGCCCTTCCCATCTACTGCAGGCATTTATGGGTTAGGGCATCCATGGACCGGAGTCACATGGGGATCACTCCATCCTTGTGGTCCTCAGCTGTGTGCTACCACCTTGATCCCCTGCTCACCCCAGGAGCCTCTGCATCCCACTTATTGAATGATGACACCGTGCTCACCCACAAGCTTCCCTCTAAAACACCACTTGCCCTTTACAGCAAGGGCTAAAAGCATTTCCTGGCCATAAAGAGGGCAGAGACACCGAGAATTTCATGATGGGCTTTGCCTTTACTGCCTCTGCCACCCAAAAGTCCCTTTTTCCCATGCCCTGCTTTATGCCATGAGGATTAATCAACACCAAAAGGGTGATGGATCTGGGACATCGCGCCCTGTGCCCAACTGAACAAGGAGCTTCCAGGAGCCCTGATGCTGCGGGACAGGCTTCTGCAATTTATTACCTGTTACAGGAAAGCCAGGAAGCTTATTTAGTACCTCAGAATGAAATCACGTATCCCAAATCACAGATTTGGGCCAAGCTATTCAGCTTCCAGTCAATGAGCACTTTGTTTTGTGTGGCCAAGGTCCGAATTCTTTCCCTATTTTGCCTTCCTAGCTGTGCTGATAAAATATTCTGGATCCTTTTATTCCCAGCTTTGGAAGAAGAAGGTGGGGTTTGTCTTCCCCCGGTGTCAGTCAAAAGGAAAATGGTTACCAGATGTCTGTGTCCAGTAACCCCCTTTGAAACACTTCCCTGCAATCACTTCCTCTGCTCTCTCAAGCACTGGCATCTCTTTGTTTTCTCAATGGGGCTGAAGGGATTAGAGAACAGGGATCCCCTGGGGCTTCAAAGGCAGGGTTAGAGCTGCAGGGTACCACTGATTCCCGTACTCTGCAGAGCAGGAGCCACTGTCTTGGAGAACCTGAAGTTGGAGTTGACCCGGGAGCACATCCCTGTGGTGTAGTAGGAGCTCCCGCACTCGTGGGACCAGAGAGGGCTGCAGGCCTGTGGAGGGAAACAAAGCATCAGGGATGGCTTAAAAACAGCCACCTTTGAATCGCTGCTTCGCTGCTGTCTTCTCCTTTGGCATCATTTTCCCCATGGAAGGTGAGGCTTCTGAGCCCTGCAGTGCATGCAGCATGTGTATAAACACACCGAGAGGTGCATTTGCATGCATTTACATGCCCTTGTACATGCACCTGGTTTTATGGACCGTTGTAAAAGCCCCCTTTCCTCACCAGAAAGCTGTTGTCCTTGGGGTTGGTGGCCAGGCTGAGGCCAAGGCGCATGTTGTCCTTCCGCTCGGAGACATTGGAGAGCGTTACCCGTCCTTCGGAGAGAGGATGAGGTTAGGGACCACTGCTGAGCAGGGATGCTGAGAAGGGATGCTGAGAAGGGATGCTGAGCAGGGATGCTGAGCAACCACACCACACCACACCACACCAAAACCAAAACCAAAACAAAATGCTGAGAAGGGATGCTGAGCAGGGAGGTTGAGCAGGGATGCTGAGCAGGGATGCTGAGCAGGGATGCCGAGCAGGGGTGCCGAGAAGGGATGCTGAGAAGGGATGCTGAGCAGGGATGCTGAGCAGGGATGCTGAGCAGGGGTGCCGAGCAGGGGTGCCGAGAAGGGATGCTGAGAAGGGATGCTGAGAAGGGATGCTGAGCAGGGATGCTGAGCAGGGATGCTGAGCAGGGGTGCCGAGCAGGGGTGCCGAGAAGGGATGCTGAGAAGGGATGCTGAGAAGGGATGCTGAGAAGGGATGCTGAGAAGGGATGCCGAGCAGGGATGCTGAGAAGGGATGCTGAGCAGGGATGCCGAGCAGGGATGCTGAGCAGGGATGCTGAGAAGGGATGCTGAGAAGGGATGCTGAGAAGGGATGCTGAGCACCCATCCCACATCCCCGTGGTGCTCCCCCTCATCTCTGGAGCAAGGGGGATCCAGGTGAATGCTGCAGCAGTGGTCTCTGCCTGCTTACACTGCAGACTTTGTGCTTTTGATTTATTTTGGAAGCATCAAGATGAGAATTGGCTTTTCCCTCTCAGATACCACAACCAAGAAAGAGAAAAGTCTTCTAGGCAATGAAGCTGTGAGTCAGAGATGGCACCTCTTCTACTGTCAGTCTAGGAATAAACCCCTCTCTGAGCAGCTCCAGCATCTCAAGGTTTATTGCCTGACCAGTAGGCTGGTTTATCGTTGTGCATTGCTTTCGTTTCCCGTGTTTCACAAGCCAGAAAGTGGGAACAGCCCCCAGGGCAGCCCTGTTAATGCCACTATCACTGAGCTGTGACACAGACACTGCCATTCCTCTATTTATGGGCTCAGAGTGATGCAGCTCCCTGTGACCCAGGGCTCCTCTTTGCTATTTTGCCTGAGAAGCAACCTGAGAGGGAGGAAACTAGACAGGTAATGGTAAACCTGGGGGCTGGTTTCATTTCCTGTGGCCTTTGGAAGCTTCTTGCTGAGGTTTAAATTGAGGGGAGGCTCAAAACCCGAGATCTATAACCCAGAGCTCAAAGGAGCTCAGCCTGAAGCTGAGCAGCTTCCAACAGCCCTCCCTTCTCCCCTGCAGAGCAACCCTGAGGTTGCTTCACCCCACCATGGGCATAGACCACAGCAAAGCCAGAGGAAAAGGGGGTTTATCCCATGTCATCAATTCTCCAGCATCCCAGCTGCAGATGCTGCCAGCCGCTGTCCTGCTCTGGTACCCAAGAACCTCAGCCCCTGCTTCTCCACACTATGGACATCTCTGCTGCCTGCTCACTGCCAGCTTGGCTTCCCCCCCAGGGCACCTCCGTGCCTGGGTTTACTCAATGGCCTCAGTGCTAACCAGACAAGTGAGTGGATTGGGAATGAATCAAATAGGATGTGCTCATGGAGCCCATCTTTTCATTTAAATCCCATTTCCAATGGAGAAAAGACTGGTTCAGCAAGACTCAAATTTACACATGCAAAAGGTTTATCTCCCTGAAGAATCTCGCTGTTCTCACAGAAAATAATACATAAAAATGAAAAAAAGAAGAAAATTCTGCTTAAAAAAACCTTTAAAAGTCTGGAGCCCATCAATGAACTACTGCAGAGCATCCAGATTTCCTCCTCCCTTTATCAGCTCTGATAGAAAGCAGGATAGTTCAGATTCATTATGATGAAAAATGAAGTGAGAACAACTGCTCCAGCTGCTCCAATGATAAAACCTTGCCCAAACCCCAGCGATGCCCCTCAGGACCATGGAAAATGTCCCTCGTTCTCTAGTTCCCTGCTGAGATGGGGATGTGTCCATCAGGTATCCCACTCTGGGCAAAGGGGACCTCTTGCACTGCCATGACCCTGGAAGGCCATGTCCTGATGTTGTGATATTGGCATGGTTGGTGCTAGAGCCTGCTTGCTCCATGCAGGGAGATGGGATTGGGATGTCAGTGGGATTGGAGCATCCCTGGGGTCTCTGCTCCTGTGACAACACTGATGGGGCCCAGAGGTGGTGGGGCTGGGTGATAACTCCCAAATAGCAAAGCCACGGGAGCAGGCTGGGTCCTGGGAGCAAAATGCCTTTGCAGAGGGAATTACTGCAGTGGACACGTTGTCTGAGCATCCCCTGAAGAGGGAATACAGACAGTGCTATGTGCAGCCAGGTATTTGCTAAAGGGGCCATTATCCATTGATAGGGTCATTCTGATCGCTTAATAAACCAGTTTAAGCTATATTAAACAAATTCTTTACTTCATTCTGCTCTGCTTGATTTTACCCCATGTTGCTTAAAGCTCAGCACCAGGAGAACAAGAATTCCTTATTTAAAAATCCTCCAAAAACATGCAGTCCTCCTGCTTTTGGGGACAATCTTGCCCTTTTGGGGCAAGAGGGCGCATCTTTACAGACCAAAGCAGTGATAACAAGCACCATGTTAAAACACCCATCTCCCCCCGCCTCCATGTGCGGTACCTAGGTTGAGTTTGGTGCAGTTGCTGTGGGTGTCACTGGTCACTGGGCACTTGTAGACATCTCCGGTCTTCTGCTGGCCATTGGTTTCATAGGGAGCTCCCACCACCAGCCTGTGGGAAAGAGGGGTCCATCAATGCACAAAGGCTGGATGGGAGGTGTGGGAATGAACCCACAGACAAGGAACTCCCAGCCCAAGTCTCTGGCTTGGTTCAGGAGGTGTCAGTAGAGGGGACACCATCATCCCCCTGACCTGACTCAGTGCAAGCAGTAAAGGCACTAATTCAGCTTCCCCTTCCCATGACAGCAGCATGACAATAAGCTGGGGATGATGACTCAGTGCTGCTTGGAAGCAGTGCCCATCACATACCAAAGGAAGGGTTTATATCCTAATAATAAATACATAATAATGTGCTGTCCCATCCCTGGCAGTGCTCAAGGCCAGGTTGGACACAGGGGCTTGGAGCAAGCTGCTCCAGTGGAAGGCATCCCTGCCCATGGCAGGGGGTTGGAACTGGATGAGCTTTAAGGTCCCTTCCACCACAAACCAGTCTATGATGCTACAAATAGCAAGGAGGTGATGCAGCAGTAACAGCAGCTCACACTGGGATCCACAAGGAACTTTTGCATCTGGGACATCAGAGGTATTTTTCTCACTTGTACTTGTAAGACTTGACCAAACCAGCACAAAACTGCAAACCAAAGGAGGGGGAGAGCAGGACCCAAGGAATTTGACCATTCCTTCCTGGCTGGTTCAAAAATACCCTCAACCACAAGTTATTGGCATCTTCTGCTCCCAGCGTGTTTGCCCAAAATACATCTGCTCCATTGCTTTTGTTTGCTGTCAAAATCCTATCGGTGGATCCCCAGATGAACAGGATCCCTTTTGTTCTGCATCACCCTCCCCGGCAGCTGGCAAAGCAGCTGTCCCCAGCACAGATGTTCCCTGTTAGACCAGAAATGGTCATTTTTGAAGCTACTGCTGCTTACAAAGACACTGAACCCTCATTCTTTTATTCCATCCCTGTAAAATGGATTTGCCACCAAAAAGCTCCAAATCCTAAGCAGCGTTCAAGGATTCTCATGGAAGTACTCCCTGTCTTACAGCTTCTTTGTTAACGAGGATATTAACCAGGGGAAAACAACAACCCTATGGAGGTGCCCTCAACAGCATCCAGAAGCTCAGGGAAGTCTGGTACCTTCTCCATGATGTCTACAAGGAGTTTGCCCATGCCCCTCTGCCACACTGTCAATGCCCATTTGCTCATGGTCGGACATGGGGGGAAGATGGAAGAGGTGAAATGTGGGAGAGGGAGAGAAAAAGACCTTGAAGATGAAAAGAAGAAAAGGTTGGGACTCTTGGGAAGATAAAGTTCTCCTTTCCTAATTCTTAATGCCCACAGGTTTAACATAAATAGATTTAAGATTAACTCAGAGCAGCTCCACCTTGATGCGCCTCCCCCTCTGGAATCCTATCCAGGATTTTCCCATTGATTAGCACTCACATATTAATACTGTCACCCTTCCTATAAATAAACATTCCTGAACACCAGCTGTTATTAGGTCGAAGCATCTCATCCAGATGTGAGACGATGACGAGGGCAAACCGCGTTCCCCCAGTTCCCAGCCCCACGTCAGGGCTGGGAGCTCAAAGACAGCCCAACTATTTGCAGCCGCTGCCAGCAATGTGGAGCTCATGAAACCAGAATTCTTGTCTCCCGAAGACAATGGAATCGTTTTCCCTTTCCAGCTACATTTAAGTGATTAATTAGCTGAAGCTGTCAAATTCTCATGGAAACTTGGCAGCTCGGGAAGAGGCTTTTCCAGCTGTTTGAAAGGTGCCGGTCACAAGGATGCTGTGAGTGGTCCCCAAAGGGGGCTGCCAGAGATGCTGCTCTGCTCACCAGCTCACCGCCCTGCTTGCAAACCATTTCCTTCACTCTGTGGTTTGCAAATCTGTGCTTTAAATGTTGTTTTTCTGTCAAAAGGAAAAATTCCATCCCAAATCACCCAAATCCAATCACAGCATCTCACTGCTCCATCCCCGCTCTCCTCCTCCCCACACACCCTTGGGTCACCCCACATCTCCCCAGAGGGTGACAATCCCCCCCATCAGCCACAGCCTGCTGCTAAACAAGCAAAGCCTCTGCAGCAGCCGGCCCTTGCGTCATGGCTTGGCTAATAAATGAAGCCTTAAAAGCAAATAAGAACCAAACAAGCCCGCCCTCGCCTTCCTTTTCATGCGCTCCGTATGGGGACAACAAAAGCAAAATAGAAGAGGGGATTAAATGCAGTAGGCACAGACTGCTCAGAGCAACATGTCTGAGGATGTATTTTTAACTTTCATCTGGGAAAAACAAGAGGAATAAGGAAAACCAGGCTGTTGGTGGAAATACTCGAGGAGCCCCAGCACAACCAGCAGAGCGGAAACCAGCTTCTGCTTTGCAAGCAAAGCCCCCATGCTGGGGCCTGTTGCTGGTGCCCTGCCCGGGCTGCAAACATCAAAATGATGTGTTAAACTCAATTTGCATCTCTTTTTAGCGCTGGTCGAAGGGGGTTTGTTACACGTGAGCAGCGTGTGCAGCACACAACCCGATGAGCCGCTGCTGTGCTTCAGTGTCTGAGACAATTAAAATCACAGCAGCTCGCAGCTGATTGAGTTATTGGGGGTTTTCTCTCAGTCAGAACACAATCTGGTGGAATCCCCCGTGTCACAGACACTCATTCATGCACTTATCTTGGTAACGAACCTGATAAATGATGTTCGGCTGCAGCACGCCTCCTGGAAGAACATCCATCCCTGAGTTGAAGGCATCAATAAGGGAGAAACCAGTTCCCCTGGGAAATCTCTCACAGGGTTCATCCCTTCAGAATCCATGGATGTATTCCCATGCTCCTGCACTGAGCCAAAAGGATGTGCCCATCCCCAGCATCCCACCATCAAACCGACAGGCCTGGCTCTGGTTCTGCTTCGGTTATTCCATCCCTATTTATCTTAATTCATTATTCTCTACTGCATTAATTGCTAGTTTCTACCCATTGCCCTTTAAGTGCTGTTGGCTTTTCCCAGCCCTTTCTCCTGCCAGGGCTGTATTAACCAGTATCTTTGCCCAGATATAGCTCAGCCCTTGCCCCATACACATGATGACCCCATACCCCAACCCGAGCATCCCACAGAGACCCCTCAACCTTTCTGCATCGATCAAATTCCTGACTTTTTAATGGAATAACCCTCCCCTGGCACATCAGGCTCCCCGGGTGCATTGAGGAGACGTTGAAAAGCTCATTTTGAGCCTGAAGTTGTTTTGATTAAATGGAAAGAAATCAGGAAAGGAAGGTATGTCTCACTAGTGAGCCGGGAATGCAGGGATTAGGGAAGGAATGGAGACGCTGCTATACTTTTCACAGGATTTTTCAATCAATGGGACACTTAATCTCCTGTAAGGCAAATTCACTTGCAGTTAATTTAGTCAAGATGGAACTGGATGAAGAAGTGATTCAGGAGGTTCAGGAAAGGGAGGGCTCAGCTATGGAAAACTTTAACCGGGATCGGAGCTCCTTGGAGGGAGTGTGACAGAGGAATGGACCTTGAAATGTTTTTCTCCACATTGATGGAAAAAAACCCTTAGTGGGATTCCAAGGAGAGGCTGAAACAGTGGCGGAGGCAATGAGAGGGGGCACAGGAGGATGTGGGACCTGAAGATGAGCCCTTGGGCTGACGGCATCTTTCTGTGCAGCCTCTGGCGAATCATTTGGCCAACCTGTGGTTGATTTATCATCTTTCAATAGGAGACAGCTCTGCTGAGGAGCAGAGGCCATGCAGGATGGAGTAGATGGTGGGTGTTAGAGCCCATGGCTCACTCCCAGTCTGCCTGTATTACCCCAGTTAATAGAATCATGGAATGCTTTGGGTTGGAAAGGACCTTAAAGCTCATCCAGTTCCAACCCCCTGCTATGGGCAGGGACACCTTCCACCAGAGCAGCTTGCTCCAAGCCCTGTCCAACCTGGCCTTGAACACAGACAACGTTAACAGACCATCTACTAAGTACTTAATAGACAACCTCATAGACAACCTAACGCGACAGAGCTCCATCCCCATCTGGGGCGGGTTAGGGGGTTTCTCTGCCTGCAGAAGGTGTCCATCTGCCAATGATGCTCCCAAGCACCCTCGGTTGTTATTCCTTCAAAGGCTGATCAGTGTTCCTCCTGCTTTAGCACAAACCCTCTCATTGCAAAGGGAAACACAAACACAACTGTAATTTCCCCTGCGGCTGTGCATGACGGGCTGAGCCGGGAATGATGCTCCTAATTACACATCCCATTCCCACAGCACGTCTGCAAACCCCTCCTGTGTCCAGGCGGGACCTGGGGAACCATCTCCCTCCACACCAAACAGCCACGTCATGGGAACAGCCCCAGCACCAGGACATGGGCACAAGCAGGGTCTGAGCCCTGCTTGATGCTGCAGCAATCCCATAGCATCCCAGTAAGCAAAATCAGTGGTGCTCTCCTTAAAATAGCCTCTGATGGTGCTGCAGAACGCGTCTGAGGAGCTCGCAGCATACTGCGGTCAGCACTAATGATGCTTGCTTGGTTTTCCTGCTGTAATATTTTCCCTTGTACTTAGGGCTATTGCAATAAAGAGGTATTTACAGGCAAGGCCTCTCAATGATCCTTGGCCTGGCTGTGGGTTTCCAGTGCGGTGCAGTGATTTGCTGCTCTGTGTTAGCTGTAGGCTGCGCGTGTTCCTCAGGACTCGTGTGATCTTTGGCTTCCTCCTGCAGGTTTCCAAAGCAGATGCTGATCTGTGACTCTGGTTCTTGCCTGGTGCCTCTTGCTTTCTTCCCCAGTCACCCATTATCACTGGTTAACAGTGTCGGAGGGGTCCCCCCCCCATGGATTTCTGCATGGGAGGCACTGGTGGGTCACTAGCTCCAGTATCACAGCTCAATCCAGCTGCTGTGGACTGGGCACCAAGGTCCCCCAGGCTCTAAATAATGAAGATGTTGCAAAGGCCATTTAATGGATAAATAACGTAGACTGGGAAGGATCAAGACCCTCTTCCTCCATAGAGACCTTAAGTGAGCAGCACATGTATATTGTGGTGGCACAGCAGGACTCGGTGTCCATCCACCTCCAGCCTCACTACAGTAGCGGCACTGGTGAATAGATGCTAATGCTATGGTGCAATACGAATGCCTTAGAAAACACCAAGGAGGGAGTTTTCCTTTGTGATCCAAGGGCTTGGCCTTAGTGGGTCTTCCCCAGCTCTTCCTCAAAACCTTGGTACATCTCAAAGGGGAAAGCCCAACTGTGCATCACAGCAAGCAAAGGCAGGCTCTCTCCAGGTTTCCTGCAGCCCCTTTAGGCACTGGAGCTGCCCTAAGGTCTCCCTGAGCAGCTGCTCTCCACTGCTGGATTTGCTGTGTAGCCCAAATCCCCATTTCTGCACGTGGCACCCATCAGATCCCTTGGGAACAAGAACACCAAGTGGATGGTGCTTTCTTGCTGGATGGGGGGGCAAACGCTATCCTTCCTCTTCTTGGTTTGTACCAGGCTGAGTGTTGGCTTGCCTGCAAGGGGATGTCCTCCTGCAAGCCCTGCAGTGAGTAACAAAGGACCACATCTATTTTTTGAGTAGATCAAATGCTTTCTAAAAGCACATGAAAGAAAGGAAAGGGCCCAACATGCAGCTGATGCAAACCAGCCCTGAGCCTCTGATAACCACAGGGCTTTATGGCCAGGAGGATCTGCTGCAGGGATGTCAGATGTCCCATGTCCTCGAAGACACCCTGGGAAAGTGCCAGGCAAAGCAGTCCCAAAGAGCCCAGCGATGCTGTAACAAAGCCAGTGGGGTTTTCTGGGGTAAAAAGGCCGTATTGTCCCAGAGAAGGGACCATCCTGAGCGCAGGAGGTGGGGTGGGCTGCTGGAGCATCCCACACCATGCGGGCAGCCCGTGCCTGCAGCCCTAGCATGGTGGGAGGGAGAGCTGGGAGTAGACATGATCCCTGTGCCGGAGGAATGCTCTGCAGTTATGTACCCTTTCACCAAAATAATCCAGGC
Organism: Neopsephotus bourkii; assembly: GCF_033783945.1. Lineage (NCBI taxonomy): Eukaryota > Metazoa > Chordata > Aves > Psittaciformes > Psittacidae > Neopsephotus > Neopsephotus bourkii. The sequence continues at coordinate 382,886 of NW_026902048.1, read as the reverse complement.
GCTCGGGTACCGGCCAAACCACAGCAGAACGGGAGCCAAGAGAGCCGCTCGCAGTAGTAGGGAAAGAGCAAACCTTTAACTGTTTTTCCAGATCAGCACAATTATAGCCTTCAATCCACCGAGCAGACTTCTCTCTGTTCTCCCTCCTCCTATTTTGCCTTCGGCCAGGCTCGGACTGGAAATGTCATGTCTGTGCCTGGAGGAGCCGTGGGGATGGGGCTCAGGAGGATGCCCCATTCCAGGCACCCATGGGATGGGGTTAGCCTTGCAAGGATGAGCTCCTGCTGAGGGCAGTGGGGAGCTGTGCACGGAGGGGTTCAAGGGGTCCTCCCTTTTGCAGCCCTTTGCTGCAAAGCAGGGTGAGGACAGCACTAGACATGAGCTCAGGAGGGTGAGAGCACCTAGAGAGCATCCAGCATCCCAAACACTGGACCTGCATCCCTTGAAGCCCATTGCCCCATCTCACCAGCAGCATCGGCAAAGGCCCAGCCACAGCCAGCTTGGGAATGCTGTTTATTAGTTTTACAGCTTCTGAAGGCTAATGGATGTTTATTCCCAGGGTTTTCCTTCCACAACCAGTTCTCCTCAAGCTTCATTTTTCACATAGCTGGAAGCTTTCGAGTCCCCCATCCACAAGCCAGCACAGGGCAGAAGTCCCAGCACTCCCTGCATGGAGCATCACGGATGCTGCTCTCTGCTCCATGGAGGCACAACCTGCACCCCAGGCTCCTTTGCCTCTCCTGCTTCTGTACTGGGGTGTCTGGTGGCAATGAAGAGCTGAGGGCGGTGGTTGGTGTGTCCTCCTGTGCACATGTGGGAGCAGGGAATGGGTTCTTTGGTCCTTCCTTAGGGAGTGACACAGTTCCTGCTTATGGGATGATGGGAAGCAATCAAGAAAAGCAACAGGGAGAGGAGGTGAAAGATGGAGCAGGCTTTTTTTACCTTTTTCTCCCAGTTCTGGACCTCTAAGAACATTTTCCCCCCAAATCCATATGATTACAGTTTGTTGGCCACAAACACCCACAAGCAGCATGAGAAGAGCACACATGGAGATGGGAGCTTCCACATTTGAGGGACACGCATCCCATTTGTGGAAACTCACTGCATGTTTGAACACACTTGTTTTGCTCAGATACCTCCAACTACAGCAGTAAGTCTTCCTGGACTTAGGTGATTCACACCTTAAATACCCTCACAATGACATGAAGGAAGGCATGACTTGGGGAAGAGGCTGCTCACCACTTCAGGTCAACACCAGCATCATCTCTGCTCTTATAGCAACTCACTTACCTTCAACCAGAGCTCCTGCCAGGCCACTTTGCCAAGCACAGAGAGCTCCCATTTTCCCCAGGTTCCACCCATGACGCTCATCAAGGATGCTCAGACTCCATAACGTGGGTATCACTTGCACTGCTGACACCAGGAGCACCCCAGAGCAGGGCAGCCACTGCTTGACTGTTGCTCTATGGAGCCACTCATTAGGGTCAATGTCAGCAGCCTCTTGTCATTCTTTCCATTCCCATACTTGGAGAAGGCACTTGGGTTGCACCTCCAGCTTAATGAAAGAGGGAGAGAACACGCTGAGAGAGAAGTCTGAAAGCCACTTGCTGCTCTGGAAGATGGGGAGCAGAGAAAAGCCACCCCTTGAACTGATGAGCGCTCTGAGCAGTGTATTCCAAGCTTCTTTCCCCCTGGAGTCTAATAACCTGCATTCTTTCCTCCCAGATTTTCCACTTTTGGGGTTGCACTCACAGCCCCCATGTGCAAATGACCTGGCTCCTTCATCAGCAGCTTAGAAAAAGGGACATGGCCACAACTAAAAATATACCTGGAGAATATGATATATGGGCTTGTATACACTCAAATATGTCTTTAAACACACACATACATATATAGGTATGTATGTGTGTGTGTGTGTATATATAAGCTGCTTTGAAACCCTTCTAAAGCCATCCACACTAGCCAAAAGCAGCTTTAAAAGACTCAGACTGAAGGACAGGTGCCAAAGTCCTCAGATTCCACATTTGGTATTTGGCAGCGGGGTCTCTGCACGTTGTTATAACCATCACTCCTATAGGAACCCCTTCTGAGATAACCATTTAGCTCCAATGCATTTCAAAAGGCTTTGTTGAGCTCCTCTGGGATGATACTGAGCGATGCTCGTCTGGCTTCTACCAGCAGCATCTTTGCATCTCCCTTTCTCCTGCCAGCTCCTGGGGTTGGCTGAGGCTCAGCAGCACTATTACCCTGCTCAGCCTGTGCTCCCTTGGTTTATGCTATAGATGCTTTGTTTGCTCAGTCATTTATCCTTTAACCACAGTGAGTCACAGTGGCTTCATTTTTAACTGTGGACACGTATTTAACAGGCATTTTGTATGGCATAATTGCACAGCCAAAAAGATGCTGTGCTTACATATGGGGCACACGCACTCTGGGCAGGGAACATCCCCTTCCCTCATGCAGAGGAACCAACAGGAGAGAAAACTACAGCTGGGTCCTGCCTGTTGCTGGCAGGAGAGATGGGAAAGGACCAAAATGAACCAGAGAGGGTTTTGCTCCAGTGTCCTGCTGGGAAAGGAGGAAAACCCCTCCCTTTCCTGGTCCCCAGTGCTTGACCAGCCCATCAGTGATGGTGGCAAGAGGGTTAAAAAGGCGTAAGAGCCCCGAGATAGCACAGGAATTGCAGTCCCTCTGCCAGGGCACAGCCAGGATCATGTTTAGAAGAGCACCTACACCTAAAATTAGGCTGAAAATAGTAAAAAGTAGGTGTTTTCCACCAATCTCCATAGGGCCTTCCCCTCAGAGAGCTCGCTTTGGGAAGAAATCTCTGCAAAGCAACAAAACCAGCCTGAGCAGGCACTGAACCCAATGGCTTAGCAAGGATGCTCGGGACATGGTAATGCTTCTGGGGAGACTCAGCTTGACCACGAGCAACCTCGTGCTTGGTCTTGAACTGAAGCAGGGTCTTGAGCATCACCATCACACAGATGTGGGTCTGAACCTCAGAGGGGATGCTGGGTGTTAAAATACCTCCTCAGGACCCGTATCTGCAATGGGACAGAGGCAGCTTCATGGGCTGGACCCCAGGCAACCTCCTCCCTTCCCAGCCTATCCCATAGCATGCGTTCCCAGTGGGAAGCTGAGCCTTATCCCACCATTCACAGCTTTATGACTATTAACTCAGGTCTCAGCTGGAAGGCAACAGCGACCCAGAGAGTGGAAACATCAGCACAGGTTTAACTGCAAACAGCTCCCTGGGATGCAGTGGGGACACTGGAGCTCAGACAGCACCCACAGCATCAGCATCACCCCATTAACTGCATGCACGGGACCATCTGGGACAAGCACACAATCCCTGTGGGAAGCTGGGGCTGGAGCCAGGGGGAAGGCTCACCACAGCGTGCCTGGGCTTCTGGCCCCAGCCCTCCGTTAGGGAAGCAGCGAGCAGGCCATGCTGATGGAAGTTTGGGAGAGCAAGGTTAAACCAAACCTCCCTGCTCCTCCTTGCAGTGAAATAGCTCAGCTTGAGGGCACAGGACAGGGTCCAGCCCTGTGACCCCACCAGCAAAGATCAGTGCAGGTCTGAGGGCTGAGTTCCAGTGGTATCCATCTGCACTAATCCCATGTTTGCTGTCATCCACCCATAGGGCACATCCTTCAGTTCCACTGCCATTGAGCTGCAGGGAATTTGATGGGGTTTTGAGCTGCCCTCATCCCTGCAGCATCCAGATGTGCTCCTGCCGAGCACCGAGGGTCCCTGCCAACATCTGTGCAGGATCCCCCAGCCCTGGCGAGGAGCAAAACCTGCCACGAAACCCAAAACCTGAGCAAAGCCCATCCAAGCCCCATCCCCTGCTCCTGACGGACGCGGGCAGGTCTGAGCGCTTCTGCAGACCACGGCACCTCGGTGGAAACTGTATTAAAGGGGATGGCCTCGACCCAAAACCCAGCAAGCATTGGAGGCCAAGGGGCCCTGGGAGCCATGGACCTGCCTGGAGCAAAGCCCCATGCACAGCACCTTCCATACACACACTCATCAGACACAAACCACACCGTTATCCCCCATAGAAACCTGTTTTCAAAAGGAAGGATGCTTCTATTCTCTCTTCTACTCAGGCTGGCTTGGCACCAGCATCACCAAGAGCAAACCTCAGTTTCCCTCAAGCAGCAGCACTGCCTACCCCAAACTGGTGGTTAGATGGAGCAGAAGGAGAATTCCAATGTTCTGTTCCCCCTCCCCAGAGCCAGGCACAGAGCTCACTTACCATTTCTTCCCTCCAATGTCATGCTGCTGCACTGTGTAGCCAAAATACGCTTCCTTGGAGCCAGCTATGATTTTGGGTCTCTTGGTGTCAATGTTGAAGGTGTCAGTGAGCCCTGGAGAGAGGAAAGGAGGATCCTGTCAGTCAAAGTGCTGTGATGGGAAGAGAAAACCCCTTTTCACTGCGCTCAGAGCCAGTGTCCATCCATGGAGATACCCAAACCCCCACCCTGGACAGCCTGCTTGAGCAGGGCTTGGGATGGTGACCTCCAGAGGTGCTCCTGGGAATGCTGTTCCCACAAATCATCCAATGAGCCCCAGGAGCATCCTCCATGGAACAGGGATGGATTTACCCCAGCACAGCAGCTCTATGCCATAGATGTGATGGAGGGGAAGCTGCACCATCCTCACCTGCAGGCACCCAGCGCTCCTCCCTCCAGCACTGAGCACCCAAGAAGGAGCTATCCCAAAGCTGCAGCTTTAAGCAGGTTCAATTATAGGCTTTAGAGGCCTCAGCTGTGCAAGCCCTGGAGTTAACCCTTTCAACAGCCTGCATGCCACCAGGGCAAAAGGGTGTCTCTGGGTTTACCCCATCTTGATGAAGGGTGATAAACCATGATAAAGGAAGGTGTCTTCCTTCCAGGCTGCTGTAAAAGTGGATCAGGACAGGCATGGGGAGGAGAGGAGAGCACCCTCTTCCCCTCTGACAGCTCCAACAGCAACTTGCTTGCCAGGGAGCAAATCCTAGTGGATTGGTCTGGAATCTCCTCCCTCTGTCAGAAGCTGGACCCAGGGCCAAGGTGCTTTGGGGCTGCTGGAGATGCCCCTTTGCCTACCCATGGGTGCGGGAGCTGCCCAAATCATGGCCACAGCTTCCATGGGTGCGTTCATGGAGAAACTGGTGCGGGCAAAGACAACCCCTGGGCAGGGGGAAGAGCAGTATCTGTGCAGGGAGCTCCAGCTCTGCACTGCCTCTGTTCCTGGTGGATGCAAAATGCTGCAGACCAGAGAAGCTGTGGCTGCCCCATCCCTGGCAGGTTGGACACAGGGGCTTGGAGCACCCTGCTCCAGTGGAAGGTGGAGCTGGATGAGCTTAAGGTCCTTTGAACCCAAAGCAGGCTGGGATTCTATGATATCCTATGGTCAGCATCCCATAGCCCACAGGTATCAGCCCATGATACCCAGTGCACATCTTTATCCAGAGACCCACATGCTTTGCTCAGGCCAGCAGCATACCTGAACCCTCCATGGGTGCAAAGACTTCACAGCCTCTATAAGGAGATGTTGGGGTTTTATCTTAACAATGTTATTTCCTCCCTGGCTTTGCTGAAGCACAGAGGGACATGGCCCAGGAGGAGCATGTGGGAGATGGAGCTGCGGGGATGGATGCTGGTAGCCAGGGTATCCTGGATGTTCACACACCTTTGGGCAGAGAGTACCTGCTGGGTGGTTCATGCCAATGAAGCATCTTAGCATCCTCCTGAAGGACAGCTTTAAAAGCAGCAGAAGGATCACGTTTGGTACTTAAAGGAGTATAAAGGGGGTCTCAACAGGAGAGGCTGGGAATGGCGCTTCCCAGGCAGAAGAATTCGGGATGGGAATTGTTTTGATAGGCAGGAATGTTCAGGATAAACCCAACTCTTGCAGTCCAGATCTGCAGCACTGGCTCCATGAGCAGAGAAGAGCGGAGCGTGGCCAAGGATCGCTGAGGTAAGGAGCTTTGAGATCCTACAAACAGAAACTCTAGAAAGCAGGGAGGGGAAGGAGGCGGGGATGGGAGCCAGCACATTCTGTGGTACATTGACCTGATTTAACATCACCAAACAAACTCAAACCTCCCGGAGTTAACTGTTTCCCACTGGAGACGCAGAGGCCAGGACCAGCCATTGAGAGGAGTGATGGATAAAGGGAGGGATGGGAAGGTCATAGGGATGCTGGGAGCGTGGGGTGGCATCCTAGACCTGCCTGGAAGAGGGGGGTCTTTGAGTTTATGTATCCCATATCTTTATATATCAATATCTTTATATATCAGTATCTTTATATATCAAGCAAGGTCCAATTCCAGCTAATGCAGAGGCATCACCACTTGGGTTGCAGAGCAAGTGTCAAAGAGGATGTGATGGGTTTGGTTCTGATCTTATTGCATTCAGCAGAGGTTTTGCACTGCAGAGCCCCAAGCAGAGGTTTTGGGGGAGTGGGAGCACTGGGACAAGCTGGGGACCCCCATCCCATTAGGACACCATTGTGCAGCCAGTCTGGTCATGGAAAGCAACACAAACCCCCAAATAAATAGCAGGAATGCTTCATAAGGTGCAAATGTGTCTGAGCCAGGGGGAGCAGGGAGAAGGGCTGCAAACAGCTTGTGCCATTCATCGTGCTGCAGCATCCTGGGTAGGGATGCAGCAGGTAGCAGGGACCAGGAGAGGTGGTGGGGCTGGAAAAGCAAAATGAACTGGGAGAAAGCTTCCAGGCACTGGATACAGAAGGGAGGGTTTTCCAGTAGCTGCCAGATGTGGGTGCATTAGAGGCAGAAAGGGAAAGGAAATAAATAACCAGAGGATATTTAAGTGGGTTTAAGCTAATGGGAGCTTTTTGAGAGGTTGTCAGGGAGATTGAGCAGCCCAAAGAGCCAAGCCTCATCTTCTTGTCGGGAGTGACACCACTGTCATAAAGAAGTGACCAGAAGCCACATGTTTTGCTTGCGAGGCTGCCAAGGGCAGGAAGCCTCCAAGATCTCCCTTCCAAACTGGAGCTTCTGTCGAGTGCAAGCTTTTGATTCTTGTCAGGTCAAATACTAAGGAGAAAAGAGCAAAACACATTTGGGGAACAATACTGGAATAAACGGCACCTTTCCTGCCAGGAAGGATAAAAATAAGTCCTCACTGTAAGGGCAACCGCGAGGATGGGGATGCTCCCAGAGCCCTAGCATCATTCTCCTGCCCATACCTCTGCCTGTGCCTCCTGCCTGCACCCTTTGGGCAGGCAATGGGATTCACCTCTGCAAAGGGACTCTAGGAAGGTGCTATAACACATCCTGGTGGTGCTTGCTGTGATGCCCCAAGCCTGTATTCTGCTGTAATGAGATGGTTGGGGCTTTAGCCCCAAAGCTTTATGATTTAAGAAGATGTGAGCCAGGCAATGGGGCTGCTGCAAAGAATTTCCTTCTGGACCTGGAGCGTGCAGGGTCAAGCAGCTCAGTCTGGCACTTGGAAACTCTCCTTGCTGTTCTTGCTCCTGATTCCACCCTCTTTGCTCAAGCACATAGAGGAGAGGTGAACTCTGCAATGGTGCAGCAGGTCCCTGGACCTCAGCATCGCCACTGTGATCCTCAGCATCACTGGGTATGCTGCTGGCCACCCAGTGCTGGGCTGACCCCATCCTCACCACCACATGGGCTCCGGTGGTATCAGATCCTCCTCTATAACCATGCACATTACCTTTTCTTTTCTGAAGATGGAAATATTTAGCTTATCTACAAAATCTTTAAGCTTTATATTTGGGCAAACGCCATCAAGCCCTGAGAAGGAGCAAGGAGGGCAATGCATCCTTGTTTCCCTCTGGCTTTAATCCCTCTGAAGCTGAATGAGATGCTGAAAGCACCAGATTCTCCTCCAGGTCCCTATCTCAAAGCCAGCATTTGTCATCAGCTATTAGGAAACAACCCAGGATTTGGTGGCTGCTACCAGTGGATGGAGAGCCAGGGAATACTGAGGATGCACAGAGGATCAGTCATGGTCGGCTCCTGTGTTGTAACATTCCTGGTCACCCACAGGATCTCTGACAAACAGCTCCAGGGCCTCAGCTACATCAGTACCTTGTGCTGCCATAACTCCAGCTTTCTGGGCCCCGAAAGCTGGGGATGAGCTGGTTGATGGGCACGTTTTGCAGCCCTAAGGAACGTGTTGGTTATTCACTTGCAGCACATTCCTTAGTGATAACACCAATGGCAACAGGAATAAATAGGGGCAGGTCTCTAACTGCCCCGTTTCCCAGGAAGACCCCAGGAAAGTGCTAGGCTATGGAATGAAGAGGAGGGCGGGGGTGTTGGATTCTCAGGGCCTCATGTACCTCAGGGGGTTGTTTATGAGACCTTCCCTGGCCAGTGGATGGACAATGGATAGGTGGGCTTCCACTCGGCCCCACTGTTGTGGCCATGCAGCCACCCAAATGAAAGCCGCCATCAAAGCCTGAATCCCTTGGGAACCCACCTGGACAATCCCAAATGTGCCCTATGGAGCCAGCACGACGGTTTTATCAATTGGAGACCCTTTAGAGAGGGATGGAGCCAACTACCTCCTCTGGAAAACTGGACCAGTGAGGGGAAACAGATGCATGCTTTGACACAAAGGAAGTTATCACAAATACACAGGAGGCCACAGGGATGCTGCGAGGGCTGAAGCAGCTCTGCTCTGGAGCCAGGCTGAGAGAGCTGGGCTGGGTCAGCCTGGAGAGAAGGCTCCTGAAGGGGAGACCTTAGAGCAGCTTCCAGGCCAGGCTGGATGGGGCTTGGAGCAACCTGGAAGGTGTCCCTTGCTCTCAGGAATTCAATGAGCTTTTAGGCCTCTTCCAACCCAAACCATTCTATGATTCTATCTCAGCTCATCCTCCCTGGATCCTTCTGGAAGCTGCAGTGTCAGTGATCAACGGGGCCAGTCACTGCCACTGAAGGTGTTTAATTCAACAACCCATGGCCCAGCATCCCTACTTTCAGCCTAGAACTGCACCCAAGCCTTGAGGAAGAGGAACTGACCCAACCCAAAGTTTAGGGACACCTTGGGTGAAGCACCTGAAGGTTTGCAACAGCACAGGCAAATGGACCATCCCCAAGGATGCACATCCCAACCTGGTACCCTCAGCTCAGCCCATGGCAGGGTATCACACACTGCACAAACTTCCTTTTACTCCAGGTAACAAAACACTAGCGTTAGTCCTCATCAAAACACATCAACCCATTGCCACAATATAGCCTAGTCTGGAGACCACCATGGAGCAGTGGAAGCGTGAACCCTTTTTGCCAGCACTGCCATTGCTGGCTACTCTACAACCGAGCAGGAACACCATGGGCTGAAACATCCATGGATAGAACCCCCTATGGATAGAATCAGACACAGCAAAACCCATGGACAAAAACGCTCATGTGGAGCATGTCTGTCCACCCCAACGCAGAGCTGCCACATCCCCCAGCTCCCCCCAGTACCCATCACACATCTCGGAGCAGCATCTCCCTAACGGGGTTCCCCCTCTGGGCTCGGTTGCCCACGTAAGAAGGGCCGGAGCTCCACGCAGGCAGCCCCGCGCCCGATGCCTCCATGCAGGGCGCACACATGGTCCCTATTAAGCAAAGGAAGTCGGCTCGGCTGCGGCTTGCTTTAAAGGATGCAGCAGCAGCGCAATTAGAAAGGGGGGGGAAAGGGAAAGAAACCGCCCGGGCGCGCTTTTCCATCGGGATGCTCGGAGCCGGTGGCAGCGCTCCTCGTAATGGGGAAAAGCTCCTTTCCCCCCCTGCTTCCCAGCACTGAGCAGCCCCGGCCTGGCTGCGTGCAGGACGGTGCCAGATGGAATTACAGCAGCGATGACCGCGGCTGGGCAGGCTCTTTCCGCAGGGATAGAGCCCCAAAGCGCCGGCGAGGGGCCAGGAAGCAGCATTAAACCCCCCTTCCCGTTCCCATCCCAGCCCCTGGCAGGGCTCGTCCCGCACGTATGGGGGGAAGCTGCAGCCTCCTGCAACCAAACGCTTGCCTGAAACCTCCTCTTTAACTTATTTAACCCCAAACAATCGTCTTTTGCACAGCCCCTCTCGTGTGCCATGGGACAAACCACTTGTGGGGCACGAAAGTTAAATCTGGGTAAAAGGGTCTGGATTTATGGGGGGTGTTTTATTCCCCCACCATCTGATGCTTAAGAAAAACATGGGCTAATCCTGCTCTAACTGCAGCCCAGCCGAGGAGGGGGCTGGGAGGATGCAGAGCAACCCACTCATTCCTGGAGAGTCCAAAGGTCTCCATCCCTTTCCATCCCCCTTATTGGCATGAGTTTTCCAACACCCTCATTAACCCTGGGCTTCCTCCAGCAGCTTTCCCGAACAAGCAGAAGTTATTCCCGGCTCTTTCCCCTTGTGCTGGCAATCGGGGTGGGCGCAGGAAGGGGAGCAGTCACTTACCAGGCAGGAGGCAGAGGGAGCAGGCGAGGAGCATCCCGCTGGGGAGGTCCATGGGAACGCCGGCTGCCCTGCTCCCCGGCCCCGAGCATCCGCGGGAGGCAGCCAGCCAGACTGGTAGCCTCACTCACAGAGCCCTTTCCTTATCCCAGCCTTTCCCGGCTCCCTGACAGAAGGCGAGCATTGGGAGGGAGTGGGAGGGACGAGCGAAACTTGGAGGAGGTACAGCAGGAGAGGACGGCAGAGGGGACAGGCTTTGCATGGACACAGGCACCCTTTAGGGATCGGCTCCCCCAGCAGGGCTGGGCCAGTTGGGATCTTCAGGCCCATGGCATCACCCCAGTCTTCTCCCTGCAGCATCCCTCTGGGGTCCCCTGGAGCCCTGCACCCCAATGGGGACTTGGTGATGGAAGGTCTGCAGGGGATCACTGATGGTTGTGGGGTGCTACATCTGCTTGATGCCACCTCTGCTTGGGTACCGCTCCCATACAGATGTCACAGGTGGGGTGGAAAAGAGGGGGGGCTGGTACCCACGGCACCAAGGAGGCTGCTGTGATGCCGCAAGGCACTGCAGTGCTGGGGGAACCGGTCACAACATTTCTTTTCCTCAGCACCTACCCAGACACAAGCACCCAGGAGAGCCCCGGGGAGGCAAACAGCAAAGGAGCAGGAATCAGGCAGAAGCTCTTCCCTGTGAGGGTGCTGAGGCGCTGGCACAGGGTGCCCAGAGAAGCTGTGGCTGCCCCATCCCTGGCAGTGCTCAAGGCCAGGTTGGACACAGGGGCTTGGAGCAAGCTGCTCCAGTGGAAGGGGTTGGAGCTGGAAGAGCTTTAAGGGCCCTTCCAACCCAAACCTATCTATGAAATCACACAAAGTACATCAGCATTCCCAGGGTGGGACTTTCTCCATTCCCTTCCTCCTCAGGCTGGGGATACCCTTTGGAAGACATGCCTGGGAGGCAGCTTTAGCAGGAGCCCAGCTCCCAGCATGGCTTTGGGACTGGGACACATCCCAGCCAGGGTGGCTCCAGCAGGGACCATCCAGCACCTTGCGGCTGCTTTTTCCAGGCATAGAAGCTAAACCCAGTCTGTGGTTAATATTCATGCAGTAGATGTGACCCAGGAGGTCCTTCCCTACAAGTCCTGCTGCCTGCAGTGATAAAGCTCAGTGAGACCAACCTCCCAGCCAACAGTAAGGCAAAACCAGCGCGCTCTGCGTGCCTCATTCACCACCATGGTGCCAGCTCTCCTCCCCTGGAAGCAAAACAGCAAGCAAAGGTCACTGATGGGGACTGTCCCCCCCTTCCCACCCAGCCAAGAGCACAGATGCTTTGGGATGGCTGCAGGCACCGTTGTCTCTGTCCTCCGAGTCTGGGGTCTGCAGGAGGGGGATCAGCTCCTCTCGAGATGCTCGTGGATGACACAGAGTGCCTGGAAGATCCAATTTCTTTTCATTCTCCCCCCTTCCCTCCTGGAAAAACACATTTGGGGTCTGCGGGTGGGAGGGGACGTGTGTGGAAGAGGGATCAAAGCAGCACCGGGATCCCAAGCAGCGCAGGGATGCGGATGCTCTGTAGCTTGTTTGCACAGTGGTCCACCAGCACAATGCTGCTTTACGGATACATTCGGTTCCTAACTACAATTCCCAACTGGTTTTCCCCTATGGAACTCTGGAGCAAGGAGCAGAACCTCAGGGGAGAGCAGCAGCTGGAAGGAACAGGATGCGTTTCTGGGATGGCGGGAAGGCAAACTGGTCTTTATGGGATAAAGACAGTCACAGAAGGCCTACACAGTCCTGCAGCTCGCACCTTGCTTCGGCTTTCAGAGGGGGTGTTCGGAAGTGGCTGCTGGAAGCAGCTGATTTGAAGGGATTTGGAAGAAAGATGGGATCAGGGAAAGGCTCCTGCCCCTCGTGTCCTCTTTGTCTCCCCAAACAGAGCAGGTCTGGTCTCAAGCACAACATCCCAGCTCCATGGAAAACCAAGCAGCCTCAAACTTTCCAATCTGGAAACCAGCGGAAAGTCGGATTTCCAGGGAATAAAGGACTGCCCTGAAGAGGTTCCCATGCACCAGCCACAGTTCCTGTGCAGCAAAGCAGAAGAAGAAACCCCCAAGAGCTGTATTGGGTTCATGAGTGATGTCCATCAGACCCCTTCTGCTTCCTTTCGCAGCTTGCAAATCCCTGGGGGCTTAGCATTAGTCTGAATGGGATCCATTTGGGATAGCAAGGAAACGGGGTCTTGCCTGGCTGATCTACAGAACTGGTTTAAACTCTGGTTAAGTCACTGATGCGGCTGCATCAGTCTCTGCCAAGGTATCAGTGCTCGCCCTTGGACATCTAAATGTGAACAAGCCTCTTTTCACATGCAAGAAACGCCGAAGAGCTCAAAGGAGCAGGGTTATCCTGTGCCAACGCTGATGTACGACTTCCAAACTGTAAACAGCTGTTGGTGGAAGCGATGGATGCAAAAACAAAACCCATGGAAATAATAGTATTTCAATCCCAGCAGAAAAGCCAGCAGCAGTGCTCTTTAATGGCTGAGAAGCCTATATAAGATCACGTTCCTGTATTCATCATATGATATTAATGCTGTGAATAAAAGCTGGATGCGCCCTAAGAGCTGCCTTCCCACTTCATTTTTGGATCCTGCTCCAATGACAGCGCTGCTCCAGCCAATGCAGGCAGCGCTTCCCAAACAAACCTCAGCCTGCAGCAGCGAGATCCCGATGTGCTGCCACGAGGTGAAACACAAACTCAGGCAGCTGAAGAGGGGTTTGGTCTTCATTTGGGTTGTTTTCCCCCTATCTCCCAGCTGCTGATAGTGATGGATGCAGCAGCAAGCGGAGCGCTTTCACACATGAGCATCCTGGGGGATGAGGACCAGGCGGCAGTGCTGCTTCCTCACTGGGATGACACGCACCAACCATCTCCAATAGAGACCAGAGTGGCTGCAAACAAACAGCCGGTCCCTATGCAGGGCCTTGGAAGGGCAGTAGGAAAAGATTCGCTGCAAGCTCTGCCTGGCTCTCAGCGAGCCCTTGGGATGGTTTTCCTTGTGTTGGAAAACCTGGGGGATGTAGGAGTAGGGGATACGCAGAGCCAGGATGCTGGGTGCTGCAGGTGCTTGCAGGATCCATCCCCACCAGTTAACTGCTCATCCCACCATGTGAAACCAACCCCATGAGGATGGCATTGAGCCCTCAGGGCCCTTGGTGAGCCAGGAATAAATCAGTGGAGAAAGTGAGGAACAAGACAGTTCTATCCTGAAAATCAAGCAAAGCAGCAGCTTTCCATGGGGAATGGCAGCCCTCAGCTTCCAACCCCAAAACAGCCTGGCTCCCAGGAAAAGCTCCTGCTCATGGCTCAGATGTCAGCAGGTTGGGACCAAGAAACCCTCCTGTTTCCTCTGCAAACCTGACAGTTGCTAAGGAAAGTATCGAGGTGCAAACTAAGGCTTGTGCACATTGGGGATCACATCCATGCTCCAACCAGGATTAAACCACCCCATCCCTTCAAGCAGGAGCAAACCCAGGAGTAAACCCCTGCACCTGAGCCCTGGGCAGGGTTTTTACCTCCCCAGCCATCAGCCTTTTCCTCAAAGGCCAGCACAAACCAGCAAAAAGCAAGGGGAAAACAGGCAGGGAGGGCTTCAACCCAGGCAGCGAGCTCAGCTGGCTGCAGAGCTGGTCATGGAATTACACAAGCCATTCCCAAAGGGAAGATCTCGTGTCTTCCCTGAATTAACAACCTTGGATGGGCTTCTTAGCTAAGCTAGATGAGGAGAACGCTGCACTGACCGTGCCCTTAACAGCTTGTGTGCGGATGACCCCGAGCAGCACAGCTGAACCGGACAAGCCTTTGTGCACCAGAGATAGAACTGACATTACTTGTATCCGTGCATCCAAATCACACAATCCCAGACTGGTTTGGGTTGAAGGGACCTTAAAGCTCATCCAGTTCCATACCCCCAGGCCCTTGCCCAAAGCCCCTCTCCATGCCTCTTGTAGCCCCATCACATATTAAGGTTATAAGGTCTCCCTCAAGACCCAGCTCAAACTCTCACCCCGACACCTCCAAACCCTATATGAGCTTGTGTTACCCTCTCACCAGCTGCCTGACCTTCCTTCCCCTATATTTGAAGTCATCCCAGCAGTTTACTGTAGGTTTTCCCACGTGTGGTCACTTTATCCAGCCTCCTTGTGCCTGACCTTTTGGAGGGTGTCATGTATTGGATGCTATTGCTTGTGGAGTTTTGGATGAATTAGAGCTAGGATACAAGGAATGTAAACAGAGGCCAGGAATGAAAACAAAATCCCTAATCCACCAATATAAACGGAGGCAGGGTTGATGGGGGTTTAACTGGGAGCCCCGGGGGGATGCTGGTTCTGGGATGCTCCCAGGGGTGCTTCTCGCCCAGGTTCAGGGGATGGATGGGAGCGGGTTGGATGCTGAGGTTACCCATCCCTGCTGCTCAAGGCCTGGCTCTGGAGTCAGGCTCACACCCACAGGCAGCTCTGGCAAGGCCGTTGTCACTCGTGGGTGATGGAGGCAGCTCCAAGCAGGGTCCAGCAGAGCACGTGGGGGGGTCAAGCCTGGCCATCAGCAGCCACACTGAGCTCAGGGCTCTGGAGACTCGGTTGTGCAAAACAAAACTGATGTAAACAGAGAGCCCAGAGCCCGGCAGCTCCGTGTGGAGCCAGGAAGCCTCACATCTCCATAGAGCATGAGACTGAGACAGCGAGAGCCCCCCCAGCCCTGCCAGAGCAGGGCCGCAGGGAGCGACGTGAGGATGCTCCAGGGTTATTCTAAGCCCTGGGGTCTCCCCATCATTCACACTACCCTGGGGACAAGAGCAACGTCATGGAATGAGAGAATCCCAGCCTGGTTTGGGTTGGAAGGGACCTTAAAGCCCATCCAGTTCCAATCCCTTCCACTGGAGCAGCTTGCTCCAAGCCCCTGTGTCCAACCTGGCCTTGAGCACTGCCAGGGATGGGGCAGCCACAGCTCCTCTGGGCACCCTGTGCCAGCGCCTCAGCACCCTCACAGGGAAGAGCTTCTGCCTAAGAGCTCAGCTCAGTCTCCCCTCGGGCAGGTTCAAGCCATTCCCCCCTTACCTTGCTCCTGCAGGCCCTGGGTACAGCCTGGTCCAGAGGAGCAGAGGGAGACTGCAGGCTGGGTAAGGAAGAGAAGATGCTCTAGGCACCTACAGGAGTGTCACCGATGAGAGCAGGAGGATCTTGGGTTATCCCATAGGATTAACATTGAACATCAGCCTCCTTGCTGAAGCAGTTTGTGGTTCCTGCTCTCAGCATCCCATACTGGCTGCAGGGTTCCGTCCCCTACACTCCCCATCCCAGGCAGGTACAGACCCCATCCACATGGTTCTCCAAGCAAACTAAGGAGGAGGCATCTGTGAACACTGCCGACTCCAGGAACAACAATGGGATGAAATACAGACTAAACCAAGAGAAACCCTTCCGGTGAAGTGGTGCTGCAGAGCCCCGTTGGTTTCCCTTTCTTTCTTATGGAAGAGGGAAGCAAGTTAAGCTCTGGAAAGCAGGGACTTGGCACCTCCGCTGTGTTTGGAAGAACTTTGGCCCTTAGCTCCCAGCACTCAATTAGATTAAGCCATATTTATGAGGCTTTGCCAAAGCGCTTCTCTCCCCTTCTTCCATGCCACCAAGCTTGTGCTGAGGCCAAATGCTCCCATAACTGCACCAGGGCTCACAGGGGCCTTTTGGAGGTGGAAATCCCCCTGAAAAGCCTCTTTTTGCAGCAAATAGGTACAAAATCCAGCATCTGAGCCATTCGCTCCCCAAGAGGTGGTCCTTGCCCCCGCAATCACTGCCCAGCTATAAGCAACCCCATCTCAACAGATGACTCGAGACTCCAAAAGCTCAGGACCCTGGACCCAAAGCTCCCCAGGTGTCTGGGGGTGACGTCGTGATCCAAGCAGCTTTCCCAATGTGGTTTTTAAGGACCATTAACCATAAAAGCAGTGTTTGCTACGTAGGAATTCCATTGCTTACTTAGCCAGCATTATTTTTTCCCCCTATTTATTTAGTCTTTCCCTGTTTATTTCTTACTGTGAGTGAACAAACATCCACCCAGCCTGGATAATGAGCTATTAGGATGGATCCCTTGGGGTGAAGCTTGTGCTGCGTAACTGTGGTCCGGATTCCTTTCCCGACCCATAGGCATATGATGTATAGGTATATTCCCAAGTACCACAGTTTGGAACCTCTCCTATCTCTTCTATGTATACAGCAAACAGGAATCATACAGTAAGGGGGTTTTCCCCTATAAGGAAGAAGCCGAATCACTGTGCATCCCCCATGCATCACCCTGCAGAGGCCCTGGGAAAGCCCTTGCATCCCAAGCACTCAAATGAAGGAATTAAATACCTCTCTTATCAAAACAATCTTTCCCTTGGGACATTTCCCACTGCGGAAAACCAGCCCCTTCCATGTAACTACCCCGAGTTATCTGTTATGGATATTATGCTGTCTCCCACTCCAAGCTGCAGGTTTCTGCCTTCTCCACTTGCCTGCACATAGCAATTCCTCCCTGTCTGGAGCAACCCCATAGCAATAGGAATTCAAGTATGGAGGGGGGGTCTTTTCCCTTTTAATTCTACTGGAGTGACACACAGAGCTAAGCCCTAAACACAAACGGTAAAGCCATTTAAACCTTGAGCTGTCAGAGAAGATGCCAAACTGGCTGTGTGCAGTTGGCAGGCCATAAATCACTGCACCAGAGTCAGATTCATACGCTCCTGAACCTCCTGAAGGCGAAAATACAGGGTGGTAAAAGTAACTCTGGGCACAGAATCTTCTGCAAAGGGGGGAGAAAAAGAGCTTTTCAGACCTGCTTTCTTCCCTGTGTGTGAGATGAGGAGGCACAGCTGGGAGAAGGGTGCTGCATCCATCTCCTGGCCATCATCTACCTCCCATGCACCATACATCTTCCGTGCAGCATCCTCTTGGGTCGCTTATGGTCCCGCATGGATTAAACAAGGGATATCACTTGCATCTGCACAGTTTCATCCTTCATTAGCTATACCAAGGGGGGAATCCTGTAAATTCAGGCAGGATGGGGAGATAAAACTGATTTGATGGGCTCTGTGTGGGGACAGCATCACCCAGCCAGCTCTGTCAGAGCTCGGTGCTTTTGGGGATGTGCTTTGGGGAATGCTAAGGAAAAGGAGGAGAGCTTTAACACTGACACCAAAGATGTGGGTTTTCCTTCTTAAAGGGAAGCAGCATTCCCACCTCTCCCAGCACAAGCTTTGGAGGGCTTCAGAACCTTCAGGAAGAGAAATACAAACTCGATCTGAAATCTATTGATGCTCAAGATGATCCCACCACCTTCTCCACACTCTCCTCCACACCAGCTTCCAACCCCAATCCAAAACCATGGTGGCCCCAGCCCTCGCATTGCTTTCATTGGGAATTGATGCTCCTTTGGATGCAGGTTAGGAACTGAACGGTTTTGGTCATTTCTGCAGACAGTAATGACATTTCCCACTCCAGAGCACAGCTGGGTCACTGTAACAAACCTTCCTCCAAGCAGCCCAAGTGCCTTTCCAAACCAGACAGGCCATGGAGCAGCAGAACCAGGTTCCAGCTCCCATTCACCTGACTCCAAGAGCACTCGGCCCTGGCATTTTCTAGACAGTCTCCTCTGAAAGGAAGGGAGGGTGAGAGCCATTTTTAGAAGCTGGAGATGGATTTAACACATTCCAGGCTCTGGCTGCCCATGCTCTGGGAAGCCCATTACTGGCTGAGTGCTCCCTGCCTGGCTGACACCAATGCCTGGGAGCCAGCCGCATCCCTGTGCCAAGGTGGCAGCCTGGGACATTGCCTCTGCTGGATGCATGCAGATCCCTGCTGCCCTGTGAGCCATCATCTGCATTAACTTAAGCATCCCCTGATGAAGGATGAGGGGTGGTTGGCAGTGACTGCCTTGCAATGGGGCAAATGGAGGGGGCTTTGCCTCTTGCTAGAGCATCCCAATGTGCTTCATGTCCCCAGCGTGTACTCTCCCAAAGGGCAAATCACTCTTCTCCCTCCCCACCACTAGTGTTACAGAGCCAACACCTTCACACATGGACCTTTAGGCTTTTAAAGTGTCTCCTCTTTGCTTTCCATTTGTGAATCTGCTTGCATGGGGCTTTGTGACCCTTTGGTTTATCAGAAGGTCAAAAGCTTTTCTACCACCCTGAGTTGCAAGCACGAGGGCACAAGATCAGCTGCATTTAGCAGCCCTTTGGCCATCATCTCTGAAACTGGGAACGGTGTTGAATCTCCAGTTCCCCAAATGCTCTCTTGTACAATGCAAACCCTGTCCATGCATTGCAAACACTGAGGTTTAACAGTGATCAGCTTAGAAAGGAGAGCAGAGGAGACACACACTGACCTTGGCCATGGCACACCATGCAGAACTGCACCCAGTTGGGTGATGAAGGCAGCAGGGCAAGGCAGAGGGAACGCATCCTCCTCACGGCATCAGCTCTGTGTGCTCTGCTTTAGGTTTGACACCCGAGGCAGTGCCAAGCTCCCTGCTTCTGCCAAAGGAGAACTCGAAGGCTGGGTTTGTAAGCGAAGCTCAGCCAGAAGAAGGTGCTTTCTTTGTTAATGAAACCAGAGGATTTGCTCCAAAGCCAAATGCCAGCACGTTCTCACATGCAGTTCTTCCAGGAAAAAGGTTGGAGACATCACAAAGACAGGCAGTTCTCTATAGACAACGCTGACCCTGCTTTCCACCCTCCCCTGGCTGCGCTGATGGCCATAGCCCGGCCATGCAGCCCCGTCTGCACAGCAGGAAACACCTTCCAAAGGATCCAACTGAAGGAACAGAGAGAGATGGAAAAAGGGACATGGGAAAGCACTTAAAGTGGCAGCCGACAGACCGGTCCTCATTGAGCCAGCCTCACTGCCTAAACCAGTGCCTCACGGATCCTGGACATCCACACACGCAGCATTCCAGGCCAAGGAATGCATTACCTCAATAAGCAGGTGGTTTCTTTGCTTCCCTCCAGTCCATAAAACCATCCCAGATATGTCCCAGGACAAGATCGCTTTGAAACCACAGGAGCATCGGAGCTGCTCGCTCCTGCTTCTGTCTGGGAATTCACTGAAGGTTTAACTCCATCACTGGCTTGAAATCATAAACCAGCGTTGTCAGGGTTTCTCTTTGCTTGGATTTTGGCTTCCTCCACGGCTTTTGCCATGAAATGGGAAGGAGGAAGAGCCACCCCTTTGCTGGAGCAGTTGCAGAGATTTCACCCAGCCATGCGGGTCTAAACTCACACTCCCTTCTGGTTATTTCCCCTCCCAAACTGGTTTCCTCCCTGGGAAAGCCAGGATTTGGCCTCTGGTCTTATAAAATCTGTGCAAAAACCCCCGAAACATCAGGAATGGGGCAGCCTGGAGAGGAGAAGGCTCCTGAAGGGGAGACCTGAGAGCAGCTCCAGGAAACCTAGAGGGGGGCTTGGGACAAGGGGCTGTAGGGACAGGCCAAGGGGATTGGCTTGAACCTGCCCGAGGGGAGACTGAGCTGAGCTCTTAGGCAGAAGCTCTTCCCTGTGAGGGTGCTGAGGCGCTGGCACAGGGTGCCCAGAGAAGCTGTGGCTGCCCCATCCCTGGCAGTGCTCAAGGCCAGGTTGGACACAGGGGCTTGGAGCAAGCTGCTCCAGTGGAAGGGGTCCCTATGGCAGGGGTTGGAGCTGGATGAGCTTGCAGGTCCCATCCAACCAAATCATTCCTATGATTTTGGGGATCACCCTTTGGAACCATCCCCAGCTGGAGAACCTGGAACTGGCTAAGCCACTGTTTCAGAGTGGGATGAGTCAGTGGCACAGAAATGCTGGTATGGGGAGCGATGCAGCATCAGCAAGAACCTGCCCTGGCTTGTAACAGGACAAAGATGTTTTGCTGCCCAAACCAGCCTCGGGCCTGGGACAGATTAGGAACAGAGAACTCCCTGTTAGCACGCACCAGGGATGTGCCAGCGACTGCAGCAAGCTGGTACCCACTCAGAGCAGGGGTTATCCCCAGGGCTGCCCACCTGCCTGGGGGTTCATCATAGATGGCTTGGGTTGGAAGGGATGCAGCCAGGACCCTCCTGCTGTTGGTCCTCTGCAAGCCTGGCCCAGAGCAGGGACACCCCTGCCCCAGCCTGGGGATGCTGCAGGGATCCTGGCCTCAGAGCAGACACACGTAAAGCTCTTCACCACTGAGAGAATCCTAACCTAAAGCAACCCATGCATCAGAATGAAATAAAAGTAAAGGAAGCAGCCGTCTGCTTTCAGTTTTCCTAGTGATGAGAACTGAGAAGCTATTTCATTCATGAAAGATACCAAAGGCAATGCTGCAATAAACAACCACCTTCATAAACTAAATAAACCTGCCAGGAAGCAGGTTTGAAGACCTTTCAATTCACAAATAGATGTTGGTACACCATCTGCATGCCGTATTTGTGATGGAGTCAAGTGTTAGGTATAAAGGCATCTCTTTCGATGTCAGAATGCCATTGGGGTGGAACAAACCCCAAGGGGAAGCACAGCCAAGTGCTTATCCCACATGGGGTGACATTGGTGTCTGATATGTAAAACAGCTTGGGGCTTTAGAGCAAAATGGGTTGTTCATAATTTAACAGCAAATCTCATCCTCCAGAGCCCTCAAACCCCAAGGAATCGGTGCCCACATCCGCTGTTACCAATGCAAATCCCCACTGGCTGCTTATGGCACGTCCCGACTTTCCCATTTCAGCTGGTGGGGTTTTTTTTGGTCAAAACACTGCATTCTTTAAGCTCTCGACATCTTTTGGTAGCTGCAAATTTAAAAAGCTCGAAATCACCTCGTAAACCTGGAGCTTTAATTATTTCCATGCAGTTTGCTGCTAAAACCCAGCCTTTTCCATTGGGATGGGCTGATGCACGCCAGGGGGGACCCTCAGCTCAGCCACCCAGCTTGGCTGGATGCGAGAACTTGCAAGTATCCCCTTTTCTTCCTTTTTAATTAAGCCTGTAATAAGCAAAGGCAACTTCCATCACCCCTCAAGCACTACCCATGGTAAAGGGGGGTTTTCCTTGCTCCTGCTCCTCAGCACCACTGCAGAGCATCCCTGCTCCCTCTTACCCCCGCGCCAGCAGAAGCAGCCCCATTCTATTTAGCACTTTAGGGCAGGAAAGCCCAGCAAGGCTGCAGGCTGGACCTGGAAGGATGTGTCATTGCACAGACGCTTTCCTCCAGGCCAGACTGCTGGGAAAACACGTGTTCCATCAGCGGCAGCCAGCCGTGCAGGTGGCCAGGGCGAGGGAAGCCAGCCCCATAGCAAATGGACTTGTTTATGGGTTGAGGAAAGGGGGGGGGAAGCTTTAAATGATGTCATGAAAGCTCCAGACGTCTCCTGTAGGAATGAGCAGGGACTTGGCGAGCCCTTTAAGGGTGCTTTTTCCCTCCCCTCATTCCATCTGTGTTGCATGAATACCGGTGGGAGACCACAGGGAATTAGGGAACCTGGGTGCGAGCTCAGACTGATTTGAGGGTTTATTGCTCATGGGGGATACCCACACCCACAAGGGTCCTCTTGGGTTAGTGATGTATTAGAAACACAGCAAGAGGTGGTTCCTGTGCCTTCACCCCAATCCCATTCCCATCCTGATGATGGAAGGAGCCAAGGCAACATCCATCCCCAGTCTGATCCTGCACCCCTGCACAGCAAGCCAGGGAGGGTTAAAGCCAGGGACCTTCCCCCAGCATCCCCCTTCCACTGGGACCAGTCAGGTCCATGCTGGAGAAGGCACCCATCAGCTCCAAGCTCAGTGAGACCTCAGGGACCAGCTGCCCATGCAGGGGCTGCAGTGACATCTCACCACAATAACCCCAGCAGCATCTGGACCACGTTGAAACAGCACGGCCTTCATCCATCAGATACCTTTGATACCTGAGCACCCCAAATCCAGACCCAGCCTGGATCTCTCCAGTCCCAAACCCTGCTATAACCATCATTACAGCACATCACAACTGTAAAACTACTATTTCAACCTTTCTTTTCATGCTCCTATCGTGTAAAATATCTTGCTTTATATAGCCAAGTCTCTATTACTCCTAAGTATGATGCGTTGTTAATACATCTATGGAAGCAGCGCCATTCCCTTCACTCAGTGCTATAGCCCGTGTTACGCTATGTACCTGCACCTGAGAACCATTATGGGGAGCTCTAAATCACTGCTGTGCTCACCCAGGTCTGCTGGAAACATCAACCCAGAGGCCGGGTTTCTCCTCTGCAGCTCTTGGCAGCCGGTCCCAGCCCCCGGTTCAGCTGCAGGGATTTATAGGAGAGGGATCTTGAATGCATTTTTCACTTCACACACATGCACACAGCCCCTTTTCATCACCTTCCCCAGTGCTAAGTGCACCTGGACCAAATGGGAATGCCTTTGATCCAGCCCCATGCTTACCCAGGTTGGTTTTGCAGCCAGACCCCCCCCCATTCACTGTAAGGCTGAGCAGGGGAATATAAAGCAAAGCTGAACCACCCCCAAAATGGGTATTTCTGGCATCTTGGGGGTGCTCTGGACCCAGCAGCATCCAAAGTGAACCTGGCAGAAGGGTCTTCGCATGTTCAAGGTGTTTTTATCCCCCTTGCAAAGCCCTCCTAGCTCAGGGCTAGGGGGACAACACGTGAAGGTGGCAGCACTCAGTGCTTTGGGTCATCCTTTTCCTGACCCCATTGCAAAGAATGGCATGGGACTGAGGGTAAAAGCCCATTTTCATTCCTAAGAGCCCGCTGTGCATGGCAGGCAGGCTGGGCACTACCCTTCATTCCAATGTAATGCATTACTTGGGGGGGGGAAGCTGTTTCAGATTCAGGATTCACATCCCCATGGCAAGGCCCTTTAAGCAGGACACAGCCTCCTCAAGGACAACCCGGTTATCAGCACACAGCACTTGGAGAGGCCCCAGATTCCCATAGTTCGGATGCAGTGAGGTCCATCAGGCTTTGCTGGGGATACAGGTGAGCCTTGCTAACAGGCACAGACCAAGCAGGACAGTATCCTCCCTTCCCCATGCTTGAGCAGCCCCAGGCCCCAGCACTTACCCCATGCAGAGGAGCACATGCAGGAGGTGTCACTGAGGGGCTGAGTCCCCTACAAGCACACAGGGGACCACCATACACAGCTGGGCAAGGGGAAGCTCTTCCAGCACAGCATCCCTCATACAGACACATGGACCCAGCCTGGGAAGCCCCTTCCCCTGGGTGCAAAGCCAGGCAGAAAGGCTTTGGTGTCTCTCCAGGTTGGACACCCACAGCTCAGCACCACCAAAACCCCTTCTGTGAGCCAGCCCCAGCCCTTTTAAGCAAAGGCTGCTTCCTAATTAGCACTTGCAGCCTAATGAGCTCATTGATCCTTCAGCTCACAGCCGGCAGCACACTCCTGCTGCAGCACTGCAATGGGGACATGAGGGGCAGGAGGACTGAAGCATCCATGCTTGGGCAAAGCCAATGGAAGCCTCCCAGTCTGAGCAATCCCAGGCTTTCCTACCAGGACCCATGGCAGGGGGTGACAAAAGTCAGCAGGGAAGGAGAATGAGAGGCAAACATGCACCAAGTGACAGAGACCTTTCTGCAGTGAGAGGCGCTCTGTGAGCCCCCATGCAAGTGGGCTCTTCCCCACCAGCCCCAACCCCACGTTTCCAACGGGGTCCTGCTGATATTCCCTGGAAAATCCACCTGGAGCCACACAAAACGTGTGCAGCACATGTGGGTGGGATGGGAGAGCTGCTGGCCCCATGAGAGGGTCAAAGAGCATCTTGAGACCACCAGCACAGGAGGGAGCGGATGCGCCTGCTCCATGACCACAGCAAGGGGCTGCAGGATGAAAACTCATCCCTCCTGGGCGCAAAAGCCCTTAGGAAAGGGATGTAGTTGTTAGCAATGGTGACCAGAAATGTTGGTTTTGGAGGGTGAAGCGTTGTCTGACCAATATGCCCAGAGAACTGCAGGAGCCCCCTGCCTGTCCGAATCAGTGCTTGGAAGGCAGCAGCTTCCATGTGCTGCCTGGGTAAATTGAGGCACAGAGGGGTGAGGATGGCCGAGCACCCCTGCAGATCCCATTGCACTGAGTCTTAGGGTCAGCGACTTCCATGTGTAAAACACAGCAGAGCTGATGGGGATGCTGGCTGCTGGGAACGCACCCATCAGCCCTGTTCCATGCGTTTTGTGGCTTTCCCGTGCAGGGACTGCAGTGACATCTCACCAGCAGCATTTGGACCACATTGAAACAGCACAACCTTTATCCATCATCCTGGGGGATGCTTGGGTGGCTTTTCACAGCATCACACAATCCCAGCCTGGTTTGGGTTGAAGGGACCCTAAAGTTCAACCAGCCCTACCCCTGCCACGGGCAGGGACCCCTTCCACTGGAGCAGCTTGCTCCAAGCCCCTGTGTCCAACCTGGCCTTGAGCACTGCCAGGGATGGGGCAGCCACAGCTTCTCTGGGCACCCTGTGCCAGCGCCTCAGCACCCTCACAACGGGTCAGGATCATCTTTGCTATTGGCCGGGTTACACCGCAGCCTCCTGCGGGGTTTCCTATATAGGTGATGACGAGGGGGTGGAATCTGCGTCTTTATCAACCCCATCGCGCCCTGGAGCTGCTGGGGTCGCTGGGACGGCAGGGACAGCCTGAACGTGCCGCGGGCGGCGCTAGAGGGCGCTGCTGGGGCTACCGCGGCTGCCGAGGGGAGCGGGGGTACCCGTGCGGTGCGCTCAGCCCCCCCAAAGGCTGGGTTTGAGGCAGGTTTCACCCCCCCCAGGGGCTGCACTGTGCCACAGCTTCAAGCCTGGACACTGCAGCACATGGGGGGATCACCCGCCACAACACTGCGGTGCTCCCGGCTCGGCACCCCCCAAAGGCTGCGGTACCCCAGCTTCAGCCCTGTAAGGATGCTGCCGTGCACCCTGCGCTTGGTCCCTGATGGGTACTGCAGTGCTGCAGTCCTGCACCCCCAAAATGTGCTTGTGTGTCCAAAATGAAGCGCCCCAAATGGATCAGCACCCAAAATGAAGTGTTTGAGTGCACAAAAGCCACTTGAAGAAGTGTTTGGCTTAGGGCTCATTTCTCATCTCAGCACTTTCCTTCTCCAGGTCAACCCGGATGGGAACAGCAGATGGGGTGGGGGTTGGAGAGGTTTGGGGTACTGGGGTCTTCCAGTTGGGAAACAGATCCCATTCCTGGGAATGTGATCATTGTGGGGACCCTTGGCAGCTCACCCCTGTGGGTCAGTGGGAGTCATTGAGGGGACCTGGTCACTTTGCCCACCCTGCAGCTCCCCCGGAGCACAGGGAGATTTGGGGGTGCGAGGGGAAAAAGAGCAAGCGGGCCAGGTTTCGGGTTTGCCTTTAAGATGCGCGTTGGAGGCAACTGCCAAGCACATTCACCAAACAACAGCTCGAGCTATGGAAAACCCTTCTTTCCATCGCCCGGGCTGGCTTCCCACAGCCCAGGACGCTTGCCAGGATGCTCTGCTTAAACTGGAGTCTGGTTTCCATGCCCTCCGTGCTGCAAGGAGAGCTCCCAGGCCGGCCACTTTCCGACCTGCCCCCGTATCCTCCGGGTTTCCAAGTCCAATGGGTGCTGTTCCCTAGCAGGAGACGGGACTTGGTGCTGCCTGGAGTCTGGACCCTGGTTAGATGGAACCCCATCTCAGCTGCCTCCCTGAGCAGGGTGATGAGGGTTAGGAAATGAGCTCCCTGTAAGGTCTCAGGGTGTTCTCCACCCCAGAGCCCACAGCTCCCAGTGTCACTGGTGTGCAGGGCAAGGGCAGCCTGAAGCCACCTGCACTCAGCACGGAGCACGGTGACAAGAGCGCTGGGAGCTGAGATGGGAAACACCAGTGAGGATGGGCAGCCCCTTGTGAGGCCAGGACCGGGGTGAAGCAGCAGACAGCAACCACACACACGTGGTTATCTTCAAGCACATCCCTACTTCTGCTGCCATCAGGAACTCAGGCTCACATCGAATCACTCTCTTTGAGGTCTTTGCTTGCGGGACGTGTCCATCCTCCCCTTGCTGTGCTGCCTGCAAGTAGCTCTCCTCTTGCTACAGGTTGTGCCTTGTGGCATGGCTACATCCCAACCGCGATGCTCGAGTGCTGCAGCGCCCACCAGCCTGCATGCATGGCAGGAGCATGCACAGGCAGGGTCAAGCTCTGAGCACCCCAAAGGGAATATCTATATCCTTAGAGACAATGTGTGATATTTATATCCCCACCCCAAATCTAAGCATCTCTTCACCCCAGCTTCGCTTCGCTTTGCCTCTTGCTCCGCTCCAGCCTCTGACGTGATGTCTCTTTTCCCCTCTGTCATCCTCTGCAGAGCGTTTCCACCCCATCACATGCTATCAAATTAGCAGCTATGGCAGGAGCTGGCTCTAAACAGGCGCTGTGTAAACAGCAAGCCACAAGAAGGGGCTGGGTTTAAGTCGCTGGTGTTGGGAGGCTCCCTCCGGCTTGGCTTTCCTTGGGAATAGCTTTTCCCACTCGTGAGAGGAGGGTTTCCTCCCAGCCAGCTTGTGCAGCCTTGCTAGGAACAGGAATGAGGAAGGTTCCCTTCTCCTTGAGGGAGAAAACAGCCACTTCCCACTGGGGTGAGGAGATGAGGGGTGCCACGAAAGCAGTTTGGGAGCCCCAACCCTGGGGCTGGCCTAACCAAGCTGGGTTTCTGCCCCCCCTAAACCCACCCTTCAACCACAGCATCCCCCTTGCAGGGGTCACTGCCACCAGTTTGGTGGTTATCTGGGAACTGGGGACCGAGGGCACTGATGTGAGGTGGGAAACGGAGCCCCCACCATCCATCTCCTGTGCCGTTAGGAGCGATGTTCCACCCGGAGGAGCTCCCATGTCCCTTTGATTCCCTTTGCCTGCTGGAGCGCATCGCGTTTTCCTTTGTGCACCGCATTCAGCTCATTCTTGAAACGAGTCGAAATAGCTCCAAGTTCCCCTCCCATTTCCCTGAGCAAAAATGGGACCTTATCCAGGACTAATCCGAACCAGATGACTCCAAAGGAGGGGAAGAGAAAGGAGGCCGTAATAGAGAGATGTTTGTTCTTGCTAACAGTGGTTTTAAATGGAAACATCTTGCTTTCAAGCAGAAGGGCTTCAGTTTGTAGTGAGGTCCAAGTGCCAGGTTCTACCACGGATTGTTATTCCAGACGAGCTTCCATCAAAGCAGATGAAAGCCCGTCCCTGGCCTTCTCTATAAATTATCCGCTATGGAATCCACACACGAACCTCTGTATAATTCACAGCTGCAGTACCTCTGGGGATGATCCAGGACCATTTGCCATGCACAGACTGGAGGTAGTGTCTATGCTATATTTATTCCAATGTAATTTTAGCGAGCACAAACAGCGCGCTCAGCTTTGGCTGCCCTGCTCCACCAGTTCAGCAATGGGAGCATCGCTGAGAGCTATAACTCATTAGTGATGGAGCGAGGAACCAGCTCGGTGGATCTTTGCTTAAGAATGAAGTACTTGCTAAGGGAGGACCATGCATCCTTCATTCTGGAGGGAATGGCATTGCTGATGGGGGGATATGAAGACTTGTGGCAGCATCAGGATCACCACATCCGATGGGAGCACTGGTATTGGTCCATCCCTACAGCGCTCCAGCCAGCCCTAAGCACCGAGCAGTTCCATCTCCTGACTTTGTGCAGAGCTGGGGCCTGACCTGCATCCCCAGAGCAAAGCCATCATGCAGCAAGCGACTTGGCCAGCTCCATTCATGAATCATCTCTTAGGCAGGGCTCTCTGGTGACACAGTAATTATGTGTTACAGCGTGGCGTCGTTATTACCCTCACATGTCCACAGGCTGCCTGGTGTGATGGAGCTGTGTCTTTCCAAGAGTTCCATCAACTGAAGGGCTAAAACTCATCTGTGGCATAACCAGTTCAGCCTGGCAGCTTGCCCCATAGCCATGGCTTGCTCAGGAGTGAGTCTCTTCACACTCACAGTTCAGGATGGCTCCAGCAGTATTTCACTCAGGAGCTTCCCCTTAGCACGGCGGTGTATTGCTGTGGAGAGAGATGTGTCTGTAGTTATGTGTCCCAAAGCCCCTGACCAGAGGCATCAGGAGCCGCGCTCCTCACGCATCCCATGCCCACAGCCCAGTTCAGCCCATCCCAGCCAGGCAGGCTCCAGTTTTTGCAGTGCATCGCATCCACCGAGGAGGCAGCGGCATCTCCTTGTCCTGCTCAGCAGCTCCGGTCACTCCAGCGCGCAGACAGAGGGGTGAGAGGAGCCGCCGGGCAGGAAGGACGGAACCGCAGCCCTGCTCCATGCATGGGCTCCAGATGCTGCGGGCAGGGAATGGGCGCTCCGGTTCCCCCCTCCAGCCTGGCTTTGTTAATTAACCCAGTTCAGCCCCCTGAGCATCCCCCTGCCTGGGTTCGCTTTGCTGCAGCGGTGGTGATGGGCTTGTACCCGCCTAAAGCGATGCTCACTGCCGCTTCCCCCCCATCCAGTGTCCCTGGGGTCCCCCTGCATCCTCCGCCCTGTCCCCGCAGCGTGCGCCCGGAGGCTTGCGAGCTTCCCATCCCCGTGCATGCAGCAATTCTACCTTCAGAGAGCCAGGAGAGGGAGCCCAAGACACCCCAGAGCCCTGAACCCACCCAGGTCCCCTCCCACCGCGGCTGCTCCGCTCTCACCATCACCCAGGACCACGGTGCCGGTGGGAAATTCCATCTCCAGGTGGGAATTGCGGCTCCTTCCAGCAAGGGCTCTGCTCCACAGCTCTTTGGGTTGGGGCTGCACTGCTGCAGCCTATATCCTATCCTGCCCTATAGGAGCATTGCTGTTGCCCATCCCATAGGCATCCTCCTGGGGTACCAGAGGCACACTCCCGAGAGGATGAGGACCAAGTGACCCTCCCCATGCAGTGTGTCTGATGTTCATTTCCTCTGCTGGATCCAGTGCCAGAAGGAGATTTCAGCTCTTTGCATGCTCTGAGCATCTCCCTTTCCCTGGGGCTGCAGCAGGGGAGCGGGTGCTGGCATTGCAGGGCTACAAATGGACCTCTTTGGCCCCCCAAGTCCAGTCTGGAGCCTTAATGGGGTCCCAACAAACCTTCAAAGCAAAACCCCAATAGCAAAGCCCCCGAGCCTTATCACTAGCTTAATATTGATCTAAAATACAATAAAATCCTTTCCAGGCTACCAAAGGCTGAATGATTTGGGGTTGGAATTGCTGTGCTGTACTGGTGAAACAAGGAGCCTGTGGTATTTTCATGGCTATGGGGCACATCTATGGCCCCCTCCAGCTCTCCACCGTGCTTCATGCATCCATCAATGCCATTTTCTTCCAGGACTCATGCACTGATGCTGCAGAATCCCCCCTTTCCCACCCCAGCAATGGTTGAACTGCCCCAGCATCCCTCCTGCTCCCAGAAAGGGCTGAGAATCCTGTGTTCCCCATCCCTTCCCACTCCATCTACTGCCTGAAAGGGGGTCCCAGCCCTTCCCAACATCCCCCAGCAGCAGCATTTGGGGTTTGGGGATGCAAGATGTGGAGAGGCCGAGTGGCTGCAGCCTCCATCCATCCATCCATCCATCCATCCATCCATCCATGGGATCCTATGCCTTCCCAGCAGCCTTCCCTTTTTCACCCTACCTTCCCCAGATGTCCTAGTTGGCTGCTCCAAGCGGGTTGTTTCAATTAGCTAATTGGTGTTAATTAATCCCAGTGGCCCCAGACGGGTGCAGGAGGCACAGCAGGCTTCGGGTGCTGCTGTTTCCATGGCACAAGCGGCGGCAGCCGGGACACGTCAGCTCCTGTGAGGCTTTGCAAGAGCCCAGTTTCTCCCACTTTGGCTTATTCGAGCCTCAGTATCCCATGTTGGTCCCTTCCCAAGCTCTGCTTAGTTTTAAGCATCATCTCCATTCCCACAGAGCCTTCCTCTTCTATCCCCAGCTCCCAGGAAAATGGGCTTTTTGTAGGGAAGAGGTCATCGCTGGGTGGATCGGGAATTAGAGGTGGCTGATGTCATTAGCCCTACATTAATTGCATTAACCTTGCTCACAGTTTCCAGCCCAGCTCACCCAGAGCTTTAAAACCAGTGTTGGGTTTTAGACTATCAGAGGAACAAGCAGTCTGTTACAGCTCTTGGTTCAGTGGTACCAGATCCATGCGTGTTTTGTGGAGAGGCTGGGCACCAGAACAAACCTCACTAATCTCTCATCAGACTCTTGGCTCAATAATCCCCTTATGAGGAGGAAATCCTTTGTTTATTGGCAGAGTCCTTTCCTTTAAGGGGACCTGGCAATGTGCTTGGAATGGGCCTCAAGTGTTCGTAATGCAGCGACAGTACAATAAATGGGTGCAATGTCTCATCTAACGGCTGGAGGGTTCGGTGCTGGGGCTGTATCCTGCTGCTTTCGTTCCCCTGTCACCAGGAGACAGGAGCTAAAATGCTGCTGGTTCCAAGCAGCGCTTCTCTCATCTCCAGGGATATGGATCTTGAAAAACAGGAGGGAATTCCTGTGTTTGTGACTGGAGCAAGGGCATGAAGGGTGCAAGGCCATGGATATGGACATGGACATGGAGAGAGCTGGAGCAGCTCTGCTCTGGAGCCAGGCTGAGAGAGCTGGGCTGGGGCAGCCTGGAGAAGAGAAGGCTCCTGAAGGGGAGACCTGAGAGCAGCTCCAGTGCCTAAAGGGGCTGCAGGAAACCTGGAGGGGGGCTTGGGACAAGGGATGTAGGGACAGGCCAAGGGGAATGGCTTGAACCTGACATAGGGGAGACTGAGATGAGATCCGAGGAAAAAATTCTTGCATCACTTGTCACTGCCTATAATAGGGGGAAAATACAAATAACCTTGTATGTGAAGGGAAAAAAGCACATGGATGGATGCTTATGGATGATATAGGACCGTAATGGATGCTACAGGACCTTAATGGGTGCTACAGGATGATAATGGATGCTACAGGACGCTAATGGATGCTACAGGACCCTTATGGATGCTACAGGACCCTTATGGATGCTACAGGACGCTAACGGATGCTACAGGACCCTTACGGATGCTATAGCACCCTACTATGCGAGGGACCAGGCAGCAAGGTGTGAACCCTGCAGCGCATCCCCATCTCCCGCTGCAGGAAGCCGGTGACTCGGCTGCAGCCGCCCCGCATCCACCGACACCGCCTTGGCGATAGGAGACCCGCTGCGCTCCCAGCGTGTGCGAGCTGCTCTAACCGGTCACCACTGCCCGCATCCCCCCCATCACTGCGCATCGCCGAGGGGAGGGGGGGGCAGCAGGTGCGGGAACGGGAAAATCGGTCGGGAATTCGGGCTGGGAAAGAGTTAAATAACGGGAAGTGTGTGTCAGTGTGTGTCAGTGTGTGTCAGCGTGTGTCAATGTGTGTCCGTGTGTGTCAGCGTGTGTCAACGTGTGTCGTCGTGTGTCCCCCCCGCCTTGCCTGTCCCCTGCCTGCCCCCTGCCTGCCCCCCCTCCCAGCTCCGTCACGGCGCGCGGGCTGACATCACCGCCGCGCTAGCACCGACGGCTGCGGCGGCTCCCCCGGGCGGGCGGCGCCGGGCTCCGGTCCTCGGGCTCCGGGCCTCGGGCTCCGCGCTCCGGTCCCTGCCCGTGCCCATTCCCCGTTCCCCGTCCCCCTCCCAGCGCAGCGGCTCCCGCTCCCGAGCCGCCTTTTCCTCGTTGTTTTATACCCGCCCTCCTCCTGCTCCATCCGCGCCGCGCATCTCCCGCCGCCCGCGGAGCTCCCCGAGCCCTCCGCCGCCTCCCGCATGACTGTCACCAAGGTAAGGACCGGCCGGCCTGGGCCCTGGCACCCACTGCGCGGTGCTGGCCGCCCGCATGGGGCCGCGCAGGGGAGCGGAGCGGGGCCAGTTCCTTCTAATTCAATATTTAATTCAATACTTCATTTAATTTTAATTATTTTATTTTTTGTTTAATTTTAATTTAATTTTACTGTATTTGTATTGTATTTTTAATTTCTATTTTATTTTAATTTTATGTTATTTTATTATTTTCCGTTATTCCACTCTTTAATTTATTTTATTTTTTATTCTTTCTTATATTTTTATTAATTTATTTTATCTGTTTTATTTTGATTATTTAATTCTATTTACTTTTGTTACTTTACTACTTATTCTCTATTATTATTTATCTGATTATTTATTACCCATTTGTGTTCGTTCGCACTGATTTATGACGTTATTTCGTCGTGGTTTATTGTTTTCCTGCCTCTCCCTCCTGCTCGCCCCCCCCTCGGCTCGCTGCTGTGCTGCATTTTTAACCCTTGGAGGTTATACCCGGGGGGGCCGGGGAGAGCGGAGCCCCCCCAAACACAGACTGGACCCTGAGCCTCTACAGGTGGCTGCTGGCCTAGGGAGTGGGGGGACGGACACCGTGGTGTGGGGGGGCTGTGGGGTGCAAGGGGCTGAGCAACCCCCCCCCCCCCAGCAGAGTTGATGGGTGTGGGAGGTGATGGGGAGCTGCTGGGCCCCCCAAATCGCTGCGCCGAGGTTGTGCCAGGGGGATGCTGCGTTCAGGGTGGTCCAGAGCACTCAGCAGGGTCAGTGCGGCATGGAACGGTATGGCAGCATCCGGAGGGAAGGGGCTGCCTATGGACTGTGGAGCCGTGGGGAGCAGAGCAGTCCATGCTGGACCTGCTTGACCCAAGCCCTCCTCACTCCAAAGAGCCTGGAAAGCATGCCCACGCTCCCCAGTGAAGGGCAGGAACCCCTCTCTCCCATCATTATCCTTAACAAATAACTTGCATTTTGCCTGCTGGGCTTTTGCTGGGCACCAACCAGCGTTTGCATTTGTTGTTGTGTGTTTCCAAGCACCCCGTGCTGCATCCCATGCTGTCCCGCAGCATCTGCCTTCAAGACAAAGTGTGCTTCCAGCTTGCCTGGGTGCTGAGGGAGGGATGGAGGGAAAGAGGGAGGGATGGATGGACCTGGAAGGTCAATTGGGTTACAAGAACTACAAACTGGCATCAAGTGTCGTGGGTTTAAGCCAGGCTGGCTCATTTG
Source organism: Neopsephotus bourkii (assembly GCF_033783945.1). Classification (NCBI taxonomy): domain Eukaryota; kingdom Metazoa; phylum Chordata; class Aves; order Psittaciformes; family Psittacidae; genus Neopsephotus; species Neopsephotus bourkii. The sequence continues at coordinate 349,406 of NW_026902048.1, read as the reverse complement.
CAGTTCTCATTAACAGGAGTTTTGCTGAGTGCAAATAGGTCTATTCAGAGCTATGCTGAGAAAGGGCCGGAAGGCGAAGGGAAAGCACCTTCAGTAGGATGGGGAAGGAGCCTGCTGTTGGATTTCGGGGAATGGGGGTGGAAAATGGGAAGATCCATGTCATGTGCACAAAGCAGGCTTTTACTCGAGCACTGTAAAGCTCTAATGCACCCTATAAACTTTATTTCCTGCAATATGGACTGTCTTGGTGATGTCTTGATGTCAAGAGCAGCTTCGGACCTGCCACAGCATCAGGCCACAGGCATGGACCCCAGCACTGAGGTGGTCAATGTGTCCTTCACGTGCTGGTCCTTCCATAGTACCCAGTGGTGTGGGAAGAGAATGGCACAAGCACCTGTGGGAGAGGGGATGCTTTTCCATGTGGTTTTGGCTGCCAGGACTCAGTGCGAAGGGAAGAGCCCAGTGACCCAAGGTTATGGGGGGAAAGAGGGTTTGGGGACCAGGAATCGCGTGTGTGTTCCCACAGTGGGCCAGGCAAAGGGGTCTTTGGGGGTCTGCATCCTGCCCAGCAGCAGGTGTCCAACTACCACCAGTACAGCCCACAGCTCCCAGTGCTGTCAGGGAGAGGCATCTACAGCATTCCTGCAGCTGCTCCCACGCTGCGGGTGCTTCCCAGGCTATGCTGGGAACAGGAGCCATGGGCAGGATTTCACAGACTTCGCCAGTAATCCCGAGCAATTGATCCTTAGGGAAAAACTGGTTGGAAAATGAAGTGTGGGTGCTGACGCCAGGCAGAGCTGGGGAGGCACGGAATGCTTCTCTTGGTGGGAGGGAAGGAAGAAGGGAGCAGGAATATCTGCTGTCAGGATGTGCAACAAGCTGTTTGCATCCCTGTCCCAAGCCACCCCCTTCCCTCCCACAGGAGGAAGCGCAGGCAGCGGCAGCATCCCAGACCTTGCTCTGCGGGGGGAGTTTGCTACCCAGGAGGGTTTACATGGGTTATAAACAGATGGAGAAAGGCCGATGGAAACGCAGGAAGAGTTTCCTTGTGCTCAGGGAGCTGCCCAAACCCTGCAACACTTCCCTGGCATCGTGGCATGGCACGGTGTTGCTTTGTATGGCAAAGTATGCTGTTGCATTGTAGGGCATGGCATTCGGAGCCAGCAAGGTGGTGGTGTAGGCATCAGCGGAGAAGATGCTGTAGGCATCCGGGCAGCATCATCCCTGCTGCAGGTGGTGCTGCGAGGGCCTGGGGCTCAGGTGTGGTCTCTGTTGCTTGCAGACATCAAACCAGCCCAAAGGTGATGGAGATAAAGCAGTCTGCTTGCAAGAGCGACAGCAAACAGTGCTGACAGGGCAGCTCTCATGGCAGGAGCCTGCTTCAGCAGGGCTGTGTGTGTAATTCCTCACCCAGGATGAGCTTCTCCTCATGGGAAGAGCATGGAGCCAGGCGATGTGAGGCACAGGATGGAGAGCAGAAGCGGGATTCAGCTGCCATCCAAAGGCTAAAGGGCTCTTTGGGAATACCCAAGTGGGAATCCTATGGCCAGGGAGGAGCTTGACAAGTTGAACCCCAGAGCATGGGTTGTGCCGGGTGTGTTTTGGCAGGCAGAGGCATGGCAGAAGTCCCTTGGGATATCAATGGTGCTTCCAGCTCCCGCCCATCACCAGAGGCAGTTTCCAAAGCCCTAAATAGACTTAACCATGAACACAAGCTACTGGGCCTGGGGGTGCGTTCATTTTGGGAATGGAGTTTTCAAATGTCTGGAGGGTTTACGTGGGAGATGCAGTTTAAAAGTGGGTGCATCCGGGGGGTCCCATGGTGAATTATCCTGTGCTCTCTCTGGCTTTACCATGTATTAATTGGTGTTAAGTCCTTAAAGCCACGCTGCTGAGATAACAGCTCATCCTCATAGCTCAGCAAGCAGATGAAACCAAAGGCCAGAGAGGAGATTGTAACCATGGCCTGTCATGATCACAGTAAATGAATGATGCTCTAACCCAGGTAGAACTGTACTTACTGCAGAGGCCCTTGATGGGGATGGTGTGGTTCCAATGCCATGATGCTCCTGATGGCAAGTCACGGTGTCCTCTGCCTTGGTGATGAGGGCAGATTTAAATTGTCTGGGGCAAATGCTGATCCCATGGAAAAGCTGATACTGATTCAATCAATAGGAAGCTCGATTGGAGGCACTGGGCCATGTTATCAGGGGAAATGGCTTTGCAGCAGTAAGGCAAGCCCAGCCTGACTTTATTGCCAAGGAAATAAGGGGTGAAGTCTTCTCTAGGTGGTTTGATAAAGATGGATTTGATGAAGCACTCTGTGTGCTCTGATGCTTGAGGACTCCAAACGAGAGTAATAAACTCCAGGTAATGGATTAGGTGCTGGATAGCCAACATCTCTAGAAAATAAATTAGATTAATTCCATTAACATCTCTAGATTAATACATTTATTGTTACTTGGGGTTTTGCTCATGGTGTTCAGAACCATAGGGCTCCTTTAACTCTTGCTCTCTGCAGAGCCGAGCTGCTGGCACAGGGCTGTGATCGAGGGCAGATGCTCTTCCTGGTGGGAGCGAGACAGGGAGGCAGCAGTGAAGGTGGATGTGGGAGCAGTGGGGCTTCTTCTGCCTCTTGCTGCTCCAAAACCCCACTCTTTTCGGCGATGTGGCAATAGGAAAATCCTCCCCTCATTCGGGCTGCCCATACATGAGTGAGACACGGTGCAAAGTGGACTCCGGAGGGTGATGGAGGCAGGTAGGGAGGATGCTGGCTCTTCTGGAGGAGCTCCTTTGCAGCACGTGATGGGTGGCAATCACATAATGGTGCCAGGGCTGGAAGGAGGCAAGGGGATCACATTGCTCACCAGCTGGAACAAGGCACTCAGCCCTGAGCTGTTGGTGAGGCACAGAACAAACCCCCTTGTCTCCAACAGCGGGGATGTTCCTCATCTTTAGCTATGGAAGGATTTCGGGGGGTTGGGAACGAGCATAACGGGCTGCTTTGAGCCTAAAAATGGAAGCTCCCGTTTCAAGAAGCATCGCTCTCATCAAAGGCAACTTGTCTGGCCTGCAGCTTTGCAATGAGTTTTAATTGCAACTCAATGCAGCATTAATCTGGCGCTCTAATATCGCCTGTCTGCGGCCAGCAGGCTGGCTGGGCTCTGTAATTCATACCCTGCAGAGGCAGCGCGGGGTCAGCCCCCCTCTTCCCCCCCTTCTTTGCATGGACATTTTATCAAATGATGAATAGTTCAATTCATGGCGGCGAGGATCGGATCCCGGATTCCCATCTCCCGGCTCAGTGTGTAATTACCCAACCTGGCAGCAGCAAAGCCTACGTGATGGAGCCAGCTGCTGGAGCCCCCCTCAAATCCATGAATCCCATCGTTCCCGCATGGGGAGGGGACCAGCGCCAGGCTCGGCTCCTTTGTTCATGGCAGAGCTGTTGGCAAAGCCCCTTTGCTGCTGCTCTGCAGAGCCCTGAGCATCACTGGGGAGCAAAACTGTGCTGAGGCCGTGCTGGAGCAGCCAAGATGGGGTTTGAGTTGAAGGCAGTAGGGACATAGGGTTCAATAGGGTTAAATCCCACGTTGGGGTCTTGCTACGGCAAGTAGGTGGAGAGCGCAACAGGGACCCTGCTTGATGGGGAGCCTGTGCAGCGAAGGGTGACAGACACCTCTCTGCCCCCAAAATAAGGGTTTCCAATCCGTTTCTTCATGCTCTTATGGAAGCACAGTCAAGGAAGCGCCTGCTCCTGCTCAGCACAGGGATGGGAGGTGTGCCTACAAGCATCCGGGTGCCAACTGCAGCCCCTGTCTTCCCAATGGGGTGTGGATCTGGATTTTCCCCTCAGAGTGGTTGTTTCTTCCACCTGCTGTGTGAATCCCTCAACAACCTGTTGGGAAAAACCCTTATGGGAAAATCCTCACCCGTCTCCTGCACCAGAGAGTTGGGAATAGCCACATTGCAGGCAAAAAGCCCCATCAGGCTCGGGGTCATCGTGGGGATGTGCACTGGGGATAGGGAGGTGCCAGGGCCAGGCATCGCTGTCACAGAGCAGATGCTGCTTGGGTTTGGTGACAGGAAGGACCTAAAAGGTCTGATCCTGGACTTGTAGGGGTGCTGGGTGCCAAACCTGAGCTGTCAGCGATGCACAGACAAGGGTCCCTTTGCAGCCATCGCCACCCCTTTGCAGAGCCCAGCCCTGAGCATCCTGCTCTCTGCCTGTACAGCAGCTGCTATGAATCCCCAAAGGAATAATGGCCTCTCTGTCCATGCACAGGTCCATCCCCTCCATGCCTGCCCCAAGGCACACTGGCTGGGGGAGATCCGGAGTGATGGGGGCCACCAGGATGATGTCTGGAGATTCCATGGCTGCAGGACCTGTGGCTGCAGGCTCGGTGGGGCCATCCCCATGCCAACAGCCAGCACCCAGAGCCTCTGCATTGGGTGCTTTGAGACTCGATATCCCCAGTGGTGAATGAGGGGTGGCTCAGCCCGATGAAATCCCTCCTCTCAGCAGTGGTTTCGCAGTGGGGGGCCTGGAATTAACCTTATTATCATTAGGAATTAGCTGCCTGCAGCTGCACTGGCACCGGTGGCTGCACCCCCGCTGCATGTTAGCACCCAGCATCCCTCCAGTGCTTTTGGTGCAGCCGAGATCCAGGCTCCGTGCCCAGTGGGGCAGGCAGCAGCGGTGCGGTTTGAACTAAAGGGTTTCCCTTTGTTCTAGGATCGAGGAGCACCCACGTTTCTCTGATCCCTGTGTCCGGAGGCACCTCAGCCCGCGAAGCAGAGCAGGGCAGGTGAGGATCCCGATGGACCTCGGTGGGCATGGAGAGGGATGGAAACAGCCCAGGGACATGGTACCGTGCCCAGCAGCCCCTCAGCCATCCCGTATGGCTCTGCAGAGGGACAGGCAGGCAGTTGTATGGCCTGAAAAGCATTCTTTATTGAGTGCAGCAGCGGCTCTCCTCCTCCCAGAGTTTGACCCTCTATCCCAGTGGAGCTTTGTACATCAGTAGAGAGCAGATCCATGGAAAACTTGGTTCTTGTGGAAATGCTGAGTCCTTTAAGCAGGCACCCAGAAAGCTGACTGTACAGAAATAGTGCTTGGGTGAACACGGGTGAGCTGTGGTGTGCAGCGAGCATCCGTGGGAGCTCAGGTGGCTCCTGTGCCTTCCCAAGGGATTCACAGCGGATCTCCATCAAACAGAGTCACTTTGGCTGCTCTTAGAATTATATAAAATGCAAAAAAACCCAATTCTGGAGCAGTCTGTGCTAAAAACCAAGGAGAAGCAGGGAAAAGGCAAGATTTGAGGAATGTGGGTGCATCGCAGAGCAGGGGAGGGATGTCGCAACTGCTCCTCCGTGAGCTTCCCTGCGCCTGAAGAACACGGCTCCGTTTCATTGTGGGGATGGGTTCCCTCTTCCTGGGTGCTGGTGCACAAGGAAGGGCTTGTCCGGGCTCCAGCTCCCTGTTGGGAACGGGGCAGGATGGTGATGGGGGCTCGGTACCTCCTGCATCCCGTGGTGGATGCGGCCTTCATGCACCCAGGCTCTGGCAGCCGCTGGCACTGGCAGGCAGCGGGTCTCTGAAGCCTGAACCCTTCAGAAGGTTGTGTCTGTTTCTTCTTTCTTCCTGTTATTTTTAATTCCTTCTTTTTCCTTTTAGCCCCAACCGGGATAAACTTCCCCCAAAAACACCCTGTGGTTCTGTAAGCTGCACGGGAGCGAATGGCTCTGTGCGGGAATGGCTGCGATGGGAAAGGCGCAACCAGAGCTCAGGCTGTGGGATGCTGCCCCATGGCCTGAGGACCCCCCTGGATGCTCATCTCCAGGGAAGGTTTTGGGTGGAAAGCAATGCTCTGTCTCCCTGCTTTACAGAAGTCCTGTTTGCCAGGATAAATGAGTTTCAATGGCTCCTGGCCCAGCTGGGCCTTGGTAAGGATGTTTTCCGGCTATCACAGAAGGAGGAATGTTGGTGCTCCCGGCATTCCTTTTTGCCTGGATTTTTTTCCCCCATAGCATCTTCCCAAGCAGTTTCTTACCATAGGGTCCAGCAGCCACCCTTCCCCCTGCCATCCTGCAGCTCTTCAATCCCCATCCGGGTGGCTTTTCACTTCCTTACTATTGAAGAGCCGGTTACCTAGGGAGGGGTTGGATTTAGGGCACCCTCCCTTTCTCCTGTTATACAGCAGCCCTGTTTATTCTGCTTCAAACTGCTGGGTCCTGGCTGGAAAACACCTGCTGCAACCAAGTCTCTTGGCTCTGTCTTGATGATGTGTGATGGGATGTGAAACAAGCCTCATGGACGAGCTCCTGGCTCCGGTACCTGCTCATCCCAACGCGTGAACAGGGACTGGTTTTCCCCCTCTCAGAGTTCCCTAAACCATTCCCAAGCTGAGGAGAAGCTGCAATAGTTTGCACTCAAGGAAACGTTATTGCAAGGAGCTGGAGGAGGGAGGAGAGTGGAATCCTGTGGTCAGTGACCCAGGGCAGCGCCGGGGGCCAGAACTGCTTTGTGCTCCATCAGGATGTTTCCTCTGGCTTCGCCCGGGTGGGAAGGAGTTGGGAAACAGAGTGGGAGGAAAGCTGCTTGTTTACAGAGCTTATGGATGAGCGTGAGATCTGTGCTGCTTCCCAGCACACGGGCCCAGGAGGGGTTTGGGTTTTCTCCTATGGAAGCTTTCCTGGTGGGGGAAAATGGTCCAAAACGGGGCCCCTGCTGGTACCACAAATGCCGGTGCCAGGGATGCTTCACATCATTCTCGAGCGGTCCATGACAGCAGTGGGACCATGAGGAGTGCCTGGGGACAGGGGGAAGCAGCGCTGTGGCCACAGAGGGATGGGGACTCATGGGGACAGCCCGGCCCCGTGGCCAGGGGACATCTGGCCTCGCTTGGTGCTTGTTTCCCAGCGGGTCGGGAGGAGGAGAGGCTCTTCCCAGGCAATCCGGGCTCGCTAGGAGGAAGACAGCATTGAAGAGCTGAACTCCAGGGAAATCCCAGTCACTTCCTTCAGGCTGGAAAGCACTCAGCTGGCAGATAGGCTTCGGAATCGTTCATCTCTCTTTTGTCCTTTGTGTAGTCTGCGGTGATGGGATTCATCCTTGGGGTTTGTAAAAGCATCTCCCCATGGAATGCCAGCATTCCCTGCTGTGGAGCAACCTGCAAAACACCCCCATCACCTCTGCTGCCCCACAGCAGGGGTTTAGCTTTGTGGTGCATCTGCACCCTCATCCCCATCACTGGTGCGCAGCTGTACCAGGCAGGGTGAAGGGGCCGGAGGGGCTGGGGACATGAGAGCCTGTTTCATAGCATCATGTTTTCTGTGAGGCCCCACTCAGAGCACTCGTTCCGGTGTTTATTAGAGCCCAAAAGGTGTTTCCTGTGGTGGGTGCAGAGCTGAAGCCATTCCCTCTGCTGCTCCAGCTGCTTGTGCCATCAGCCAGGCCCATAAATAAGGAGAAAACAAGGAACTTTGCTGATTGCTGCAGGATTTGGGTCTCCAGAGTGCTGTCAAGAGCAGGCTAGAGGGCTCTCCCCTGCTCTGTGGGCTGTGTGTGTGTAAAGGGCTGATGGGGATGGGGGCATGGAGTCTCCCATCATGGTACAAACACATAAAGATGCCCCAGCATCACAGAGGTGATGCAAACAGAGCCGGTGGGGGGAGATGGGAGCAGAACTCAGTCCCTGCATGGCTGATTCATCTTTTCCCCCTGAGAGAAGAGGGGGCTGAAGAGATGCATGAATAGATGTTGCTTTACACCCTGCTGCTGGTCCCAGGGTTTCTGGACAGGTTAATGAGCACCTTGACTGTGCATGAGTCAGGTAATGTGCCCTGTACATTAACTGCTTCCATTTGCTCTCAGGAGCAAAAATTGCATTGAAATCACTTATTACTTTGTTCTCTAGAAGAATAGGCTGAGATTGCTGGGCTGGGGCAGACTGGAGAAGAGAAGGCTCCTGAAGGGGAGACCTGAGAGCAGCTCCAGTGCCTAAAGGGGCTGCAGGGAACCTGGAGAGGGGCTTGGGACAAGGGATGTAGGGACAGGCCAAGGGGAATGGCTTGAACCTGCCTGAGGGGAGACTGAGATGAGCTCTTAGGCAGAAGCTCTTCCCTGTGAGGGTGCTGAGGCTCTGGCACAGGGTGCCCAGAGAAGCTGTGGCTGCCCCATCCCTGGCAGTGCTCAAGGCCAGGTTGGACACAGGGGCTTGGAGCAAGCTGCTCCAGTGGAAGGGGTCCCTGCCTGTGGTAGGGGTTGGAACTGGATGGGCTTTAAGGTCCCTTCATCCCAAACCATTCCATGGTTCTAACAAAGCAGGCGGTGGTGCACGTTTATCCGGAGTGGGGCTGGCAGTTGCAGGGAGGTGAGGGTCACAGATGGCTTCTCTCATGGCTCACAGGGCTCATCCTCATGTCCTGCCACCAGCGATGCTCCAGCTCGGGCCGGAATCACCCGGGAGCATCCCCGTATGGGTTTGTCTCCTAGGCATGAAGGGTTGTGCGTTCTACTTCAGCCCCCTGGGATGGCGAATTGAATGGGACATTCAATGCTCTCCCTGTCTGCATGAGCTCTTGTCGAGTCGATGAGGGACCTCCACCAGCCCGGTGTGCTGGGGGGGTGCATGCACAGCAGCCTGGTGAGCATCCTGCACAGGGCATCGTAAGGCAGGGACAGGGAGATGCACAGGAACAGCAGCCCAAGCAAGCCGAGAGCCCAACCGGCTGCCTCTGCTCCCAACGTCCCTGGGCACAAAGGAGAAAGCGCTTAATTTACACCAGGGGCTTGTTTCTTAGCTCCTGCTGCTCCGTTTAAATCAACCTCGGCTTGCGAACGCACCCCGGTACCCGGGCCGAAGCATCATCAGTGGTGTGGCAATGCTGGATCCGGGCTTGCAGGCGGGTTTGGTGCCTGCATTGTGCCTCCACGCTGCCAGAACGTGTTGCTCCCGGCGGGGGAATTGCCATTATAATGAAGCAGAGGATGTGCCCAAGTGTTAAATCTTACCGAGCCTCGTTAGCGTGAACGCCATTAACGTGAACAAAAGCCGGTTTCAAGGTTGAATTGAGAAGCATCAGAGCCTTAGAGCACTGGGGAGATTGAAATCAGCATTTGTTTGGCTCTAATCTAATGTGCACGGAACAATAAGCATTTGATGACTAATTCTGGCGATGCTGGGTGTCTTGTCGAAAAATAGATGTTTCATTTCAAGCTTTTCCTTAGGGAGCAGCAGAATTCCTCCATAGAGGCTTTGCTAGCGCAGCCCCCATCTCTGTGTTGAGAGGAGACAGGGCAGGACTCAGCTCCTCCTTGTGCATTTCGAAGAGAGTCGAATATACGGGCTGTGCTCAAGCAAAGCAATGAGGTTAGGGCAGGAGGTGGCTGTGGGGGACTCCCCTACCATACAGCGATTACAGTGTTCTGCTGTTTGCCAGCGTTGATTTAGGCTACAAGGGCAGCTCTGCTCATCCCAGTGCTTCACGGGCCTCTGGCTGTGCCAGGACGTGGGCTCCCCCCCAGGTCCATGGTCAATAGGTGCCGTATCCTTTGGGAAGGGGTTTAATCCTCTCGGAGCAGCTTGCTCCAAGCCCCTGTGTCCAACCTGGCCTTGAGCACTGCCAGGGATGGGGCAGCCACAGCTTCTCTGGGCACCCTGTGCCAGCGCCTCAGCACCCTCACAGGGAAGAGCCTCTGCTTTATCTCCAACCTAAATCTACCCTAAATCCAATCCAAACCACAGTGAAAGAGCACTGATTTCCCATTAAAAACCTCTCCAAGGCCATGGGAGGCTACGTGCCATCGTGGTAGCCCAAAGAGCTTCTGTGAGCGCCACAGCCCCCATCACCTCTCCAGCACAGAGGAAGGGCTCCCATTGCACCAGGGCTGGGGGTTATTGCCAGCCCCCCCCCAAACCACTGCTCTGTACAGGTGAAAGCAGGAATTCATTCCTCTGACAGCTCCTGTGATCGAGGCAGATGAACCGGCGCTATATATAGGAATTAGTTAGGGATTAGAGAGCTCTGGAGCTGCCTCCGGGCTGCTGTTGCTAAGAGTCCCGAGGCTTGAAAAGATGCATTTAAAAGCAACCACATTGAGACAAGCCCCGTGTCCTGCTGCTCCTGGCAGGCACAGCCTGGAGCTGCCAGCACATCTGAAAAGCCTCCAAACTGGGGCTGGATTCTTTTGCTCCTTGGTTCCTTTTATTCCAGGCGAACGGCAGAGCTGTCCCCGGGGGGATGAGGGATGCGCTGGTCCCTGTGGGGTTTGTGTGTGCCGCCGGGTTAGAGCTGCCTGCCCCCATGGCATCTGGCTGATGGGGTGTGGGTACCAAGCCTCCATCCGAGGGAAAAGCCTGCAAGATACGAAGTTGTCTGGGTTTGTGTTACTGGAATCGCTCCAGAAGCTGCTCTCTGCTGTGAAACTGAATGAGGGCTGAAAGGCCCATTTCAAAGCTCATTTCCTTCTCTTCAAGAAGCAGGAGCCACAGTGGGGCAGCTCTGACCCCTCTGCAGCCACAGAGCTGGTTTGCTCCTCATCCCTGGGAGCTCCCCTGGATCTTGCTCATAGAATAGTTCGGGTTGGAAAGGACCTTAAGAACATCCAGCTCCAACCCCCCTGCCATGGGCAGGGACACCTCTCTCTAACCCATATTACCCAAGGCCTCTTCCAACCTGGCCTTGAACACTGCCAGGGATGGAGCATTCACAACCTCCCTGGGCACCCATTCCAGTGCCTCACCACCCTCACAGGAAAGAATTTCCTCCTTATATCAATCTAAACTTCCCCTGTTTCAGTTTTAATGCATTACCCCTGCTCCTGTCACTACAGTCCCTAATGAAGAGTCCATCCCCAGCATCCCTATAGACCCCCTTCAGCCCTGCGATACACGATGGAATACTGCAGCTCCTGGGATAGCTGGGGCAAAGAGGCAAGTCAGAGCCCTGCCACTCCTGCATGGACCAGCCTGCTGCAGGCTGCAGCTGCTCCTTGGCATCATCACCTTAACCCAGCCCTGGGTGTATGGAAAATCTCTTGCTGACTGACCTACATCTCATGCTCCCGCCCGTCTTCTCCCTGTATCTGCTTGTGCAGTGGGGCAGGACCACAGTCAGATACCAGTGCAGCCCTTCAGAGGTGCAGGGAGTGTGACAGGCTTCACCCAGAGCTGCAAACCCCTGCCTCCTCACCTGTAACACTGCTCCTGGGGTGCTCCCCACCTCCAGCTCTGTGTTTGCCTCTGGTTTTGAGGAACAGCTCGGAAGCGACACACAAACCCTTCTCTGCCTTTCTCCTCAATGGGATATTTCAGCTGCAGGCAGGATGTTCCCCAGCCCCAGTGCAGATATCCTTGTTCCCATTATGAAACCTCAATGAGCTGCTTTGTTCTTTTGTTTGGAGAGGAGGAGCGGGATGGCAGCGCTGCCCATCCTCCTCCTCCCATCCAGGGGTACTGGATGCTCAGCACTGGCCTGCATCACTGCTCAAGGCTTCCCAATGCGCAGCTTTCTGCTCTAACCTGTTGCCAAAGGGGTTTCCTCCTCCCAGCTTGGGATGTGGGACACGCTGTTCCCCTCATGCACTTAAAGAAGCCAAACATTGCAATGAGCCTAAAACCACCAGAGCGGAGCAGAGAATTCCTCTGCTTGTTTCATGGGGCTGACGGTGGTGCTGGGTGCTGTGATTTATTTCATTGCCTCACTTCAAAGTGCTTGATGGTATTCTCGGGTTTTGTGCAAGTTCTGCTCAAAACAAGAGAGGAGTTTTGTAATGGAAGGAAAAACCAGAGTCCAGGAATAACACAGGACCAGAGTGAACCCTGGAAATGGTGGCACACGGCTCCGGATCCAGAGATGGATGGAAATGACTCCTATAAATCAATAATATTACTTTTAATGCCTCTGAGCCATGGAGAGTGAGGTGATGGAAAAATAAAACCACCCGTTAGCATCAGGAGGACGTGGGGAATTGCTCAAAAAGCAAGGTTCATAGGAATTGCATATTGAAGGATTGCAAAGGATAGGGATAACGGCTTCCAGAGCTGGGCCCTTGATAAAAGCAGCTCCATCAGAGCCATTGCTCCGGGAACATCTGTGGCTTCATGCACGTGCACCAGGGCAAGAGGCACACAGGAGCTAAAATGAGCTTCCAGCATCCCCCATCTTCCCTGAATTCACCCCGTTTCCTCTTCCCATTTCTCTGTTTTAGAGAATAGCAAAGTGTGGGCATAGAGGGGGGATGATTTGCAATGGGATCGATGAGTTCTGAGCACGGTTTTAAAGTCAAAGAAGTTGTGAGTGAGAAGGAAAAGGTAAAGAAATTTGGGGGAAAATAACCCAACCAAGAGTTTGCAATGCTGCTCATCTCCATGGGTGCTGAAATGCAAGGGTTTCAGTTCAAGGTGAAGACAGCAATGCAATAGTCACCAATTGGTTTGGGTTGGAAGGGACCTTAAAGTTCATCCAGTTCCAACCCCTGCCACGGGCAGGGACCCCTTCCACTGGAGCAGCTTGCTCCAAGCCCCTGTGTCCAACCTCGGGCAGGTTCAAGCCATTCCGCTCTTTAAGTCTCTCTTTAAGTGTTGGGGAAGGCCCCATCCCCTTGAGCACACCAACGCCACCACATCGGGGTCATGGCCAATGTCCCCCCACCCTGTGGGCCACGGGATGCTTCAATCTCCACATGCAAAACCCATCCAAAGCCCCCAGCACCATCACCGTGCCCCTGGGAGGAAGCTCAGGGCACTGGGATCAGGGTGGAACCGGGACTGGGTCTTTTCCAGCCTTTCCTCTCCTGCTTTGTCTCACTCCTTTGGGGAAGGGGCTGTTTCCTCAGCACCATCTGCAAAATGCTCTGTGCTGTATCACACCACAGCATCCCACATCTCCCCTCCATCCCCTCCTCGCCTTCAAAAGCCTTCCCCAGGAAATAGGATGTTTGTGCAGCTCCAAACTCCAGCATTCCTCCTCCTCCGAGCCCGGAAACCCCAGGGAGTGAAGGACTCTGCAAAGGAATATGTGGAAGGAAAATAAATAAGTAAATAAGAGAACCATGTCCCATTTGAAGCTACAGCACTGCTCTGGATTGCAGAGGCTGCGAGATAGGAGATTCCCATCCTCCTGGCTAGAAAAATCACCTGGTTTTCAACAGTTTTCCATCATAAAGTGGGGTTTCTTGTGGAACTATGTATTCTGCTGGGAAGACACCCCACATGGAACCTGTCAGCAGCCACGTTTGCACATAGGGGCTGTGCATCACCATTCACGTGTTGGTTTTTCATTGGTTTCCTTCTTCCTGGCATCCCTTAGGTCACTCAGAGGCCTTGTGCTCTCTCTGCATCCTTTGGGAGCAGTTGGGTGCCAGGGAAATCTTCCTGGGTAGAGCTGTGGTGTCCAATGGGCTCCTGCTCCTTCCACCATCCCCTGGGTGCTTGGAAGCTCCATGAGATGTCCCTGTCTGCAGCACCAGTTTCAAAGCGAAGGTCGAAGTCTTTATAGTGGGGGAAAATAAGTGGAGGAATGAATAATGCAGTTAAATGGAAAACCAAAGCTGGCATCTGCTTGGAAACTCAAAGTTTTCATCAATCTGGAACTGAGACATCAATTACGACAACACCCAAATGGGATAATGCGATGGGAAATAACCCAAATGGGAGAACCCAGATGGGAAACTGGTGGTTTTATTTTGGCCAGACCATCTTTCTAGGTTTCTGTTTGTAGGCAATGCCTATGCAGGGACTGTAAATGGCTTTAAATCCTCCATCAGCATGAAACTGCCCATTGGCTGCGTTTCCCTGCTCCTCCCCATCCAAAGGCTGGTGCTCCCTGATAGCGATGGGGCTGAAACCCTCTGGCTCTCCATGTGGCACAGGATCTATTCCTGGCTTGGGAAGGCCTCCTCCACCTTCCAAAGCCAAGGATCTGCAGGAAGGGGCCCATCCGGGAGCCTCTCGCAGCACAATGTGGGCTCTGGGCAGCCCTGAGCAGGGATTCTGTTGTTTCCAGGCTGCTTCAGCCCTGGGGCTGTGGGATGATGTGAGGTTCGGATACAGGAAACACTGGCTGAGGTTAAGGGAAAGAAACTCTGGATTTCTCTAGGGAAACAGGCACTTGGGCTTATTCCTTCCTCCCAGCTCCTGAATGGAGCCTGGCCCTGCCTTTGGAGAAGGAATAGAACAGGGAGGAGTGGGGAAAAACAGATGCAAAAGATGCTGGAGCAGCATCACCCCGGTGGCTGGGGACCACAGGGAATACGGAGCACCCACAGCACACATGGGAGGACCCATGTGAAGGGTAAAACCCACCTCTGGGCTTCTCAGAGCTTATTTGTGCTGGTGCTTTGCTTGGAGGTGATTTGTCAGGTTGAATTCCTGGATGCAGAACTCTTGGGAGCCTCTTTTCTGCTACCCCACAGGGTCAGAGGGGTTTCTGCAGTGGGGCACATGGGTTTTCTCCTGTGTGGGGAGATGCTATGAGGCATCTGAAGAGTTTAGAGGGGCAAAAATAGGGGGAAAAGGCCCATTTTGGTAGATTATGGGGCTTTTTTTTTGCAGTCAGTCTGGAACAGAGGGGCACAGACAGCAGAAATCAAAGTCTGGGGACCATGGAGCAAATCGGGAGCTTCAAACACCCTCAAAATACATTTTAGTGCTGCATTTGCACAATAAAAGGTTAAATTTCAATGCGAAAACCGCTCAGACAAAGGAAGATGCAAGAGTGAAACCCAATGAAAGGCACTCCTCAGGCTGTGCTCGGGCTGTTTCCCCTTGTCCTGCCTGGCTCCGACTCGGTTTGGCAACGATCCCCAGGGCTTTGTTGGACGTGAGTCTGCATTTCTGCAGAGCAGAGATGTCTCCAGCTGAAAACAGCAACTCTCTGCTCTCGTTTTGGGTTAAATCCGCAAGGATCTGTGTCCTTTCTCCTTGCAGCCTGGGGATGGCCGAACCTCTGCCTTTTGCCCCATAGCCATGGGTTGAGGTGGTGAGCTTAGGATCATGGAATGGTTTGGGATGAAGGGACCTTAGAGCCTTGGGCAGGGACACCTTCCACTAGAGCAGGTCAGCCACTTGGTGCTCCCAACCTTGTGCCCATGGTGCTGGGTTTTGGGGATGGAAACAGGGAATTGGATTTCTTCAGGATTAGAGGAGCCACTGGAGCGTTTCTCTGGCATTGCCCTTTGCTAGGAGATGCTCCAGTGCTTAAGTGCACACTTACATGCTCTTGTCAATAGATATGAAGACATGAGTGGTGTCGAGCCCTCATGTGTATGGATAGAGTGAAGAGTTATGCGGCTTTAAGGTGGCTTAAACACTTAGACTGCCCTGCGAGCTTGAAGGGCCTTAAATCTTCATAGATTTCATCATGGATACTTGTGCTGCCATAAGGAATGCTCGTAGAGGACTGAAATGGGAAAACAGTCCATAGTTTTACTTAGGAAAAGCAAAGTGGTGAGGAGCAGAGAAAGCACATTCATTTCTGCAGTGCTTGGACATGCTATGGGGAAGAGGGATGAGCTTGTGGACCCATGAGATCTCAGCTGATGGGTCTATAGGATCCCTAGAGTCCACTGGAATGAGCTGGTGGGTCTGTGGGATCTCTGGTCCACACTGATGAGCTGGTGAGTACCTGAGGGCATCTCACCAGTGGGAACAAGTGCTCCTACAAAGCTGTTGGTTATTCCAAGTGGGAAAACCTGTACGGAATGAGCCGAGACAGCTGAGCACAGCCTGGACCAGCTCTGCGCTGCTCACTCCCTGCCTTAAGTGCTCTTCTTCTGCCCCACTGCCTGCGTTCATGTGGTCCAGACTGATCCATTTCCAAGCCACCGCATTAAAAGCCTTAATGCATCTGTCATATGCCCACGGAGCCTTGGTGCTGCGTGCTCCAGATAACAGCTCATGCTCCAAAGGAGAGCAGCTTCAATCTTGCAACAGCAGAGAGCCTTTTAATGCCTTTTGTGAGCGGTCCCTTGTGCCACCTCAGATTGATATCAAGGGTGTCCTATTTGCCGCCCCGCTACCGCCATGCCTTGAAAGGCAGAATCCCTATTGGAGCACGGGGTGGGAAGCGGGGTACTGGGGGATGCTGAGCCCTCTGTGTTGCCCTGCAGATGTCATGGCGCCCGCAGTACCGCAGCTCCAAGTTCCGGAACGTCTACGGGAAGGTGGCGAGCCGGGAGCACTGCTTCGACGGCGTCCCCATCACCAAGAACGTGCACGACAACCACTTCTGCGCCGTCAACGCCAGCTTCATCGCCATCGTGACGGAGAGCGCCGGCGGCGGCTCCTTCCTCGTCATCCCCATCGAGCAGGTAACGGCTCCGGGACTGGTCCTGATGTGTGGATGCAGGATCCATCCCCTCCTGCACTGGAATGGTTTGTGTTGGAAGGGACCTTAAAGCTCATCCAGTTCCAAGCCCTTCCCCTAGAGCAGCTTGCTCCAAGCCCCATCCAACCTTGAGCACTTCCCATGGTGTCCTTTCCTGGGGTTTCCTTGTGCAGGGAGGATTTAGGGCTCCTTTAATGGCTTGGGTTTCCCTTTGGGAAGAAAATGAGACCGTTGTTAAAAGCACGGTTGGCATCTCCCAGTGGTGCTGGCAGGGCAGACACTGGGCGCATTCCACCCTATGGAGATGCCACTTGGGTTTGTGAGCCCGGTATTCCACAGCTCCCAGGAAGTAGGGAGACCCCCCTGTCCTGCCCAGCAGGTCCTCGCCCTTGAGCTCGTCCGTACAACCCCAGCCCTCAGATTTGATGCTGAGAGGGAGATCTTGGCTGCACACCCTCGTTTCCTAGTGCAAAACCCCAGGGTTTTTGCTCTGTGCACTGCAGCAGATGCCACCTCACACAAGATCTATAGTCAGGGTCCATCACCAGTGCCCAGGAGCTATGTGCTGTGCAGAGGGCCTCGGGGTTCAGTTTGTAGCTGAACCCATCCAAAGGACTTTGTACAGAGGCATCATGTAGCCCTGTTTGCAGTCTGCTCTACGCCCTGCCTGCAGCGCACATCCTTACTCCCTTCCTCGTGTATTTGCTTCCCCAGCTCCCTGTGCATCCACACATCTCTTGCTCCTGCAGCTTTAAACTCCTGTACACTCAGCTGCTGCTTCAGGAGCTGCCCCATGGGACCACGTTTGGTCTCCTGGCAGATGCAGGCAGGCAGCAGCGACCTTGAGCATGAAATAAGCATCACCTTGGCTTTGATCTGCTCACACAACTTGAGCGCTGCCGTTGGGTACCAGCGTTACACTGATGCTGCTGCTGCTGTCCCACCGGTGTTCCAGACCAACAGCTCCAAGCCAACATCTTCATCCCATGCCATGTCCTGGGGGATCCACAGGCTGCAGGAGGGGAAGTGAATGAGGGACACTCATTCTTAGGAGCAGTTTAACACTGGAGGAGCTGCACTCACTCCCCTTAAGGATGCAGTCACTGTATGTGACCTGAAGACACACCACATGCGTTCCCCATGTAATGCTCACATCCCTTCCGAATCCCTCCTTGATTCCTGGAGTAGAATCAGCCACAGATGGGAGAAATTATAATCAGAGTTTTAATTGCAGAGCACAGCTTGGCTCCTATTAACATTCACAATACCAGGAGCTCTGTCTGAGCACCCGGAGCCTCACACCATGGAGCAGGACCAGGAGGATGCCCATCCACGCACCGCTTGCTCCTGCCCTTAAATCCTCAGCTAATCACTGGGTGTTGCCAGCAAATCCCCTTTTTACCCTATCAAACACAGCCCTGTCCCGATGGGATCAGAGCAGAGGGAACACGATGCTGTTTGCATCCTGTTCCCAAGGGATCTCTGTGGAAACCCTGGCACTAGCGCACCAAATCCCAGCCGGAGCAGCCCGTGTCAAGGGCCTGCACACGCCTTTGTGCAGACTAATCATGTCATTATTTATTTGATATTTAAATAGGTTCTGATTAGCTCATTAAGAGTAAACTGATTTTCTTTGGAAATCAGCAGCCCTCTAATTAATTGGCATCCATATTTAGCTGCACATAATGAAGGTAACCTAGATACTGCAGCTCCGCGCCGGCTTTGATTTGCTGCCATCCCTTCCTCGCGCCCCCTCCCCACGTCTGCCCTCTGTTCTGCTCAGAAACGCTCACCAGAAACCCCTCTGCTTTCTGCTTCAAGTGACAAAGCATTTGCATACGCTGGGCCATATGCTCCTCTGCCTGCAGAGCAGAGGCTGGTTCCTCATGGACCCCCATAGCCACGCAGGGATGCGCATCCCCTTCCGTGACCTGAGGAGGTTGGAGAGATGGAGCGCGGCTGCTCTGTGTTCCCCATCCCTCCCGAGCCTGTCCATGCGGTGCACGACCCCAGGTTCCATTGGGATCCAGCTTCTCCCCATCCCTGCAAGGGTTTTGTGCTATAGATATCCCTGGAGAGGGGGCGAAGGAGAGCTCGTGCTCAGGCTCGGGAAGAAGAGGATTTGCTTCCCAAAGGGAAGCAGCAGAAGGATTTGGTCCCAAATTCAGCTGCAGGGAGAAACATCCCTGTGTTGTGAGTCAGCAAGAGGCTGAGCAAAGCCCAATCTCACACATCCCTTAGTGCCAACACTGAAATGCAGCATCCCCATTGACAGCACAAAGCCCCATGGGTGATCCTTCACCTCCTTCTGGCCTTCCAAACACTCCAGGGTGCATTTTATGGCATTCCCAGGCTTTTCTTGGGAGAAAGGAAGCGTTCCCATAGGTGCCTCAGGCAGCACCGGCTTTGCCTTACCTGGGGTTGGCCAAAACAGCCAGGGAGAAGGAAGCTCCCTCCATCTGTGGATCCGTTTCAGCTGTGTGTGATTGAATGAGCTTGATTTCAATGGTGTTGGGGTGTGGAAGGATGCTGGGAGCTGCTTTAAGGGGAGTGGGCTGCAATGCAGCTTGCTCTGGGTGCTGCAGGGCTTCCTTTAGGCAGGGGAAGGGTGCTTGGCACCACCTGCCCTGCTGCAGGAGGGGTTTGTTTCTGTCTTCTGGGGATGAAGGGAGCTTGTTTTGCACAGCCAGACAATGTTATCTGCCTGCGTGCCTGGAGGAAGCCGGAGCAGGAAAGGGGAGTCTCTGTTTACCCATAGGAAGCTGAACTCCAAGGCTGTTCACATCACAGATGGGGTTGGTTGGGAGCTGTTTGTGGGGCTGTGCTATGGTGTGTGCTATGGGCTGAGCCCCACTGTGTGCGTGGGACACTGATGCCCATCACTGCAGCCAGAGGAGCTGGTACAAGGCTGCTCATGGAGGTGACAGCCCCATGGCTGATCCCAAGGGTCCCAGACCTGCAGCTCTGCGTTCAACAGCACCAGAGGGACGTGGAGCTGCTGGAGTGAGTCCAGAGGGGGCCATGGAGGTGCTGTGAGGGCTGGAGCAGCTCTGCTCTGGAGCCAGGCTGAGAGAGCTGGGCTGGGTCAGCCTGGAGAAGAGAAGGCTCCTGAAGGGGAGACCTTAATGCAGCTCCAGTGCCTAAAGGGGCTGCAGGGAACCTGGAGAGGGGCTGGGGACAAGAGCCTGTAGGGACAGGCCAAGGGGAATGGCTTGAACCTGCCCGAGGGGAGACTGAGCTGAGCTCTTAGGCAGAAGCTCTTCCCTGTGAGGGTGCTGAGGCGCTGGCACAGGGTGCCCAGAGAAGCTGTGGCTGCCCCATCCCTGGCAGTGCTCAAGGCCAGGTTGGACACAGGGGCTTGGAGCAAGCTGCTCCAGTGGAAGGGGTCCCTGTCCATTGCAGGGGTTGGAGCTGGGTGGGGTTTGAGGTCCCTTCCAACCCAAACCAGGCTGGGATTCAATGAACACCCCCAGGCCAGCAGCTGGCGAGCAGGAGGAGCAGGATGTGTGCTCCAGGCATCCTGCCCTGGCTCTGGCTTGGCTCAGGCTCCTGGTGGCATCTGCTCTGCCTGTGTGCTCCCAGCATCACCCATGGGAGCCCTGTGCACGTCCCGTCCATAGGGACAGCTCTGTGCCAAGGCTGGGCAGAGAACAGACGCACTCATCACACGTCTGCTCTCATTGCTTCTGCTGCGCTTCAGAGCACCAGCAGGTTTCTCTCTGTTTCTCTATACAATGAACTAATTCTCATGTCCTTGGAGGTTTTCTATCTTTAAACTGAGGACACAGGAGCCTCCTGTGCTCTGTGCTACCTATTTTTCCCTGTGAACTTCCCTCGTAGTCTGCAGGAGGCTCCTGCTTTAACCTGGAGCTGGCCATAAAACAAAGAGGCCTGGGGCTTACAGAAAGAACTGACACATCAGCAGCGCTGCTCCGTTATCCCATGTCCTTGCCTTTATCAAGGAGACAACAGGAGAGCAGCTGTGGGAAGCCCAGAGCTGGGACTCGTCTGGGTGGAAGCACCTGGATCAGTCAAAAAGCATCAATTCGAGGTTTCAACGCTGGTGATCAGATTGAAAACGGGGTCCTTGGACCAGCAGGAGCTTGGGAGGGGAAATAGGGATCCTGTCCCCATTGATGCCGCCCTATTTGCGGCAAAGCCTTGGGTCGGGCCCATGGAGCGCAGCCCAAGCGGCAATTGCCGGCCCCCTCTGCCGGTTAGAGCCTGTCCTCGCCGGGATAAAGCGCCGCTTTGTTCCCAGGGCAGCAGGGATGCCGCACAGGCAATGAGGGTGAGATGGGGCGCATCTGTTCCGTTGAACCCCATTTCTAGCCATGCAAAAGGAGGAACGGAGATAAAACCTCCTTCTCCCCCAGAATAGCATGAAGCAGCGGTGATTTCTTTCCCTGCTTTATGATTTCCACGGCTTAAGTGGATAACAAAAAGGGTAATGAGGCTTATACGTGGATGTGATTATTTTATGGTGATTAACATGGCAAATCTGGGGCTGTTTATCCCAAAGCAACCCTGAGACAGGGATAGCATCACTTGGGGAAACTGAGGCACGGGGGCTGATGCTGTTTGCTCAAGGTGTGGAGGATGAGGATGGCCAGGAGTGGTTGTAAGGGATACAGTACTGGAGGATGCACAGGGCACATCCCATCCCCTTCCCTGCTGGCATCTCCCAGGTGCTCCAGGCTGCTCTCACTGCTGGTGTTGCTCTCCTGGAGGTGGAATCTCTGCTTCTCTCAGGTGCCAGAGCCTGAGCTGAGCTTTCCCAGTTTCCTTCTTGGCTTCGTGCTTTACTCCCTGTTCCCACCCACAGGAGCAGTCAGGAAGCTTGGCAGCGTGTCCACAACAACCAGGTTACTCCCTGCAGGACCCAAAAGCCCTCTCAGACCTTTCCCATGCCTGGAATTGGTGTTTCCATGGACAATGTTGTTTATTCCATGCATGGATTTCTTTGGGGTTGGGTTTCTGAGTGGATTGATAGGACTGCGAATCCCTGGAGCAGCTTCCAGGCAGGTCAGCTGTGTGTCCCATCCCTCCCAGGGGATGATCCCACTGGGATTGACCAATCTCCTCAGTCTTGGCTGGCCATGAATGGCTCCCATCTGGTGGTTTGCACTGCTGGAGGCTGGATGAGCATCCTGGCATAAGGGAGGATGCAAGGGAATAGCAGTGAAGGTGGAGAAAGGCTTGGGGCATCTCTATTCAATCGTTGGAGCAATAGCAGCATCCTTCCACCTGCAAGTGGGAATTCCCTTGGGGAATTCTGTGTGCAACTGCACGAGTGCTGGGGGCAGCAAACGCTGCCTCTTGGTGCAACACCTCCCTTGCATTCGGGCTCTCACACTCTTTGCTTCAACATCTGTGGTGCAGATGTGATGCCCAGATGGGCCCGGAGCCCTCTGCTTGCTCCCCCATCCCAGGGGCTGGGCCCTGCTACTCCATGGGGCGATGCTGAAGCAGCCCCGCTCCATGGCAATGGGTCTTCTGGGTCCTTGCCAAGGGTTTGTCCCATTTCCCTGTTGCTTTTGCTGGTTCCATTTGGCTTGGTTCCTAATGAGGAGTTAACCTGCGGCGAGCTTCCCATGTACCGAAACCATCCAGGGATCTGCCCCAGGTCAGGGGAATCGGTGTAACCTCCTCCCCTTTGGCTCTCAAATAGGAGAGGCCTTTAAAAACACAGCACTAAATGTATTTACTCTTAATCTCAGCCACTGGAGACTCGTGTGTGCTCAAGGATTTCCTGGGAAACCCTCTAAATCCCCTACGGCTCAGGCAGCGCTTCCCTGATCCCTCTACAAGCTAATAAGGGATTAGGGAGCATTCAGGGGAAGCTGCTGGGTGGGGAAGGGTGACCTCGGGCTCCTTCCTTGGGGATGCTCCCCAGCCAGGAGGAGCTGGCATCAATGCTGCATGGACACTGCTGTTCCTGTCAAGTGTTCCATGCACAACTGGTTTGAGGTAGGAAATGGAAGGGCTGGGGAATGTTCTGGGTTTGGATTTCCAGGGAAGCTGGTGCAAAGCCGGGTTTAGGAAATACATGGAATCCTGGAATTGTTTGGGTTGAAGGGAACTTAAAGCTCATCCAGTTCCAGCCCTCTGCCATGGGCAGGGACACCTTCCACTAGAGCAGGTCCCACTCTCATTCATTCCCTTGCATGGGACACGGGATCGCATCCCCATCAGCCGCTCTGTGATGGGCACTGAACACAAGGCTCATTCCTAACTCAGGAGCCTCCTTCTAGTTAGGGCAGGTTACACCAGGTCCCCCCCCTTCCCTTCGGGGGCTGTTACCTGTTGGTGTGATGGAACCTGCATCAGGGCCAGTTTCAGGGCAGGGATGGATGAAGAGCCCGGATCCTGCTCCCACCTCCTCCTCCAGCCACCGACAGCATCACTTTGGCTCGCTCAGAGAGCCTGAACCCATCAGCAAACAGCCTGGCTCGGATCTGAGCTGCCACCCTCAGCCCTGGTCCCCAACCTGCCTCCTGTCAGCTACTAATGTGCTTTATTCCCTGCATTGACCTGGCAGCTTCACCCCAGATGGGCAGCAGTGATCGAAGTGCACATTTCTGACACTATCGAGCAGCTAAAGGGGCATTTTCCTGGTTAAAGCCCCAGATTTGGCTCTTATTGGCTCTATTTTAAATCAGTTTGGGATTCTAGAGGTAAAACCAAGTGACTTTGTGACAGCTCTGCCAGGGTGACCCAAGCCTCTGGCGCCGGTGCCTCTGGATGATGCTATGGCCAGAGGGATGGTCCCTTCAGTGCCCCCAGCTCCTCATCCCCTCCAGGAGGCTTTTCTTTGCCTGGATTCCACCATTGGCACTGCAAACCCTGGAGCATCCCATGGGAAGGGCAATACATTAAAGCACACATCACCATTGGATTTTAATGCTTCCTTTTACTCAGAGGCAGAGACAGCCCCTTGGGAAGATGCTGTCACACCAGAAGTGGGGCAATGCCCCCCAGCACCTCCAGGATCCCCCAGGACATAGATCTCCATGCTGGGAGCCAGTGACCCCCTGCAAAAGCGAGATCCAAGGAGGGGCATGGCCTGACCAAGCACTGAGAGTACATGGGCTTTAACACAAAGGAAATCATTGAAGACAAGCCCTTCATTGAAATACAAATGAAGCCTCCCCAATGCAGAGCCTAAAAAGCAGATTTCATCCCCCCAAAAGTCAGTTTTCCACTAAACTGAGTTTTCCAAAAGGGATGGAGGGGAAGAGTTAGGAAAATGATGCTTTTCACTGAGAACACCTCAATACCTAACCCCAGCATTCCCATGCAGCACCATCGCAGCTCTGCCTCCAGCAGCCCTCCTGTGAATTAATGGGATGCAAAGCACAGCTTGATCGGTTATTACATTAAGCACACCAGCAGACATCCCTTCCCCAAACGGCTCCAATTATCCAGCTTTCCCCTTATTTTCCTATTTGCATTAAGGATGCCATTATTAACTCGCTGTCTGGAGCAGGAATTCATGGAGCAGCTGGTAAATTCCAGGCGGACAGACCTTTTAACAGCATAAGTTAATGCACAATCACTTTAATTCCAAGCAACCAGTCGACTGATTCCCTTTGCCCAGTAGATTTGATGGGAATGTCAAAATTCATTAGGCTTTCAAGAGGACGAAACACGCTTTGGTTACAAGGGAGGGTTTCTGACCAAGAAATCAAGAGGTTTTGGTTAAAATTAAGTTGAATGCAGTGAGGATGCAGGAGATGCTGCAGCAAGGGATGGTGCAAGAGCAGGGGTGGGTTATGCCCGAGCCCAGGGCAAATGGAAGAGGACAAGGAGCCAAGTAAAAGAAAGAAGAAGGAAACCCCATGGGAATAAGGGATTCATGCTGCAGTTTCCCATTTAACCACTCTTAGAAGGACCTTGCCAGCAGCTGTGCTTTAAGCCGCGGTGAATCCTAATCGCTGGATCCCTGATCCCTGCCCAGGAGAAGCTTGGTGACCCAGATTCCATCCCTCCAGTGAGAACGTGCCAGGCTCCAGCGGCTCCGATGTAACCCATAGCATGGGCCTGAAGGAGCAGATCTTGCAGGAACTTCAGCCCCTCAAAGCCCTCCCTTAGCTGGAGCAATGAGGAGCACTTGATTTGTGTTATGTGGGGACATAACCACTCCATGGTTCTATGCATCCAGGGGCAGAGGGGAGCAATGAGCCTGGTACCCCACCAGTGATGGAGCTGGAGGTGTCCCTTTGGCCATGTCCTGAAGGCAGCTATTTTTATCCCTTTAACTCGATCACAAACCACCCATATAACTGAGTCCCCGGTGTTTTAAGGCCAGCCTAGTTCTTATCTTATATATGTGGGTTGTGTCCAAGGGATGACTTAGAGATGTTGCAGCAATTTAACCAAGAACTGGCTTTTTGCTCTAATAATAAAGCTTACAGAAAGTGCTTTTAAATCAATGAAGTAGGCGTGGGGAGGGTTGTGTTTGCCTGTAATTCTCAGCACCCAGAGTGATGGTTTTCTGCATCTCCATCCCTCCTCTGGCCCTGCGTTGCTCACTGCTTTGAGTTCACCACCAACCATGCATTTGGTGGATGCCCCATCCCTGGAGACATTCAAACCAGGCTGGATGTGGTTCTGGGCAACCTGATCTGGATGAAGGCATCCCTGCTCATTGCAGGGGGCTGGAACTGGATGCGCTTTAAGGTCCCTTCCAACCCAACCCCTTCTGTGATTCCATGCAGTGCTGCAGCGATTAGCAGCCCCATCTCCCTGGGAGCTGATTCATCCAAATTAACCTCCCCATCAGCAACAGTGCAGGGGGAGCCCCTGGGTCTCATCTGGCTGCTTGGGGCCCTCCTGCCCACTGCCCTTTGCTGTGGGTGGTAAAGGTGCAGCGTGGTACCCGCAGCACGGCTCTGATCGTGTTAAGCGGATGCAGGAGCTCGATGCGGGAGGAGGTCAGTGCTGGAAGGGCCATCAAATATTTAGTGGCTCTACCAGGCTGACCTACTTTATCCTGCACGTTCCAGGCATGCCAGCACCTCCCACTGCGGCACAGAGCCAGCACAGGGGAAGGAAAGGTGATGGGGTGACCCTGCAGGGTCCCTGCAACCCACTGGGGATGGGGGCCTTGATGGGAGGCTGAGCACTGTCCCCTGCTATGGAGCTCTGCCGGGACGTCAGGACTGGATCATCCCTAAGGATGTCCATCTGTGTGGAAGGATCCCATCAAGTGGGGTCATGGTTGGGTGATTGGCATCATTAAATGTTGATCCCAAAGTCCCTCAGGATTTGGCCTGCGGAGTGCACACACCTTGCTCAACACTGCTTCCATAGTTTGGGATGAAAGTACCAACTGCTTCACGCATGGCCCAATGGTTGATCCACCTGGAGACCTGAGGGTTGGTTTAGAGCCTCTCGAGCCCCTTCCAGCCCCTTTGCCTGTGGTTTCAGATGGAATATTCACAGGGGAAAACCAATGCCTGGCTTGGCTGGGTGTCTCCTCCAGCCAAAAGCCCCATCCGGGGATGTGCTGGGGACCTCGCTCCCCTGAGGCTCCAGCCTTGAAAAGACCAAATTGGTCACTTCTTTGTCCTCTTTTTACAGACAGGCCGGATCGAACCGAACTACCCCAAAGTCTGTGGCCACCAGGGCAATGTGCTGGACATCAAGTGGAATCCCTTCATTGAGAACATCATCGCATCCTGCTCCGAAGACACCTCGGTGAGCTCTGTGCCCCATGCACCTCCTGCCTTTAATATACCCAGCTTAGGCACTGCGGGTAGGGGATGGATCAACCACCTCTGGAGCAGAGGGGAAAAGAGATCACTGCAGAGCCATAGGCGCAGTCATGGTGCAGGGGCAGCTCCTTTGCTTGTCCCCAGCATCACTTCTCATCCCAGCGCTGCTCTTCCTATGTCCCCCATGCAAATAAGCCATAGAGCTGTGCACAACGAGGGCTTTTCATTTTCCCCAAGCCCAACAGCAATGCTGGTATTGATCCCTCTTGCTCTCATGGACCGCAGGGGCTGATCCATCAAGTGATGGGAGCAGAAGGCTGGGGGATGATGAATCAGATCATCTTTATATAGCTGTTAGTTATTTGCATCCTCTGTTTTCTGGACCCAAGTCCATCCCAAAGGCTGCATCACAAAGAAAGCCTTTGTACAACAGAGATCAGACAGCACTGCCCATCCTGCATGGCAGAAGACAGGGTTTGGGGTGATCCAGTTCTTAACCAGTTACAAATCTGCCTCTCCTGATGCTTAGCATTTCACTGCATTACCTCCTGATGGCTCACCCTCTCCTGCAGCTCAGTATATTGGCATTTATTATTAGCTGAAAGCTTGTCAAGGAGGATATTGAGTGGGGAAAAGAGATTCAGATCATGGCCATGAATCATGGTGAGCTGTCTCCCAGCTTGAGTCATAACCTTTAGATTCAGTCGCTGGGGAATAGGAAGTGCTGGGAGGGAGGGAGAATACTGGGAAGCCTTCACTAGGATCATTAAACCTGGGAAATGAAGTTAATTCCCCCCCTGTCCTATGGTGGGGGGTGTCCCCTCAATGGGGCTCATGGCTCCTGGTGCGAACCCATCCCATGGTGCTGCTAATGGGCAGGTTCTGCACCTTTGGGCTTTCCCTTCTCCCTTCCAGGAGGTGTAAGGAGCTTCAGGCCAACAGTATCAAGGGGAGGATGCTCAGGCCCCCATGGAGTCCGAGCTGCAGGAAACAGAGCATTTGGATGCTCTTGGTCACTGTTGGTCCCAGGCTGGGGACACCACTGCAGGGGGAGCACAGTGATGCTGCCAACCCATCCTGCTCCAGACTCCTGCTTCCCTCCATACTGCCCTGCATGGAGAGGACCTGTGCAGCCTCACCCCTGGGGCATCACTATGGCTTTACCCTCTCCCATGGGCCATCTGGGTTATTGCTCTGCTTGAAACCCTTCCTGTCATCATGCCTGTTATCCCCTCACTATCAAATCTGTACCCATTCAGACTGGTTTGGATAATGGCATCTGTCCTCTCCTGATGCTCTCCCATGGGATATTTGTCCTTGTGGAACAATTATCACCCTCCCTGAGCTCTCCCCCCTGTGGGAGACCAGATCAACCTCAGGACACCCATTAGGGTGCAGGATGAGGCTGCTGGTACTGAGGCACTGCAGGGATGCAGCAGCTTAGAGCTCCTTTGGGGGGGTGTCAGGGTCATCCTGGGGCTCCCAAACCCCTCCCGGTGCCTGACCCATCCCAATCCCATCCCATCCTACCCTGTAGGTGCGGATCTGGGAGATCCCCGAGGGCGGCCTGAAGAGGAACATGACAGAGGCTGTCCTGGAGCTGTACGGGCACAGCCGGCGCGTTGGCCTTGTGGAGTGGCACCCAACCACCAACAACATCCTCTTCAGCGCTGGCTATGACTATAAGGTGAGTCCTGGCCAGCCCCATTCCTGCTGCCTGGGGCTGCCCTTGCAAAGGATTTCCCTGCTTGGGGCATGGGAGGCAGCAGGATTCTGCGCACTGGAATAAAAGACCCAGTGTCTGCAGCCCTCTTGTACCCCATCATAAGAGCAAAGACTCCCTTGGCCTGCCCATACAGGCCCTTGTCCCAAGCCCCTCTCCAGCTTTCCTGCAGCCCCTTTAGGCACTGGAGCTGCTCTGAGGTCTCTGGATCCCATGATCCACAAGCAGCAGCTTCAGGGCAGCCCTGGATGGAGGGGAAGGGGCTCTGTGGGTGACGATGGAGCAGTTCCAGCCACAACAGGAGGTAGCAGGAGCGGAGACACAAGGATAACGTCCCTGCTTCGCACAGGTCCTCATCTGGAACCTGGATGTAGGGGAGCCGGTGAAGATGATCGACTGCCACAAGGACGTCATCCTCTGCATGTCCTTCAATACAGACGGCAGCCTCCTGGCCACCACCTGCAAGGACAAGAAGCTGCGGGTGGTGGAGCCACGCTCCGGCAGGGTCCTGCAGGTGGGTGATGTGAGAGGCAGGGGATGGAAACGGGATGCAGGGGAGGAATCACACTGAAATGGGTTCAAATACCTGTACTCGTGATGGGATGTTTGGATGGGTCAGGGTCCGTAGGTAACTCTGCTGTGGGGAGGGGATGGTCCCATCCCAAGCGTAGGAGCTGGGAGGTTTTATTTGATTTAGGGTTGGTGCAGAGTAGTAGAAATCAGGGGATGGTGGCACAGAAAGTGCCTGAAGGGGCCAACAGGAAACCTGGAGAGGGGCTTGGGACAAGGGATGTAGGGACAGGGCAAGGGGAATGGCTTGAACCTGCCCGAGGGGAGACTGAGCTGAGCTCTTAGGCAGAAGCTCTTCCCTGTGAGGGTGCTGAGGCGCTGGCACAGGGTGCCCAGAGAAGCTGTGGCTGCCCCATCCCTGGCAGTGCTCAAGGCCAGGTTGGACACAGGGGCTTGGAGCAAGCTGCTCCAGTGGAAGGAGTCCCTGCCCTTTGGGCAGCAGGGGTTGGAGCTGGATGAGCTTTAAGGTCCCTTCCAACCCAAGCCATGCCTTGCTCCCACCCCAACCCTGCTGCAGGAGGCGAGCTGCAAGAACCACCGCGTGAACCGGGTGGTGTTCCTGGGCAGCACCAAGCGGCTGCTCACCACGGGGGTGTCGCGCTGGAACACGCGGCAGATCGCGCTCTGGGACCAGGTGGGTGCCGGGACCCCCCAGCCCCAGCCCCAGCCCCAGCCCTGGGTCATGGCTGCTCAATCAAGGGCTTTTACCTCTGCTGCAGGAAGACCTGACCATGCCCTTGATAGAGGAGGAGATCGACGGGCTCTCGGGGCTCCTCTTCCCGTTCTATGATGCTGACACTCACATGCTGTACTTGGCTGGCAAGGTACGGGCTGCGCATCCCATCCCATCGCTGTGGCACCTCCTGGGGAGGCAAAAGGAACCCTCCATGGAGCAGGGCTGTGCTGAGCCCCCAGCAAAGCGTTATGCAGCTCTTTGGCCACTAAAGCCTAGTTTGGAGAGGTGCCCACCACTGTTGAATGGGTGGCGATGCATCCCTCTGGGTGATGTAGGCCTGCAGCATCCCCAGCTTGTATTTCCCTAAGGATGGGGGGTGTTATCATGGGCTTTACTCAATCTCATGTGCTGCAAACCATCCCTCTTCCCTGCTCCAGGGTGATGGGAACATTCGCTATTACGAGATCGGCTCGGAAAAGCCCTACCTGAGTTATCTCATGGAGTTCCGCTCCCCGGCCCCGCAGAAAGGACTGGGTAAGGATGGAGCTGCTGGTCCTCAATGTGCAAGAGGCAGCTGACAAAAGGTGCTCTGTGCTGAATGAAAGCTGCTCATCCCTTTCCCAACGTCCCTGGGGTGACCAAGGTCTGTGCCCCATGTCCTCAATGTGATGACAGCAGGGATTGATTCATTGGAGACCTGGAGATGGGTGTTTGGGGTGCTCGGTGCTGGGGAGGCGGATGGGGCCCAGCCGGGTGCAGCACCCCTGGTTATGCCTGTGCCTCCTCACAGGAGTGATGCCCAAGTACGGGCTGGACGTGTCGGCCTGCGAGGTCTTCCGGTTCTACAAGCTCGTCACGCTCAAGGGGCTCATCGAGCCCATCTCCATGATCGTGCCGAGGAGGGTGAGTCCTCTGGGGGGCCTGGAGCAAGCTGGGTGGGATGGGGATGATCCCATTGTGCTGCTTCAATGGCTGCGGTTATGATGGGATTCCCAAGCAGGGTTACTTTAGGCTCAATAGGAATGATTTTAGGAATTGTCTCATGTGAGGCTACTGGTGAAGTATCTTGGAGCTGGAGCAGGGTTTGGTCCCAGCACTGGAGCTGGGTTTGGTGTTTGCCATCCCAGACTTGCTGGCATTCCTCATCTAAGTTAGTGATGCAAACCCCAGTCCATCACCTCCCGCTGCCCTGGTAATGGAGAGGGTTAAGCACAACCACGTGCAGCACAGTAGGATGTGCAGGGCAGGCTGAGCAGTCACAAAGGAGGTGGCTTTTCTATCCCCCTGTCTGCAGTCAGAGACATACCAAGAGGACATCTACCCCATGACCCCGGGGACGGAGCCAGCCCTCACTCCAGATGAATGGCTCAGCGGGGTCAACCGAGGTAAAGCCATGGATGCTGTCCTGGGGGGGGTGACAAGGGATGCGGGATGGGACCATGGCCCCCCCTGACCTCCTGCACCCCACTCTCTGCTCCACACAGATCCCATCCTGATATCGCTGAAGGAGGGCTACAAGAAGACATCCGGAATCGTCTTTAAGGCACCGGTGAAGGCGAAGAGGAGCGTCCTTGTGAATGGCATAGACCTGCTGGAGAACGTGCCACCACGGACGGAGAATGAGGTAAGGCAGCGTGGGATGGGGATGGGGATGGGAACAGCCACTGCTCTGCAGGTCCCAAACAGCACCTGGGCACTGTGTTTCCTTGTGGCTTGAAGCCTCCAGCTTCACGTTCACCACAGAGCACACAAAGGAGCGGCGTTCAGCTCCCAAATGAGTTCTTTTTTACTTAAAACCCTCTGGGCACAACATATGGAGGCGCTGCAGAAGCATTGAGTCCCGAATGGAATCTGTTTGGCTGGAGCTGAGTTGGCACATTGCATGTGTGGGGTATCCCGATGCTCATTGAAGCTGAGCGAGCAGCAGATCAAGCTGTATTGCAGACGGAGCTGAGTTGTGAAGCAGCTCCAGGGGGGGCTGTCAAGAGGGTGAAGCCCCAGGGCCGGTCCCTCCAGCTCCATCCATTCCCTTCCAGCTCCTCCGGATGTTCTTCCGGCAGCAGGACGAGATCCGGCGGCTGAAGGAGGAGCTCTCACAGAAGGACATCCAGGTCCGGCAGCTCCACCTGACCCTCAAGAACCTGCGGAACAACCCCAAGAACAATTAACCTGCAGGGCTCTTTTCTAAAGGAACTCTCTCTGTTTATACTCGCTCTTTACTCTCCCTGTCCCCACTCACACACCACAGGAGCCACCACCAAGTGACCTGCCCAGAGCCCGCAAAGCTAACTGGAAATAACGTCCTCCTCGTCCCGTCTAGCACTAAAACTGCTTTAACCGAGAGCTACTGCATGAGAGGCAGCCAGGGGGTCCCCACAAGCCCCCGGGCCATGAGCTTGGAGTAAGTAGTGGAACCGCATCCCCTCCGTCGGGATGAGCCGGCACGGGGCGAGCGCGAAGCTTCGTTGCTGTTCGTGTGTTTCCTATGCAAAGATGGGAGGGCGGGCACAGAACTGGACCAGGGGTGGGAAGGGCTTCGGTCACAAACACAGGGTGGGATGTGGGGACCCTTCCCATGGCAGTGGCTGTGGAACAGCTCCGGCACAGCCGGTGAGTGTCACAGCCTGCGGAACGGGGTCGCTCCGCATGTGTGCGTGCATCCATGCACATGCACTGTGTCCTTAACCCCCCCGAGGGGCTGGGTTCCCAAACAGAGAGGGGTTTGCTCCCTTTGTCTCTGCAAAGAGGGACTCATCATCCTCCTGTCCACTGCCAGTGCCATGGGGAGGGGGACGGATGTCACCCAGCTCACCCCGAGGGTGATGGTACCCAAGGGATGGACGCAGTGGTGGGGAGCCACGTGTGGTGGGTTCAGCACGCCTGTACAATCAGTGTATTGTGGGTGAGCACAGGAATGACACCAAATACTGCTGGTTTACACATATATATATATATATATATTTTCAGTAAACCAAGCTGCTGAACTGCCCAGCACCACCAGTGCGATGGATTCTCCTCCCTGTTCATTCACCCTGTGCCCGCACCCGCTGCTCCCCCCCTCTTTACATGTGCTGTCATTGCCTATTATTTATGCTACCACGGAATAGTGATGAAATAAAATGTTTTCAAGATACCAAACCCTTGCCTGCTCATTTGTTTCCTTGCCAAGGGCTGGCTCCCACCCGACAGAGGGTGGTGGGACCTAAAAGAGCGCTTTTGGGTACGCACAGAGGTGGATTCTGCTTCTGCTGCAGCAACTCCCCTGGGCTCTGAGGTCCCAGCAGCATGGATTGATGGTGGCTGGATGCTTGGGGTGATGCTGTGGGCTGCACAGGAGTTAGGGGTGAGGCACAAGGAGCACAGGCACTGATTGTGCAGAGGAGGTGCTGCCACGGGCAGGGACCCCTTCCACTGGAGCAGCTTGCTCCAAGCCCCTGTGTCCAACCTGGCCTTGAACACTGCCAGGGATGGGGCAGCCACAGCTTCTCTGGGCACCCTGTGCCAGTGCCTCAGCACCCTCACAGGGAAGAGCTTCTGCCTAAGAGCTCAGCTCAGTCTCCCCTCGGGCAGGTTCAAGCCATTCCCCTTGGCCTGTCCCTGCAGGTCCTACCTAAGAAATCTGTCCTCATCTTTCTTATAACCCCCCTTATGCATAGCCTGGCTCTAAATCTGAGGTGGTTCTGCTGCGAGAGCAAGCAAGAAGGCAGCACGAGGGCTGCTCAGGCAGAAATAGAGCTTTAAGCTTTATTTCCCCTTTTATTCAGGCACTGAGGACTGTGTTATCACTTGGTGATGGGTCTGGAGTTCCCTGGTTTTATCCCATCTCATAACTGGGAGGAGAAACCACTGCAGAACCACATCTCAGCTGAGGTTATTGATGTCTTAGGGCCTCAGTCACAGAGGTGTGTTGGGATCTCCTGCACTACATCATCTCTTTTAAAAGAAGAGCCAAGGTTTCTCCAAAGCCCCCTGAATCAATGCACAATGACCCCAATGGCACTTGGGTGATTAATGAGCCAGTTCCAGCCCTGCAAACAGCAGCACAAACCTGGGGGTGCTGTGGGCGAGGGGATGTAGGATGCTGTCCCCTGGGCTCTGAGTGGGCTTTGGAGTGCAGGGAACAGCCCCCAAACGTGCTCACGGGGCTGCTGAACCCTTTGGGATTCATCCAAAATCAGTGGTGCTGCTCCCAGGGAAAACCCTGGCCCAGGTTCCTGCTGTTCCTCTTGGACCATTCCGCTTGCTCCTGGCTTTCCCAGCATTTCCTCCTGCACCATCCGGTGCTATTTAAAGCAGAAAAGCCCGTTTTGGGGGCAATAAATACATCAGATTTTAGCCCTGAACTCCCTGCACTGCTGCAACCTTATGACTTGAGCACAGCACAGGGCCCCATCAGCTGGGTGCAATCCTGCATCGCTGCAGGGACCTGCTGCATCACCCCTGATCCTGGAGCTTTAGGGCTACATGGGAGCCCTGAGACCTGCTCCAGCCCTGCCCTATGCCCCTGCCCTATGCCCCTGCCCTATGTCCCTGCCCTTTGCCCCGATGAACCTGAGGTTCTGATGTATTTTAGATGCTTCTGGGTACTTTTCAAGGGTCTAAATAAGACCAAGAGGTCTGTAACCTCCTGCTTTTCCTGCAGACATTCTAGTTCCTTTCAAGCCTCTCCCCCTTCCCCTTCTTCCTGCAGAGCCCCCCATGCTTCCCAGGACCAGCTCCTCCAGGAGCCTTACCCAGCCCCAGTACTCCACACACATCCATTTTATCTGCAGCACTTCCCAAGCTGTCCCCATGCAAACCCAGGCTGAGGTCTCACCCTTCCTGTCCTGCCGCTAACTGCAATCACCTCCCATCCCAGCAGGCATCCTCAGGGATAAGGAAAGGAGAAAGGCTTCCAGATCTCAGCTACCTGCAGCAAACAGCCCCTTCCTCCTTCCAGCCACGGGGTGATGTATCCCCTGCTCTGCTTTTCCCCTCCATGTCCCTGCTGTCCCTCTGTGCTCATCCTTATCAACCTGACCTACTTTCTGCTTCCTGGAGGGCGCTGCTTTGTTCGCGGCTCAGCTTCCTCGTACGCTTCCGAGCTTGGGATCAGTGTTAATTCTCTGCTTCCCAACGTCTTGAACAGACGAAAACACCCCTGAATCTGCAGGTGAAGATACAAAATCAGGGCTAAAATGGGCCAAATGCAGAGGAGAAGCCCCTACGGGGGTTGTTTTAATGAAAATGGGAGTTTCCCACCCGTTTGCTGAGGATGCTGGTTCCTGCTTTTTCTGGCACACTTAAAACCAAGGGGAGCTTTGCTCTCATAGAACTTGGCTCCAGGCACGCACTCAGGGACCCTCCATGCAAAAAGTATGAAGCATTTTCACAAATTCAGTGCATCTTTAGGAATTCTGCTGCTTTTGGGCCGAAATCCCCAAGATCTGGGGATCCTCAGAGATCCGAGGTCTCCAGAATCAGCTTCCCCATCCCCTCCCGGAGGCTTTTAAACACAAGAAGGGGAATTTGGTGCAGAAATGGAGCTCCAAAAGGCTTTGTGTCTTGGTGAGCGCCGGGTACATGCCACGTGCCCCATCACCCTACCTGCCTGATGACAGTGCTTGGACATACCTTCGGACAGATGTGGCGCTCCAGATGTTCCACAGCACCCCCAAGGGTTCAGGAGGGAATCATGGTGTCACAGGCCCTTGGTGTTTCCTGAACAGCACTGGGAAACCACACTGATTTAAGCACTTCCAGCAAAGCTGTGGTGCTGGAGCAGGGAGCGCTGGTGGTCCTCATGGGAGGATGTGCAGGGTGAAGCGCCCGCCCGATGCTGGCTCTGCTGCCACCTCCTTTCTCCGCACACGTTTGAAAAGTGCCAAGTGCAATGGCAAAAGAAAACCTCCAAAGAGAGAGCTCGAGTCATGCCAGGAGGTTCTTCACTGGGTTTTTGTTGGCTCTGGGCAGAAGGAGCAGAATCAGCAGTGACAGCAAGCAGCTGACAGCAGAGAAGTCACACGGTGACGTTCTTGGAACCAAGTGAGAATCACAGAATCCCAAATTGGTTTGGGTTAGAAGGGACCTTAAAGCTCATCCAATTCCAACCCCGACCCCTTCCACTGGAGCAGCTTGCTCCAAGCCCCTGTGTCCAACCTGGCCTTGAGCACTGCCAGGGATGGGGCAGCCACAGCTTCTCTGGGCACCCTGTGCCAGCGCCTCAGCACCCTCACAGGGAAGAGCTTCTGCCTAAGAGCTCAGCTCAGTCTCCCCTCGGGCAGGTTCAAGCCATTCCCCTTGGCCTGTCCCTACATCCCTTGTCCCAAGCCCCTCTCCAGCTTTCCTGTAGGCACTGGAGCTGCTCGGAGGGATTTGAATCCTCTCTGTGATTTGTGCAGTGAATGAGGGCACTGCCGCTGCCTGTGAGGAGGATGAGGGCTGCTGCAAGAGAAGCTGTGGGCTGTGCAGGGCCATTGCTTCCCTTGCAGGAAGGGAGGAGGAGAGCTTTGAGATGGAGGTGGGAGGAATTACTTGCATGAGCAGGAGAGAGCAGCAAGCTGGGACACGGAGGGAGAGCACTGCTGCCTGCTCTGGCCTCTCCGGGGAAAGCATCACGGGCCTTGTCTCTGGTGTATCAGCACACTGACTTCAGTAACAGAGGCCGATGTGACCTCCAGGAAGCTGAGCATCAGGATGAGCTCCATGCAGCTGGATCACTAACCAGGCCTCATTTTTAAGTACCCTGCAGGGCATTTCTTCCCTTAATGTGGACTGGAAATCCTCAGTCACCTCGTTCCTAGGGTGAAGTCTGTAACCATGAGAGATTTCAGCATGGGATGATTCACTCTTACTGAAACATCAGGTATCTTTAAAGAGAACTGGCACAGATTCTTGGTTGAAGCAGGGATTGTTCTGCAGAGGACCTGGGCAGTGATTAACATCCACCAAATCATCGCAGGGCAGGGCAAGACCCTCCTCTGTCACTAAGGAATCCACTATAGGTATGGATGGTCGGTTGTTAACAGCCAGCTGGCACCCCCTTGGGCAAAAGGATGAAGGAACAGCTTTTCCCATCACAAATCCCTGAGTTTTAAGGATATACCATTTAAACTAGTGGTGGGGACCTGCTCCAGAGCCCAGCCTTGGCTTACCAGAGCCAGCAGCCATCTCCTCCTGCGTAACTGGATAATGCTGACAATGATTTAGGCTTAGGAAGCGCTCCTGACCTTCAGCAGCATCCCAGCTCTTGCTCTAAGCACCACAAATAGGCTCATGTACAAGAAAGCATCATCAAATCAACCAAGGAGAAGCCATCCCTAAGGTGCAAACACCCAGGCCATTATGCTATTAAGACTATATAGATTTGCAATGGCAACTTGGCACATAACAGCTGGGACTGACAGCATCTTGGTCTCAGCTTGCACACATCGACAGGCAAAGCCCCAGTAGGACATTTGAGGCACACTGAGCTTTAGAACAGGTTCAGGACAGCAAGACAAAACAAAGCACCCCAGGAACAAGCTTGCACCAGCCCCACACTGCAGCACAACCAGGGCTCCTCAAATTACTGCACAGTTAAAGGGCGAAGGGAGAGCAGAAAGAGCAAAGTGACACAAAAGCTGGCATCTGAAGGAGCTCCTGACCCCCATTATTCATTCCTGGCACTATTCCTACCTGGGTTTTCCTGCTGAACCGTTATAAAACACCGGGGCTTGGGTTTTTTCCAGGAGTTGGGAAGTTGCTAAGCATCACTGCG
Source organism: Neopsephotus bourkii (assembly GCF_033783945.1). Lineage (NCBI taxonomy): Eukaryota > Metazoa > Chordata > Aves > Psittaciformes > Psittacidae > Neopsephotus > Neopsephotus bourkii. The sequence goes on along the minus strand of NW_026902048.1, from coordinate 312,648 downwards.
AGTTGCCAAGTACCTTCAGCCAGAGCTTACGTATGCAACAGAGCACTCAGGATAAGAGGAAGAAGCCCTTGCTTCTCAGCACGCTACAAAACATGGGATAACTATGAAATGATCTGCATTGGGCAAGCCTCCTGTTTGTTTGCAGCAGCAGCAGTGACTCAGTTTCCCCCTCTCCCAACACAAGGAGTCAAACCCTTGCTGTTCATCAGGTACCTGCCTCCCCTCTTCCCCCTCTCTCATCATTCAGGTGGATTAGGGCTCCAGCAGAACTGAACAGGGAACAGGACTCTGCTTCACAAGCAATAAATCCCATGCATGGATAGGTCTCTGGGATGTGGAGAGGCTCATCATGCAGGAAAAGCCAGCTCCAGTCCCTGCGGATGCCTTCTAAGATCTACAGATCTTCAAGCTGCACTTCCCACAAAACTGATAAAGCCAGACTGCATCTTAGGCTAAGCTGGTTTAGTGACACAAGGGCTCTGTCTGGGCTGTAGCTGGGCAGCTGCTGGCCCTGCCCCTGCCTTACGCAGGGCTGGTGGCTGCTGTTTGCTTTGCAAGAGAACCCTGGAATGGTTTGGGTTGGAAGGGACCTTAAAGCTCATCCAGCTCCAACCCCTGCCACGGGCAGGGACCCCTTCCACTGGAGCAGCTTGCTCCAAGCCCCTGTGTCCAACCTGGCCCTGAGCACTGCCAGGGATGGGGCAGCCACAGCTTCTCTGGGCACCCTGTGCCAGCGCCTCAGCACCCTCACAGGGAGGAACTTTCTCCCAATATCCAATCTCAGTCTCCCCTCTGGCAGTTCAAAGCCTTTTCCCCCTGTTCTATCACCACACAAGAGCCCCAGTAAGAAATACATGATCCTCTTGCACAGCATAGAAACTTATGTAAGTACAGAGAACACACTACTTGCTATGCTGCCCACCTTTAACACACAGCTCATCCACAGAGAGGGAAACATGGAGACAGCTCTGCAGTGGTGGTAAGTCACAGCAGACAGCCCTTGTCTTCCAGACACACTAACCCAGACCTCATGCACCGAAGGAAATCAAGAGTCCTTTCTTCTGGGCCTGGATGAACAGGGACAGGATTAAACAGGAGAAATGAACACAGTTAAGTGCAATAACCATGCTGGGAACACTGCAGAAACCCCTGTTGAGCACCAAAAACGGCACAAGAGTTATTTACATTAAAGCCACAACCTCGCCCTTGGCTTCACCCGACCATGGCCAAGAGGAGTTTTCATGGAGCAAAACGTATCATCAAGCTACTAAAACAGGCAGGGAATTTACCAGAATAGTTTTGCAAATGCCTTGTTAAAAGGTACGTGAATCCTTCCCAGTGGCCCGGTTTAGTCAAATAAGCCACAGAGAACTTGTATCAAAAGATTTATTGAAATTCAACAATGACAAACAGACATAAAACTCAAAAGTTTGGCTCTTCTGGGAAAAAAAAAAAACCAACAACCAACCAAAAGAAAAAGAAACCAAAACTGTTGCAAATGTATTTATACAGATGAAATATTGACTAGGAAATACAAGTCACTTCTAAAGCTATTTTAAAGAGGGATATGAAAGTAAAACTGTACATTCACTAGGCATTTTCAGTCATTTTACTGACTTCCACTAGGTAAGAAAATACAACTTTGCATTAGTATCTCGTGCTTGAGTGTATGAAAAGAAACCTCCTACCCTACATGCTGAACTGCCTCCTGGCTTTAGGTTTGTAAAAAGTCTCCAAGTATATAGCACAAGTGGAAGTAGTTTCTCATCACTTCAAATTGACTAGGTGTTATATATTACAGACCAAAATAGTACACACCTTATTGAAAAGGGTTGAAACATTTTGTTTTATTACAATTGTCAGATTCATTTCACTAGTAACTCAGGGATTAGGAACACTTTTTATATATATTTATATATATATTTAAATGCCTGCCATTTTCAGTGTCTTGGCTATACCCTAGCCAAAAGGAAAAAGAACCCCCCCACACCCCCCAATAAACAGAAAGGAAACACAACACACAGGGCAGGGAGGAAAAGGAGGGATTGCAAATTCACCCCACAAACCAGATCCAAAGGAACAACACTCCCCCCCCAAAAAAACACAACCCTACCAAACCCCAACAAAAACCATTTGGTCACTATTTACAAACAGCAAAAGGAAAGGTACCTACAAAAGCAGGGAAAGCATTGGCTGAAAATGGCAGTCATTGACGGACAGGCAACAAAGAAATCACTTGATCCAGATGCCATTCTCACCCCCGTTGCTGTGGGGGGATGATGCTGGGCCTCAATCTGCAGCATCCCCCAGAAATATGCTTCCCATGTATTTAGTGACTGGCAGCGGTGGCAAAATCCCAACGAACCAACGCTATTCCAAACAGGTACATTTGGGGTTCTCATCCACTGATCTTCCACTTACTTTTTTCCTCTTTTCAGGATCTCAAACTATCCACTCTGATAATAAGAAACAAATTACCACTTGGTTTATACTTACTATTGCAGTTACCGGGACTAAGAGAGGGACAAAAAGAAAAGGGTTTCAAATGAAGAGGAGGAGGAGTGCCAGTAAAAATAGTATTTTATTCCCTTGCCCACCCAGTCTGCTGCTCCCTCTCGTTCCCACAGCAACATTACAATCAGAAAATAAAAAGGGGGAAAAAAAAGGGGGGGGGAATAAAGGTTGGGGGTGTGGGAAGGGGAAATACAGGGTAGAAACAGTCAAATCACAATAGGAAATTGTCAAAATAGGTTATTCAGTTTAGTCATCTTCATCCCCTTCGTCTTCAGGTTCTCGTTTTCTCTTCTGTCCCCGTTCTTCATCTAGAAAACAAAACACAACTGGAGTTAGATGAGGGCTCCCTCATGCTGGTGGGGAATTGAGCAGGTTCAACAGGCTCCTGCTGGGGCAGCTGCCTGGCTCTCAGAGAGCAGGAGCACAGAAAAGGGGAATTCAACTTTCTAAACCAGTATTTCATCTCAGGTAGAAACTGCTGCCATACCGGGCTCTTCTTCGTCTTCATCGTCATCTACCTCCCCGTCGTTGTAGCCTTCTTCATCCTCCTGCATTTGGAAAGAAAAATAGAGGATCAGAAAAGCTGGGTTTGGTGCAAGTCCTTTCCCAAGCTGGCAATATCCAACAGCATTTTGCAACAGAGAGAAAGTCCTTGAAGTATCTTAACCTGAAACGAAACAAAAGGCAGACCCTTCCCATGCACTTCCAGATGTTCCAGTGCAGAAAACCACAGGCGACCCTCACAGCCACCTCTAGCTTCAAATCTGCAGCAAGAAAATGGTTTTATAAGTATATACATGCTGCAGATTTTGTTCTGATGTCCTGAGTTTGATGACTGGTCTGTAGAAGGTACATGTTGTTCTCAGGGAGAGAGCTAGAACCAGGTATCTCAAGAGCCTGTGGAGCTGCTGTTGGTTTTGGGAAGAGGCTTTCAACCATTCCAGAGGGTCAGTCAAGTAGCTAAGGCTGTTTGGCTGAAGGACACGTAATACAACCACCTACAGTCAAATTTCAGCCCCATCCCAATGGCTGTGCTAACAGCAAAGTCTCAGCAAACTGTGACCGGCTCAGCACACCTTACAAACAAAAGCTGGACCACACAAAGAATTTAAGCATCCTGAAGGATCCCAAGGTACAGGCCCAAGAATGAACCTTGCTCTGAGAGCCCAGGGTCAGTAATTCATGTACTACTCTCTCACCTGTAACCCCAGCCTTCAAAGGCCCCACAAACCAGACCTGCAGATGTTCCTGATGGTATTTTTGACATCACCTCAGTAAACAGGATGATTTCATGTCAATGGTCACTAGATGGCAGCTGGCTCATAGACAGGCACGCCTCAAAGCCACCCCCACAGCCATGCTTCTCGAGTCAAAAAGCAAACAGTCTTCAAGTAGTGAAAGCCTCCAATACTTGGTCCATTTCTTACTCAACTATTCCCAGTTAGAGCATACTCATTCCACACCCATTATTAACTGCATAAATCCTTACCTCCTCTTCTCCGCTCACGTCCTCCTCTTCTCCTTCCTCTTCTTCTTCCTCGTCTTCTTCATCTTCTACTACCTGAGCGTCATCGTCATACTCCTCTTCTATAGTCAAACAAGATGAACCACTCAGACATTTAAAGTTTACTTTCCTCCCCCCCCACCCCAACACTGCCACCTGAGATCTGACCTCCTATCGACACAGGGAGCAAATTGAAAGCACTGCTCAAGGGCAGTACAGAATTAAAGCAGCTCTCCAGCTGCTAGACAGAGCTAAACGTGGTTCTGGGCCTCCTTAGCCTAGTGACAGGGTAGTGTGGCAGCTGTACCCACAGCCTGAGCTGCTTTAGGGCTCTCAGGGCCCTGACAGTAAGTGACGGCACCTCAGGACTGCTTCTGCTTCAGCTGCTCCTGTTCCCACCTCTAACACGCACTTCTGAGCCCGTGGGACTCTTACAGCTCTTCATCTCTAAGTGCCCATCTGCTCCCACCAGGGATGAGGCAGAACTTTACCAGCCAACTATACACTGGGAACCCTCCCCAGGGGACAGCCCTCGCCTTTACACCACCAGAGCAACACAAAGGGGTCACACACCATCCATCGTCTGGGTTTGCAATCTCCTTACAAGGGGAAAGAGATTAAGCCAAACCAACAAACCAGAAAGTGTTTTCCAAGCTGCAGGAATGGTGTTTTGGGGGTTTTTCATGCATCTGAAAGCAGGCCCAGACTTGTGCTGTGATGAGAGCCTGTCCCTGCTGAAGGCAGCCTCTGCCAGGCGCTGCTGCAGCTCTCACCAGAGCCCACACTCAGCACTCGAGGGGAAAGTGCAAGTCCAGCTATTCTGCTTTTGCTGTGCAGCTGGGTTTGAAGAGTCTAGCAAATTCCCCAAACCCAGCCAGAAACTCATCCGACCGGTACATGGTGCCTCCGAGGGCAGTCTGTGGGGAGCTGCAGTGGCACCCGCACCACACTGGGGCCCACCGTGTGTTTTCCAGCACTACAGAGTTGCTCCTTTGTTAGTGCCTTTCACAGAGCTGCCCCAGGCAGACTGCAATATGTACGCTCTCTCTCTTCTGCCTCATCTCAAGTAGCTCATTTTGCCCCCACAGAGCAGCTCCAGATTCCTACTAATGCCTTGGCTCTTTCACTGAATTCCTTGACTCAGCCCTTTTTCCCATGCCCAGTCTGGCTCTCCACCCTACCCCTCTCCATCAGGCTCTACACAACTGCTCACACTTCCCTGAGTGTATTGTTCCTGGAAAACTGCAGCGTGTGCACACCATCCTTTCCTACCCATTTCTGCTTTATGCCCTCATCCCCTGGAGTTTACTGGTCCCTGAACTCTTTCAGTGTCTTACCCCTCCTCCTGAGCCCTTTCTTCTATTGCCTAGAAATAAGACTCAGTAGCTCTTTCACGCCCTGCCCATCTCCCTTCCCCCTGTTCCTTCAGAGGACACTGAGATACATCCGTCAGTTGGAAGGAGCTGCTGAAAACACCCTTCTCCTGCCAGCAAGTCAGAAGTGGAAGCAAAACATACCACAGGCAGCGTATCAATCTTTCAACTTACATACACTGAGTAGCACAAATCCACATACCGTCTTCATCTTCCTCCTCGTCATCTAAGCCCTCCACGTAGCCCTCTGCATCAGAGTCCGGTGCTTCTTTGTCATCCCGATCTTTCACTAGAGATAAGACTGAGAAAGTAGCTCTTTCAGGCCCTGCCCATCTCCTTTCCCCTCGTTCCTTCAGAGGACACTGAGGTACTTCTCCTTTACATCAGTCAGGAAGGAGCTGCTGAGAACACCCTTTTCTTGCCAACAAGTCAGAGCTGGAAGCAAAATGTACTAGGCAGCATATTGATCTTTTAACTTACGTACACTAAGTAGCACAATTCACATACCATCTTCATCTTCCTCCTCGTCGTCTAAGCCCTCCACGTAGCCCTCTGCGTCAGAGTCTGGTGCCTCTTTGTCATCCCGGTCGTAGCCATCGAGGTATGTGAGTTGCGGGAGGAGCTTGAACACGTTTTCTCTGTAATCGTTCAAGTTGGTTACCTCGCAATTGAAAAGATCTAGACTCTTCAGGTTTTCTAGCTTCTTCTGCAAAGGAAGAGAAGTCTCAAGTTCAGGGCTACAAAAAGTAATGCAACAGCGGCCAGAGCTCACGTGCTCAAGAGCTTCCCATGACAAAAAGGTCATTTGGGGTTCTGCCTGCTAAGCTGGCATGGAACAGAAATATGCAAAGCCTGACCAGTGCTGTTTCACTACCTGAGAGTGGAAAATGCTCTCTCTCAAGTTTAGGATCTCACAAGTAGCAGACTGGTGTTTAGAAACATCACTGGGGTTGGACAGGGCTTGGAGCAACCTGCTCTAGTGGAAGGTGTCCCTGCCCATGGCAGGGGGTTGGAACTGGATGAGCGGTAGGGTCCCTTCCAACCCAAACCAGTCTGGGATTCTAAGAAATTGAATAGGAGTAGGACACAGCCTGCATTGCCCACAGCACTCCAAAGTACTAACAATAAAAGCACAAGCAGTTGAGAATTTGTATCAGATCTTATGAAATATCTCCCTCCTGGAGTTTAGCATGTAGAGCAACAGTGACATCAAGAAAACAATAAGCCTGAAACCGGGAGCAGCAACAATCCTTTCTCTCATTTGTTTGCTACATGACTTTTAACAGCTCTGTTCTCCCCTTCCGCTGCAGGAAAGGAGATCCAAGATGATAACTGCTCCTTGAGACATTTTAAACGGAAGCATTTGGGAAATAAGCATGAAGCAAACCTCTTCATTTCTAGACAGCAAAGGGCACACAAACCACAAACTCAAAACCAGCACCACCAGAACGGACACTTGGGTGCTTTTTGGAACTTGACATCAATTAGAATGAACTGCAACCTGGCAAACCTGATCTCAGCACTTGAAATAAGAAGTATAATGACCGTGAGCAGGAGAGGCAATGGAAACCAGCAGCAACCTCTGCACAGCTGCAGCAAGCAAGCCCACTATGGAGGCACATGGGCTGGCATTTTAGACCCAATGCTCTCGGGAGAACACACCAAGCTCAAGCAGAGCATGTGGAGACAGCCCCACAGCTCACATCAGCATGGAAAGCCGTGGTGATTCCCACATCACCCATGGGCAGAGCCCAGCCCCGGCAGCCACTAGAGGGAAGCAGCCGCTCACTGCCGGCACAGCCCCAGGGCAGGGCGAAGGGAGAGCCCCGGGGCAGGCTGAGCCCACAGCAACCTGGCCTGACAGATAAGCGCCAAAGACACCCCACCACAAGTTTCTGAGGGCTTTACAAGCCCATAATGCCTCTACTCATCACAAAATGGGGTTTATTCCAACCTGTATCCCATCAACTTACCAGAGGTTCTATTGTACCGAGATCTTTTATTTTGTTGCCGCTTAGATTTAGATGTGTGAGGTTCGGACACTTTTCTGCCAACACTTCCAGTCCTCCTGAGATTCTGTTGTCGCTTAACTCGAGCTGAAAGGCACAGAAACCTCTTGAGTTCTTAGTGCAAACACAGATCACAAAGCAGTGTGGTCAGCTACATCACTTTTCGCATGAGCAACATCTTTACAGATGTGGTACAGTGCAAAGAGGGAGGGACATGACACAGGAGATTGTATTTACCTTCTTAAGTTTGTTTAACTTTGGTAAGTTTGCAACTGAGGTTAAGCCTACGTTGATTGTACTTAAGAATTCCAGCTCTTCAAACTCATCTGTAAGGCCTTCAATTTTGCCTTCGTACGACCTGCAGTTGTCAAGAACAAGTTCTTTAACCTGCAAAGACAACACCACAAACAACACGTAAGACGTTCTGTCCTGCACAGAAGATAAAGATTTCCCTCACAAGCAAAGAATGATACAGAGGAGGCAAAACTGAAAGGAATTCTGGTTTAGCAGTGTTTCAGGAACACAGGTATTTGGTTTTGCTTCAGCTGCCTACCCTTTGTTGTTCTATCAACAACATGGAACAGTTCAAACCCACTCATCCCAGCTTACCCAACGTGGTGGTTAGAAACAGCACTGTCTCTGGTGACTGCAAGCAGTGAGCATTCTAAGGAACATGAAACCAATCTATTTATTTCTAAGCTCACCTACAACTCTGACACTCTGTACAACTGGTCCTATTACAACCTATCAGCAGTTGTTAAAATAGCTTCTTTCTTAGTGTAAAACACTACTGGAGCTTTTCAAGAGCGGAGAGATCACTGTGCGCTCACACACTCTCGAAACCTGAAGCTGGTACTGGTGATCCTAAACCAGGTTCTGCTGGAATCAGACCTCAAGCCCTCCTGTTAGGGCAGCTTAATGATGGTGCTTCAGGGGAAGATGTTCACAGAAGCAACTCCTTTCCTGGGGAACTACAAGGGGTATGTCAGCTGGTGCTGGCAGGGAGGTTCAGAGAGCATCCTTCTGCTGCAGCACTGAACCCCTTATCTCCCTCACCCTGCTGCGGTGGGGAGGCTCAAAGGGAGAGGCGAAGATAATGCTCCCATGGGGCTGAGCAGCAGAGGAGCTGCCTGACAGCCAAAGCTGACAGCCCCAGCAAGTAAACACAGGCTTCTGTTGTTTTTAAACAGAGCACTGCTCTTCTTGCAGGTGTGATCTTCAACGGACACAGAACAACACAGCACCAATGCAAAAGAGCCCCTAAATACACCCCACCCCGAATAAAACTGCTCTTTTTCACCCTAAGCTGGGTCAGACTTACGGGATTTGAATCCCTCAGCTGCTAACGTGAGTCTCTGGGGAAGCTCTGTCACTGAGGGCTGTGACTCCACAGGAAGGGCTCACCCATGTGGGGAACACCCATAGACTGGTTTGTGTTGTAATGGACCTTAAAGCTCCTCCAGCTCCAACACCTGCCACGGGCAGGGACCATTTCCACTGGAGCAGCTTGCTCCAAGCCCCTGTGTCCAACCTGGCCTTGAGCACTGCCAGGGATGGGGCAGCCACAGCTTCTCTGGGCACCCTGTGCCAGCGCCTCAGCACCCTCACAGGGAAGAGCTGTCTAATGTCTCATCTCTACCTCCCCTCTTCCAGCTTCTGCGGTTCTTCTGACTTCTCTCCCAGGAAAACCCACCCTTCCGTGTGTACTACAGACTCCATCCCATGCACAAGGTCTGTTTACAGGACTGGAAAGGGAGGGAACGCTGCTTTACGCTGGGGACGGGATAAAAGGAAGTCTGCAGCAGCGGTGTATGCAGAACCATGAAGCAGCTCTTCAGTTCACACCATGGACAGTTAATATGCAAATATTTAATATTCTTCATTTTTTATCAGTGTAATCCCACTGCACAGAGAAGAATCCTGTGTAGTTTCATAGCTCCAAACAACATCCCTAGGTTTCCAATTAAATCCCAGCACTGAAGTCAATAGGGAAGGGAGCCCAAAGCAACACGAGAGCACAAGTGATTCATTGAGAGTAGGAGGATCGGCGTTAGACAGGAAATACATTTTCCAAGACTCCACAATTTTCCTAGAAGAATTCTGATAGGGAATGACTACACAATAGTCTTCCAGAGGAATTTTAGGCCGGTTAGAAGGACTCAAAGACCAAGTCAACTGCTCCTGATCCCAATTACATCTATTCCAGTGAGGGAGAGAAAGAAAACCCAACCAAACTGCAATAAAGCCTCCTTGCTTTGAGCAGGAAAGTCATTCTCAAGGCAAACACACGTATTGCCTGCCTGTGACAGTATTTAAGTATCAGGATCCTCCAAGCAAGATCAGTGTGGGGACAAACAGTTTGCTCAGTCATCTGCTTCACACACGCAGAGCTCCCACCGACAAAAAAGTGAAATACAAGAAGCTCCACCCCAAACTGAGCCCATCCAGCAGCTGCTTTCCCCACTATCTGTGTCCCTCCTCACCCGCACAGCACGGCCCTGCCTGCCCCGTTATCATCCCTGCCCAGTGGGGCGGCTCATCCGAGCACCCACCTACAGACACAGAGCAAGGAGGGCAAAGGAGCTTGTGCTGCAGGAGAGGTTCTCTGCAGAAAGGGCCTGGTCTCCATATGGGAAGCTACTGCTTGTGCAAAGCACAAGGTCTTTTTTTTGCCTCATCCTCTCCACAAAGGAAGCTTGCAAGAGCACACGTAGGAAGATGAAGCAAGGAGGGAGGGAGTTCAGGGAGGGACAATGCTCACAGCTGCAGCAGTCAGCACAGTGTGGAGTCAGAACTGGCTCTGAGCTATGCAGCAGACCAAAGGCACGGAGTGAAGCAGCACCTAAACCTCACAGCGAGAGAGTGAGTGCATCTGCTCGTACCCCAGGAGGTAGGACATCCATCCCTTCATCCTCCCCAAGGATGGAGCAGAGGCAAAGGGGGAACCAGACAAAGCTCCCTCAGGGGTAGAGATTTGAGGGGGAGCTGGAAACAGCCATGCATGTATAAGAAAATACCTTTAATTTGTTTCTACTTTTTAGTTTGCTTTTTAAGGCTTTACAGAAAACTTTAATACAGAACTGCCATGCTCTCTCTTCACTGTGCCCAGCACCAAGATACTGGGCAATGGTACAGTCAGAATGACTCCACAGGGAAACTATAATGGAATAAATCTGGCCAGCTTTGCAAGTGGTAGAATTGAAGAGCTTGTTTAGGAAGGAGCAGAGCACAGGCTCCCATTGCTCCACACGCTCAGCCACAGCAACATACTTTCAGTGCTGATGCGGTTAGAGGGGTATTGACACACAGAGCTGCTTCTGAATGAATGGGACTACACAAACTAAAACTAAAATCAAAATCAAGATGGCTTTAACATCTAGATTTAAGAATCCCATAGAAAATACACGTGCAAAAGGAGGATGAACAGAGCGTGTCGGCCTTTTCCCCGCTCACTGCCGCGTCAAACCCAATTCTCCTGCACACAGTACAAGCGGTACAAACTACACCAGCTCACAGAGTTGTTGTAAGTATTAAAATGACCCACAGCCTCTCAGCCTGCAAGTCCTCTGCCCCCTGCTTTCCTCCCCTTTCGCTCTGAGCTGCCTTCTCCTCCTCAAAGGCCTGCTGGTTTGCAGCTATCTGGAGAGGCAGTGTTGTTGCCCACCTTATTAACAGGGCACCCTTCCAACAGGCTGGCTGCTGCACAGAGGTCTCTTCTCCAACCTTAGCCCCCTTGTGAGGATGTTGGGCCTCATCCAGGCACACTACAGCCCTGACAGCAAGCACATAACTGCGTCAGTATACAGAGAGGGAGAAGTGGAAAGGTGACCTTAGTAAAGCTACATTCCATCTAAACCAGCTCACTACCACAGAAGTATGACAGAAGGACTAGAATCCTATTCCTTGTTTGTTTTTCAGAAGTCTTTGTGATCTTAAGGAAAATTCCAGCTCCTGAATCACTCTCCAAACATCTACTGAGCTTCCCTGAAAACACCCAGTAAGACTACAGTTTTTACATCTCTTTTCTCATCTTCTGTCACCAAAACACAGAACAAACTTTTGCCTGATGCAAGCAGCCTGGGCGAGCACCCTTTGAGTCTTGTGTACCTGAAGGAGATGAGCAAGCCTCTGCTGCTCTGAACCAATTCAGTTGTATCACGCTGCAGTCTCTAATACTACAGACACGTCGATGAGTAGTCAGAATTAGGGAGGACAATCAGAACACATGTGGAGAGAGAAGCTAAGGGAATAAGTGTCCTCAGCTAATCTGTGCTTAGCTGCATCAAAGACAAGAAGATACAAATTTGTAACCCTTATCACTGCCTATACCAAAACACATAATCAAATCAAAGCACTAACTGGAGCAAGTACTAATATAAGTGCTAGTACAGACAAACCATATAACCCATACTTATCTTCCCCAAAACCTGCTGTTTAAGTGAGGAACACTGGAGGAGCAACACACCACTGCAAACAAAACCTCAATACTCACCTAAACAGCCATGAAGGCACCTGCAGGTGAACATCCAGCAGGAAACCTACCATGCAGGTGGCCAGGTTGGCTCCCATAGCACATACCCTTGTCTTCAACAGCACTTGTGATAAGGCACCACCAGATGCTGGGGTAGGGACTGTTCAGCTTCAACTGCTGAGTGTTCCTCTCCCAGCCTGCCCTCTGTACTCCTGGGGTGGCCCGTGGCTCTGCTGCCCCTGTTCCCCCTTTGGTTTGGTGGGTGCCATCTGCCAGAGCAGGTGCTTCCTGGTTGCCTCCTCCTCTTGCTCGAGTGTTGCTCTGTGGTTTGCTGGTATCAGTCCTGTTTTCAGCAGCCGCACGTAAGCAACGAGGTTGCTGCTTCTCCAATACACTCTTTAGACCATGTGCCCTAGACCTGTTCTCCTGTGGTCATCGCCGGGTCTATTTCTGATGGTTCCAGACACTTTCAGCACATGACATCACTTCTCTTTTAGCACACACTGCACTGTTACTGTGGATTACAGCATCCCGGGTATCTCTTCACGACCTCCACGACATCACACTCTACATTACTGCCTCCTGGATAACCAGGGACTCTTATCTGCTTCCTAGTACGGTTACTGCACTAAGCTGCGTTCCCAAATGCATATATGACATCCTTAATATAGCCATGGGGTCTACTGAGAGACTCCAATCTGTTCCTAGGGTAAGGACAAACATCCATGGATGGGTAAGCAACCACTGGATTTCCTAGGATTCATCACTGGTGACATCTGGGTCTCACTCGCTGTGCACAGTACCTGGCAGACCTGCCCCTGCCTTCCTGAAGGGACCGCACTCTCCAGTTAGCAACACAAGCACAACCAACACATCATAATTACACACAGACAACTATTAAGCCACACATTTTACCACCCTAACCTTAAATCTGCATTTCCAACCTAACAGGTAGAAAGGCGAAGTCCCTCCTTCAGAAAGCCTCCAACCCACGGGCAGGGAGATCTATGACCTTGGTACTAAGTTCCCAAATCCCAGTCTGTAACTGAAGGCTTAACAAGGTGACAGAAGGACACGGCTGTGAATATGATTTTAAAAGATAAAAGGCAAATTTACAAGTACAAATACCATTCTGCAGGCTTTAAAAGCAGGAACAGCAAAGGCTGCAACATCTCATTTTCAGCACAATGGACCAGATGCTTTTGAAGTGCACGTTGCATATGGTACCCCAAGGACAGGAATATCCCGCTATGTGGCATTCTTATTGAAAAAAGCAGGTAAAGATGAGGGTGTTAACTCTTGTCTTGCACAGCTCCCAACCAAATGATCCAGAGGAGCACAGGTAGGAGTCCTTCAGACCTCTTAATCCAGTGGAAACCTCACTTAGAAGAGGGCAGAGCTGTGGAACAGAAGGAGGGAAGGGCAAGGGAAGCTTGTTGTGGAAAGTGGAAGCAAAGTCAAAGTCCAAAAGACTTGTGAAAGCAGGGACAGTTTTATTCTCTCCCAGATGCAAAACACTTCTTCAAGACGTTTGGTTTCTGTTTCTGGCGGTTTTGTGGTCTCAAAAGCCTGCACAGTCCACGCAAAGCCCTGCACTACTCCACAGCAAAGAATGACCACTGCTGTCTACTGCAACCAGACTGCCAAGAGTTGTGAGTTCTTGTAGTGTACTCCAGATCTGTACTCATGAATATTTGGGGATCCCTGAGCAGAAATGGATCTCCTCAGGTTTCTATGCCATTCAGTTTGCTCAAGCACATTTAAAGAGAAGCCATCCCTCCAGTCACAACGTCCTCATTTGCTGGGTCATGGGTTTGACAAAGCTTAAGGTAACAGCCCAAGTCTTGGAGAAGCCCATCCCTCATGCTTAGATCCACAGTGATGGTAAGGATATGATGTTCTCCACCCTCATGCCACAAGCTTCCCCTAAAGTTACTACTGCAGGAGATACATATTGCATGAATTTCCATGTCAGGTACTATCTAGATGGTGACTAGGCCAACAAATGCTTGACAAACCCTACTTCACACCTTGGTCTAACAAAGCTGCTCTGAAGGCTCAAAGACACAAAGCAACTTCTGCTCTAAGATGACTAAGAGAAAGTAACCAACTTGAAGAACTAAAGTTTTATGTATTTTTTAATAAAGACAGCACCATATGCCATTTGCCACCTGCATTCAAGACGGATCTCTAGCTACATGAGAGCCCCCTGTGATACAAACACAGGGTGGAGGTCCAGCTCCTGGTGGAAAACAGCATGTAACAATCCCCTTGTTCAAATCAGCGCAGCTATTGGGCTGCTGCACATCAACTAAGACCCACCTTAGGAGCTGTTCAGCTTTCTCCTACCCCTGGCATGCTGCTCGCAGGCAAGCAGGGACAGAGGCAGGTGCTGTGGCAGCCACTGCAATGGCTCCATGCCATGGGGGACTCCTCTTCCATGGAGCAGTTCCCCAGCTGCTCCTCCTGGCAGCTCAGTGGAGATGCTCCAGGATGAGGATCTGCCCACAGAGAGAAGTCAATTTAATAGGGAAGGGAAAATTCCAATAGAGTTGACATCCTCTTCCTCCCTTGAGATGCACAAGTGAAAAGCAAACCAGAATAAAGTCAGGCAAGCTTTTTTCCTTACCAAACCAATATGTGATTTGGGATTTTAAGTTCTTTCTAGGCTTTATTACAAGTATCTGAGATTTAACCTACAGCACATGTCTTAAACTAGATCACTAAGGACCATCTATTTAGCCCAGGCTCTGATCATCACTGTATTGAGCAAAGAATCTGCCAATCTTGGGGCAGGGAGAAACACTGAGCAAAAAGAGGCCACATAACACAAACCACTTCCCTCAAGGTACAGGCAAGATGCAGAGCAGCCAGAGCACTTGAGAACTGCATTAGCAGGGGCAGTGACTGACAGCTGGGGAGGACTGGATGGCGTGAACAAGTCTACCTTGTAATTGTGAGCATTGCTCCATTACCACCATCATGGATACCATGTCCAAGCGTCGCTCAATGCCAAATGCCTGCCAGGATTTCAAAGCAGTTCAGGCTCCAGTTTATGGGAATTCCCCCCAGGCTGAAATTTATAGGATTTTCCCCACACTGGAACAAAAGTGTCCCTTCCACCAGCACACTGGCCTCCCTGATACTGAGCAATTCACAAGTGCTGAACACAACAGCTTCCAGCACAGCCTGGGTCAACAGTGACCTGCTTCTCCAGCACAGCCTGGGTCAACAGCAACCTGCTTCACTTCCAGCTCTTTTGCCTATTTTATACCACTTCAACCAAGCTGGAACTCCCAAATTCTTGCAAGAAGGTCATGTGAAACCACTACTGGACCTCAGAATTCATCTAGGGTTGCCCAAAATGATGCACCCCCAAACTTTTGTATTAGAATTCCTCTTCTGCATCTCTTTCTTGAAAACTCCCAATACCTTTGAACACTTCATCAGAGCTTTTTAAATCCCAAAATTAAACTTCCAGCATTGTACTGATACAGTTTTGGTGCCTCTCGTATTTTTCACTGCAAACACCACTACGCACAGATCCTGTTACTGCTGTCCCTGAACTATAATGCCACGGTTCTCATACATGTTTACTCTCTGTCTGTATCCCAGCAAGAGCTTTGTATTTAATTTAGTTGATCCATCAATCACATGATAAAGGAACTCAGATTTACCCCAGGGTGCAATAAAGGACCTGCATGAAAACATTTGCTTAGGGACTGTGATGCAGTGACAACAGGGGCATGTCTGCAGACATCTGTCACAGTTTGGGCTCAAGCAGCTTGTTAAATCACTGTACCCAAGTTCAAAGTGATGCAGTAAAGTACCTGTTTAAAGCCACCTTTCAAAGTCCCCTCAGGCTGGGCTCCCTCTGTGTTCCCTCCCACAAGGATGAGCACAGTTGGCGTCCTCTTTCTGCTGGCCACAATATGTGTATGGTGGGCTCTGCATTACCCCTACCCCGGCAAAGGGAAAGAAGCAGGGGAGGAGAGATGGGAAATTAGTTGTTTTATTTGACTGCTGTTCTGTGCCATTTATTTATTTCTTTAAGTCAAACCTGCTCTGTGTTCAGAGGCAGCTTAAGGGCTACTTGCACAGCTCAGAAAAAATCTGGCTCAGTATCAATACATTTATTTTTTACTCCCCTCTTAATACTTTACATAGCAGAGCTATAAACTCTGAGAGCACTACATATGGCTCCGGCTCATTTTACACGTCTTTGCTCTGTTCTATGAGAAACTAAAGGTCCAAGTGAAACACATGAGTGGCAGAAGGGTGAAGAAGCTTGGCAGCTCTGGCTACACCTTTTATCTAATTATGAGGCATCTCCAGCACTCAAGAACTTACAGAAAGACAAAGGCAGATTATTCTTCCTCAAACAAGGAATCCCCCCAACCAAGAAACCCTGTGAGTCACACAAATACACTTTCACACATTTACAAGGGTCAGTATAGCCATATGCATAAGCAACACAGTAATTAACGAATGGAGAACACGCTCCAGTGACAGGGAAAGCTGTTTCATTCAAAAGCATGTAGCTACTTTCCAGGTTTGTTTCTACTGTTAGCAGCATAACTCTGTAAAAACTCCAAATATTTCTGGTTTAAATATCTGATTAAATGGCTTGATCTTCACATTAAGTGTTTTTTAACATTCGTGTTAATGTTACTTGCTTCTCTTTCCTTCAACTGGTATCATCTCGCTCTGCTCCTGGCTGGGGAGAGTGACTTTGCCTGGTCCCTTCAGCTCCACGTCTCGCTATCTCTGTATTTGACAAACAGTGTCTGATACCATATCCCAAGTGCTCTTCATTCACTGCCAGCTATTATTAAATAAACCAGAAGCAAAACATAAGATCCCACTGCACCTTGAATTCAGAAACTCGTCAGTTAGAAGCATTTAGCTGAGCCGCTGTTTGCTCGGTTGCACGTACTCCGAATTGCCCTCAGCAACAAAGAGACACACATAAAAAAGGAACACTGCATTTAAATGAAGACTAATTTTAAGAGCTGCATATTTAATAGAGAAAGCAGTCTCTGAAGATGTCAGCTGCTGGAGGAATGCATTGGCAAGTCATACTTGAGAAAAGATAAGCTTTTCCTAGGGGTTTTTATGGCTTCGAAGGGAAAGTGTTCACTAGACCAAGTCGATGGACAAATGAGTGCTCACAGAGAACACAACTTTTACACAGTGGTGTAAAGGAAAACCACTGTGGCTTTCTTCCCCCTCGTTGGAAGTATTTCAAAGGTCATGCTTACATACACAAGGGCTTCAGGACTGATTTTAGCAACGTAGTAAAAAACTACAGACTATGTATTTACTAGCAGTTTTGTCTGAAGGATAGCAAGAGAGACAGGAACAAACTGTATGCAGAACAAGTCCAGCAGTGTCACACAAATAGCCAAGAAGTGCCCATCACTCCAAAGCACAACAAAACCGTCACTGCTCTCTATTCCCTCTTGAGACTTGCACCTCGTTGCACACACAGAGGGCTTGGTTCATGGAGCTGAGCTGTTTGTCAGTCAGGACTGCTGAAAAGCTGTCACGCGTTCCACAAATGGCAAGCACGGCTCGGTGGGTGGTGAGAAGAGGACCTCCCTTCCTCCTTTCCTTTTCCTCCTTTCCTCCCTTCCTGGCACCCCAGGCGAATCCTGCTCCCTCCCAGGCACAGCACGGGAATTCCAGCAGCACCTGGGATCCTGGTGTGCCAACCAGAACCACCCCCAAAACCCTTAAACCTTCCCTGACTTCTAATTCATTCAGAGAACATTCAAGATGCAGCACCCACGCCCCTTTCATAGGTCCAGTTCTTAATTTTCAGGCTTCTCCAATTGTACCTGTACCAGGACGAGGACTGGGGGAGTAATCAATAGAATGAATGAAATGGGAAGATTCAGCCAACATCAGCCTCATGGGATGTAAAAATTTAAGAGAGCAGCCACTGACACTCATGCCATCATTCAGTGTACACTTAAAGATGCACCACTGACACAGACAAAAAGCTCCTTTAAATACAGCAATAAATAAAGATATTTTAAAAGTCCTACATCCCTGCACATGATTAATGGTACCTTGAAACACTCAGTAGTTTTTGGTGTACCTTTAGAGCATAACAGTGGAAAGGTATATTCTATTTGTTGATACAGAACACTCCATCCTGCTGCAAGGGTGGATTACAACAGCTAGGCTTAACCCTGGAAGGTTTGTACTAAGAAGCTTTCTTTTTTCCCCTTGTTTCAACAACTTGTTTCACTTAGTGGGCAGGACAAAAACCTGTCTTTTTTCAGATGTGTTTCTTGACGGACTACAACACAGTTACATCAGCCAAACCTGCTGTTTCTCTTCATGCACTTTTATCAAGCCAGATTTGGACACACACCTGAATCATACAGCAGATTTGGTAACTGTGACTGCACTTTACGTAGTGCTGCTTAAAGGGGAATGCTCAAGAGATGAAGGTTAAATAAATGAAAATCTACCCTTGCTACTTTTGAGCAGCATCACAGAGAAGTGGGAAAATGAGGCAATGGCTTTTAGTCCCACTGGTTTTCAATTCTATGCTCACAGCTCCTTTAATATGCTTAAAACTTAGTCCAGGTTAAGAGAAGAGAATTTGCCTGGTCAGCCCAGCAGTCAGCTCTGAAACTGGTCTGAAACTCAGTGAGGACAGCTCACACATCACCAGCCTGATACTGCAAGCTGCAGTCCCTCCAAGACTAACATCCATCTATCCATCCATCCATCCATCCATCCATCCATCCAGGTACTCATTACAGACACTTGCATCTGGAAACTCAATGCCCTGAAAAGCAGCTGTTGCACAAAGTTAGGAAGTTTCCAAAGGGGACAGCTACTTCTTGGGCCATTTCTGCCCTGCTGGCAGCTCAATCAGCAGTTAAGTGATGCAAGTCTGCAAAACCCCACCGTACTCTGCACACACCACAGAGGCTGTATGTGCTGATCTTATGCCATCCCAGACACAACCTATCCCACTTTGTTCATATCTCTTCCCATTTTGAGGTTGCTCAGCCTGAGCAAAGTTAAAGAGTCTGTATATGCACCCATACAGAAGACCAGAGTATTTTCTAAACACAGGTTTTGGAAGTGATCTGTGTCACTTTAAACTCTTTACAGCTCTCCCAAGTATCACAACAAGGAACTCGCTTGAGGAAAAGTCTTTTTATTTATACTCTTCATGTGTATAGATGTTCAGATCCCATTTCCCCTCAGTGTTAAAATCTACAGAAGCCCAGTGAGAAATCAGACTGACAAGTAAGTTTGAAAGTGCAACATAGTCAGAACTGCAGGAAACTCTCACTGTTACCATCAGTATTTTATCACTGCCACAGTTTTGAGCTGATGAAGGACTAAATCCTCAGTCTAAATGTAAACCAGAGAAGATGAGTGTGGGGCACAATGTCAAAAGCCTATCTCTGTGTCCCAGGGTTAAGAGTCTTAGTCCTGAACCTGTTCCACAGTCTTTGCATTTTACTAATGAGTTTACAAAGGGGATGAACAAGAATGGCCACAAATACACTCAGGTGAGCCCCACACCTCTGCAAGGTCAGAGGTTCCACCACTACAGGCTGCTGGTTCTGGAGGAAACCCATGGGAAATAACTGTATCTGACCCATTTCCAGCAGGCAGTTAATTATAATAGAAAACCACATTGATAAGATAAGCAGAGTGACAAAGTGACAAAGGCTGATGGGATAAAAGGTTGAAATTTCTGGGGACAATGTAGATGCACAACCTCAACTCTGGCTGTCCAACACACAGAAAACCAGATTTCAAGCATCAAAACCCCAGAGCTCTCACTAACACTGAACTCATATAAAAATGGAGGGAGAATTTAAATACATAATCCACTATAACCCACTTCAGGACATTTATGTTATGTTTTATTAGCCAACACGTAACCTTTCAGGATGACTTAAGCACTCAAAGCAGCTAGCTCAGCTGCACAGCACCACACAAGTGTATGAGGCAGATCAAGCTCTAACAGACCAAACTGCGCTCAGAAAGAACCACACTGCCTTATCAACATCCTATTATCTAACTTTGATTTACAAAAAGTCATGATCCCGTACGCTCTGATAAGAGGCTGTATCAGATGTACCACAAAACCTGAGCGCATATAGGGTAGACCTCCCAAAACAAGTATATTCATGGTTATTTTCACTGAGATTTACTTACATTGAGCTTAAGAGTTGGAACATAATGATCCTACCTACCTATCAAAGCAGCAACCAGAGAAAACAATTCACAGCACCATCCCGTTCATGCCCACAGACTTCCTAAAATCCATAGGTAAATGACATCGGCATTAGGCTCGCTTTAACCCCTGGTTCCAAGTCTTTTAGCTAAAGCCTTCAGCGGGTTTAGGTGGATTTCATTTTAAGAGGTACTGTAAAGAAACAAGGCTTCAAACCGTGCACATCTGTCATTAACAGCTCTAAACAGAACTGTTCCCAATTGGCATCTTTATCCCCCTTCAGATGGAACTGGAAAGCTTTGGCTAAGGGAGGAGATGACCTCGGGAGGAAGGATACACACGACTCGCTGACAGAGTTAAAGGCCAGCAGGTAAGAAGTGGTGACAGGTTCAGTAAGCCTTAGGTTACAATGAACTGCTGCCGGTTCCCGAGTGACCGAGGGACAGAACCCCCCCGCTCACAACTTCCTACGGCCTAACAGAGCAAAGCAAAACCAGAACAAAACCCAAGCGTGGTTTATACCTAGCACACTTTGGATCAAGTCTTCAAGCCGCAGGTCTGGGTTTAAAACGCTAAATAAGCCTCCAGCAGTAGGGGCGATGGAAAATCGACAGGAAATAGAGAAAAAAGGCCAAAAAAATCGTTAAAAATAAGGGTAATTAAAATCTAGGAGCTCCATAAGCAGAGACCTCCCTTCCCGCAGGGCCCTGCCCAGGAAGAAGGCGTTCTCCCCGCTCCCTGCCCGGGGGCACCTCACACAGTCGGGGCCCGGTCCTCACAGCATGGGGGGGGGTCGGCCTTTACCTTCCCCCTCCCATTCCCACAGCAGCACTCACGGAATTAAATCCAAATAATAATTAAAAATAATAATTAAAAATGACAATAAAGGGGAGGGGGGGGGAGGCGCCTTTCTTTACCCTCCTGGCTCGTCCCGCCGCGGCCGTCACAAGCCTCCTCCCGCCCCGCGCTCGGCGACAAAATGGCAGCCCCGGCGGCTGGCAGTCATGTCGGAGAGGGCGCCCGCCCGTCCGCAGCGCCGAAGGGGAGGCCCCCTCCGCCCATGTCGCACCTCCACACACCCGCGGGCACAGCCACACCGGGCGGGAGGGAGGAAGGGAGGGAGGCGGCCGGGATGGGGCTCCCCTCACGGCTCCAAAGCCCGCGCCCGGCCGTTCCCTCGCTGCGGCTGAGGAGGAGGAGGAGGAGGAGGAAGAGGGAGGCGAAGGGGGGGGGAAGGCAAAAAACATGGCGCCGCGTCCTACTTGCGGTGTGGCGCTGGCACCGCGGGGCCAGCGGCGGCTCGGCCGGGCGGCCTCAGTGTGCCCCCCGCGCCCCAGCAACGGGCCGGGGCTCAGCCTCACGGCCCGCCGGGGACGGCGGCGTGTGCCGCGGTGGTGGTGGGAGCCCTCCTCCCCCTTCCTTCTCCCGTCCTCCTCCTCCTGGCCCAGGAGTTTTTAAACTTTAAAGCGCAGGGTACCTCGGCCTGCCTGCCTTTGTCCCTCGGACACCGCGCTCGGCCACCGGCAACCCGCGGGGCCGCGTCCCGCCGCCTCGCCTCCGCCCTACCCCCAGAGAGGTACGTTCCCCATTTCTTCCCCTTTCCCCTTCCGCGGCGGGGCCCGGGGCGCACCTCGCCCTCCACGGCCATTATGCAAGGGCCTGGCGGCAGCGGCGCCCCGCTGCCCTGGCGACCCGGGTTCGAGCCCCGCCAGGCGGGTTGGGGGCCGCGCCTGCTCTGCTCTGTCGTCGTTCCCCCCCCCACCACCTCCGCCAGCAGCTCCATCGCGGCGGGGTTGAATTATGATCATTAACATTGTGTTATTAATATTTTTTTTGTCCTGACAAAAGTTTTTCTCGCTCTCTCGTTTATTCCGCCACACGCGGAACAACAACCTGAAGTCCGGCCCCAGGGGAAAGGGGGGGGAAACGGAGGAAAAGGGAAGAGAAGGGGGGGGGAGAGGAGAAGAGAAAAACACGCACACGCACACATCCAGCCTTTTTGTGCGTGTGTGGGGATGGAGGGGGTGGAGAGTGCGTGTATTTCGTGCCAGAATTTATTATTATTATTATTAATTCAACGCTCGCGCTACCGGCGGCGATTCCCGATCGCTGCCCCCCCCCCCTTAAAAAAAAAGACCAACCCAACCCCGCCGAGCATTGCCTTAAAAATTCTTTTCCTTTTATCTTCTCAGCATCTGGAGAGAGGGAAAAGAGGGAAGAGAGAGAGAAAGGGCGCGTTCATGAGGACTACAAAGTTACAAATATGGCTCCCCAGTCTCTCCTGCCTGATCACTGCAAAGAAACGAAGACGCACTTTAAACTAAACCGTTTCCAACTCGCTCGCAGCCCCCGCCGGCCTCTCCCTGCCCAGCACCCAGCACAAATATTTGCCAACTAAACACGAGAGAGAGGAGCCACCAACTTATTTTATTTAAACGCCCGGCAGACCTTCCCCCCCCCCCGCCCCCCCTCCTCGGGCATCGCGCTCGGTTTAAGGGGAGGGGGGGACAGGAGCAGCCGCTGCTCCCCAACATCCCTCCTTTAGACCTTAACGCGCTTGGGGCACCCCGAATCGGGGTGAGCCCCCCATCCCCTCCGCGCACAGGTAAGCACCTCAAGGGCAGCAGCGGTTTTCCCCTCGAGGGGTTGGGATGCGCACCCCTTACCAACAAAAATAAGATAATAAAAATAAACGCGGGATGGGTTTTTATTATTATCATGATTATTATTATCATTATTTTTGCGTTGCTTACATCTGAGGGCGTCCTGTTCCGCAGCTCTAAGTGGATCCTTTTCTTCATGTCCATGTCCGCGGCTGGCGGTCCCCGGCTCCGCTCGCAGTGACACCGATGCAGACCCCCCCCGACGCCGCGGTGAGGGACTTTGAGGGCTCACCCAGCTCCGCTCGGAATCCCGAGCCCCAGCACCGCGGCGAACACTAACCTGATAACTGCGGAGGCGGGCGCTCCCGGGGGCTCCGCGCTGATTGATACCGCCAACAGCCAATCGCGGCGCCGCACCGCGAAGCCGGAGCCAATAGGGGCGGGCGAGGGGAGGTGGAAGCCAATAGGGGAGCGGCGAAAGCGGCCAGGGGGACAGCCCGGCTGGGAGCGGAGGATCATTCCGTGCTGGTGGCTGATGGGGAAGGAGCGGCGGCGGCGGCGGCTCCTCCGTGGTGGGGCTGGGGCGCGCTCTGCCGCCGCTCCCCTTCCGCGCCCGGCCGGGTCCCGGGGGAGGCGCCGGGGCGCGGGGCGGGGAGCGGCGCTTAGAGCCGGAGGCAGCCCGGGCACAGGGGCGCGCAGCCAGGAGGGAGGGAAAGGTGCGGAGCGGGGCGGCGGAGCGCGGAGCAATGGCGCGGGGGCCGCCGGCGGGGCGGGGCGGCGGGCGGGAGGGAGGTGGGGCGCCGATCTCCTTAGCGGCCGTGAGGGGAGGTGAGGCCGGGCCGGGCCGAGCTGCTCCAGCGGGCCCTTAGCGGCCTCCCCGCGGCTCGACCCGGTGCGGTACCGCGTAAGGGTGCGGGTGCGTTCGGTCCGCGCGGGGTATTGCTGCTTGGAGCGGCCTTTTCGGGTTAGCGGCGTGCTAAGGGGGGCACAGGGAGGCGCTGGGACAGTGCAGTGTCGGGTCGCTGCTTTTCCTGCCTGGGAAGCTGCTTTGGAGCCGTTTGTAGCCGCTCTGAGGGTGCTTGCTTAAGGCGCTTGCTGTTAAGCACGTCTGGTGTCGGGTGAGGCGGTGGGACGGGGCCTGGGTCGGTTTCCTGGGTCGGTTTCCTGTGTCTGTTGCCAGGCAGGCTTGTGAATGAGGTGCCAGAGGTGTCCTGGCAGGACTGTCTCTCTGTGCCAGGTATCGGAGCGAAACCCCGTGCTTCTTGCCCCTACATATTTGCAACTGGTTTTAGCAAGCATAGGGGACCGGTTTCATCGGGTGCACAGGCAGAATGCACTTCATTTGCTCAGTGAGATTCCTGCGTGTCCCCTTGCGTGCAGTCACCAGGGTTTTGGTGGATTTGGTACCCTTGGTTTTGCCTCAGGTGGCTCTAAAAGCCCCTCAGAACCGGTTGTCGATATCCACAAAGGTGGGGATTGCTGGCAAACTGCCTTGTCCAACTGTTTTGCAGCGCAGGATGGAGATGCTGCTTTTCCGTGCCTTGACAGCGGCTAAACTGCGATGAAAGTGATTGACAGCTAAGCACAAGCTCTGCTGAGAGCTGCGAGAAAGGTCAAGCCAGGATCCAGCTTAAGGTAAAAAGTGGAGCTTCTAGTACAGAGCCACCAGTATTTTGCAACAGGTTAATGCTTCTATGATGTTTTTGAGCCTCATGATTTACCTATTAGAGCCGTTCAGTTTGGTTGTGTCTGTGGCATGAGCAGGTAACTCGATTTATTGCTCTGTGGCACTGGTTTCAACATAACGGAGCTTATTGCGGTACTTCTAGGATATAAACTTTATGAACTGTTTGGGACTTTGGGTCAGGGTGACTTTGACTTTAGCTCTGCTTTACATTCTCCTTCGCAGGTGTGAACAAAGGTGGCCCCTGGGCTGAGGCTTCCCAAAGGAAGGTTTGGGCTGGAAGTTTGTGTTCATGGCACAAGTGAAGACCTTTGGAAGAGAACTTTTATCATGGAAACAGAGTGCCTCTTAAGTAGCCAACATAACAGTTAAAGTTTCTGAGGATGCGGTGATACTTCTTCCTTTTTCCTTTGTTTCCTCGGATGAAAGAGTGTTGTGTGTTCTAATGGTATGGAACTGTATAAAGTGCCTCCCTCCAAAGGGCTGGGGGGAACTTACTCAAAGTTCAAACTCCCCATTAAATGTTTTAACCTGTTGGTTTTTCCTCTGTCTCATTCATGTGCATGTGCTTGTGTCACAAGGAGTTAGGAAGCCTCGAGAGCTAAAAAAGAATGGAAATGTTCCACAAATAAATGTTAAGTGATGCTTTTGCAAACTAAAGCTTCT
Source organism: Neopsephotus bourkii (assembly GCF_033783945.1). Classification (NCBI taxonomy): domain Eukaryota; kingdom Metazoa; phylum Chordata; class Aves; order Psittaciformes; family Psittacidae; genus Neopsephotus; species Neopsephotus bourkii. Next base: position 287,606 of record NW_026902048.1, on the reverse strand, counting down.
CTTAAACAGGAACAGACAAATCTGGTCACTGGACTGATACTTTCAGGATACAAAAGAAAGTGAATCAGCTTTAAAACTGGACATGATCATGCCATTTAACTGAGGATCCCCCTTTGTAATAGAGGAGGAAAGTGTTACATATTGATGAAACACTCCTTGGTCTTAGTTGAGGAGATTTTATTAAGTGTTTCTATGAATAAAGCTGTCAAACTGTTACAGATTTCATTGATCAGAAATGCCTCCGTGTATGGAATGCTGGCTTGTCGGAGTCCTGAGCAGAGCAAGTGCTCTGAGCCCTGCTTGCACTGGTGGGAAGCTGCTCTGTAGGATCCCTGCTCAATCCCCATGTGAACATCAAAGTATCCTCTGTTCTTATCTATATGTGCTGCTTTTTAAATCTGAAGTACAAAGAAGCTCCTCTTGTGAGTAATGGTGATCACTATAGTGAATGCTTGATTTTTTTTGTATGTGGTTCACATATTTATCCAGTTTCTCCGTTGCTCCAAGTGATCTGCTGTTAACTGTCTGCAAGGGGAGTTCTGAACACAGGTCTGAAGCTGATCCAGAATCCTGGGCCAAAACCTAGCACACTGAACAGTCACTGTAGGAGCCCTTCAGTGACGGCTGAGCCTGAGTTAGGTTTTCACGTGCTGCTCTATGGTCATCGTCCAGGTATTTTCTGATCCAGCTTTAGAACCTACTTAATGTAACTGCAGTTTGGCCAGTGAGGTGATTTCAGCTGCAGTTCCTGTGTTGTTATGGATGGTTTCTTTTTTTAACCTGAATACTGCAGCCTTACATTAACACAGGCTTCAAACGAAGGGCTCCTCTGCGTTAAGCATCAGCCTCATGTGTGTAATCCTGTGTTCTGTGTCTGTACAATTGCTGGGCAGCTGAGTGTTTGCCAAAATGAGCTGCTGATTGTTTTTATTGTGGCTCATAATGCTCCTTTGTAGATCTGCTGGGGTCTTGTTTGTCCCTGCTGCATCTAGACAAAGCCTGCCTTCATGTTGGGGGTAGCATCTTCCTCAGTCACTCTGTGTATGTAGATACAGTAATTGGAAAGAGAAAATTCTGTTCTTAAATCATCCTTCTTGTCACCCTTAAGTTCCCCACCTGCAGCATAGCTGGAGGATGGTCATTGAGGGCAATGCAGCACAGTATTGACTGCTGGTATCCAGGAATTCTGGGGAAAGGGGACAAAAATAGGCATTGGGAAACAACGTAAGTTTTGTGACAACACTGGTTTATGCTTTGAGACCCTTAAAATCAATAGGGGAGTGCTGCAGGTGGAATAAAAAGAGGAGAAAGAGCAACTCCAGACGTTGGATGAGTGAGTTCCGGAGCTTATAGCTGCTCTAAGAGGCTGGATGGTGGTGCTATGCATTTGTCTGCTGTTTAAATCTCCCAGCAAGGTGTAAACTGAGCGATCAAATCTAAACCCAGAAGGGCTCTTGTCTGCTGTTATTTGCTCTTTCCTTTCTCTAATCAGCCCTTTGAGGGAGTTGAGCAAGTTCCAAACAGTGTTTTTCTGTGCTTGCTTCTGGGACCGGTGTGTAATTGCTCTGGAATACATGTGATTCCCATTGGATTCTGCATTAATTGTTCACAAACATCCCACATGTGTGTCACTACATTCTGTTTTCAGCAGTGCTTCAAGTGCGAGGTTGATACTCAGTTGGGAAGCTTGGACAAGACATGAAGAAAGGTTATTTAAACAATCTATAGCCTGGGAAGCAGCTGCTTTAAGTTGGCAGATTAGGAGAGGAGGTGAATACTTCTGATATATCTCAAAACTGGCTTTTATTTCCCCAGAGTTGAATGTAGGATGCTATTTCCCTTTTTATTTGCATGCTGTCAGGCGTACGAGTGGAGCATAGACATCCATAATTAATGAAACAAAGGAAGAAATGGTTTCACACAGTTCTGCTGGTCTTCAGGAGCAGACTGGTCAATACATACACACCCATAAACCTTCCCTAGCTTGGACACTGGTGTTTAACCTAGCTTAAGGAGCTCTGCAGGTCTCTTGCAGTAACTGTCCCTCCGTAGTTCTGTTTGCCAGATATGTGCTTTTATTTCCTACCAGAACTGGCTGTCCCAGTTGGCATAATGTAGGAGGGGGTTTAGGTGAGTTTTGGAGGGGATTTTGGTATGTTTTGTGTTTTTTTTCAGCCAGGAGACATGCTGTAAATCATCTCTTTTTGTGAAAAGGATGCTTAAGTGTGTTCATTAAGTTTATTTTTCAGTGTTTTTTAGACGCACAGGCAATTCCTCACATAAACTGGCAAATTCCTGAAGCATTCATCTTTCTATGATGAAGGTAAGATGACATCGTTACAAATAAGTGCTTTTTTATGGCTTTGATATTTCATTTTATTGTACAGGATTTAACAGATGAAAAATAATTGTTTGGTTCCAGTGGCTTCTCATATGTATTACTTAGTTTGTAACTGAATCTGCAGCCACTCTTACTGCTGTTGGTCTTCCTTTTACAAGCTGTCCCATCCATGGTCAACCTCAGAACTCTAAATCCCATGAATTAGACACTGTGAGGCAAAAATAGTCTGGATTAGCTTCATTGCTACATAAAGCTTTAGGGTGATTTGGGGGAAAAAATCCTAACTTAAAGACATAGCTTAAGTTTGAAGTCTGAGGAGGCCGCGCAGCTTCCTGTGTAGCTTGCAAGGAATCAAAGTACATTGACTTGTTGGACAGGAGACAACAGGAGATCAGCATTGGAAGTGTTATTTTAGCCTGCAATAAATCTGTGAGTGGGTCAGCACAGAAGGGGGAAAAGAACTGTAGAGGTTCTTGTAGAGCTGCTGATAAACTCCTTTCAAACAGCTGATAAATTCAGCTGTGCTGTAGCTGAATAGAACACAGAATTGGAGGCAGGAAGGAAAAATGTCACGTTTTAGCACAAAAAGCTTGGGAAGGTTACATATTGAAATTCCAAGCTAAAATGTGTGTTAATGTGTTTGTAACTGAGGTGGAAAATAACAGCAAATGATGAAGCCAAAATGAAGTTTATTGAGGGCACTTTTCAGGATTGATTTGGCTGTTCCTCAAGATGGTGAGAGGCAACTGGAGGACCCTAAAATGGGAAATTCACGTTCTTGTCAGATCTGTGTGTTGGGATAAACAGGAAGGTGTTTTGGGTGGTTTTGATAGCAGTTTGTCTGAGCAGTTAAAGCACCAAGAATGTGATGTCAGGTCTTTCCAGGGCCTGCACACCAGTGAATGTAGCTGAAAGTACAGCAGTCATCCTGTGCTCTGGGACTTCCAAGAATTAGGAGTGTTTGACCAGTTCTGCCCTTTTCCAGGGGAAAAAAGGGAAATAAACCTGTAGTTTTTATACCTTCCAGAATGATTAGGTTTTGATTTAGCACAAGTACTTAAGAAGGGAGTGCATTTCCTTTCTGTGCTCAGAAGCACCTGCTGTAGGAAGCATGTGTTGTAGAGAACTTGCTGCAGTGGATGTGGGAGCTTTCATGTCTGATGGTTTAAGTAGTGAAGATAAGTGAGGATGGTTCTTGGGCAGGGGAATGTGATTCATGGGATGTAGTTCCTGGTGTCATGACCAGTTCAGGTGCTATAGGAGCCTCTGCCAGGACTGAAAGCATCCACTGTGCCCAGTGCTCTGCTGGGTATAATGTGAGTGGGAAAGGTGGGAGCAGGAGGAGGGTAATGCCTTGTTCTGCTTGCCAGCTTCAGACCAGCATGGATGGAGCTGTTTCTGCTTCCCAGCTTCTCCTTGAGTGTTTAGGCAGGGCTGAAATCTTGGAATTGGAATTTGGTATGGTTTTGGGTTGTGTTTTCTGTAAGTAATCATGCAAGGGCAGGGATTCTGAGGGACTGAATTGCTTTGATAAGGAGTAGAACTTGTTGAATTCAGGTAAAGCAAAACCCCAACCCTTAAACATAAATACCTTCTACTTCTGCACTTCCATTATGCAAGGTTTCATTTCAGTAATACATTATTTCAGTGCTGTAATAAATAGGGCTTTCCGACTTTCCTCTGTGGTATGACTTCCTATTTGCCATTCCTTAAGCTGTAGGTCAGACTATTCATTAATTAATAGTTGTTTCCTGTTACATTGAATGGAACACTTCCAGATTTGATTCCAAATTGAATTTGGAGTGAGAAGCTCTTGAAGAACTTGGGGGTAAAAGGATGAGGAATGTTCTAGACCCAGGCTTCCTTTTCCTATGAATTTCTAGTTTAAATGAGGAAAAGAATTCTTTCACTGGGAAGTGAGGGACTTCTGAAATACTGACCCCAAACTGTTCTTTTCTCTCACTAATGTGCCACCAAACCTCGCTTTTCTAGCACTCTCTAAAGTGCACTTCCCATCTACAGTTGTTACAGGGAGTTGCCAAAGGTCAAAGAGGAGCCTGGAATTCAGGAGTTCTGCCTTTCATCATCAGAGCAGCCTGGTTCTCTGCCTAAGCCCAACATCTGCATCAGCAGAGCATCACGTTTCACCTGTGCAGTAGGAATCATTACTCTGTCCTATTTAAGAGGCTACTCGGCTTCCTTCCTGGCTCTTCTGGGCTATCAGCAACCCATACATCCATACATGCAACCGCCCTGATTTCATTCAGTCTTCCTTAACCTCCTCAAGGCATCTCCAGGTTTGTTCTGAACTCCCATATGCCTGTTGCTTCACTTCTGGCACTTCCACCTCCTCTTTCTTAAGAGCTTGCCTCCTACAGCTTGTTTGGCATTCTAAAGCAGAGGCTTTGTGGATTTGGGAAAGGGGGAGAGAGGGAAGGGGAAGTTGTACAAAGTCATCACCAGATTTCATGGAAACGCTCTGTCAACCTCCCTCACTGTTGCTTCTGTTGGTTCAGAACTGAAACAGGCCAAATGTGAGTCCTGCAGCAGGCCTGCTAGAGCATTCAACCCTATTACAGGGCAAGAAGAAATCCCTTTATTCCTCCCAAGCACCTCCTGACTGCCAGCAGAGCAATAGCAAGTAGTGGAGCTCTGTCGCTCACATTGGTGGGTGCATGTATGCACTGGGGCTCAGCACTACTGGAGTGACCTTTTTGTGGCAGTTGTCTTACAGATTGTCATAAATGGCTTTTGGTTTATGGGATAGTCACGTTGCACTTCTGAAAGTACCATTAAAAATTAGGATTCTCTATAAAATCCATTTGTGCCTGAAGGTTGTGGTTGGGTTTGGTGTTTTTTAACAATGAAACCCCCAAGCCTGAAAATTGTGTTTTGAATTATAATGCTTTTTGTGTGCCCTCTTCAAACCTCTTTCCAATATGGACAACAGGGTGAAAATGATGATTTCTTAAACAATCTCCTTTTAAATCCAATGAGACAAAAGCAATTCCAGCTCTAAAAGGAAACCCACGTTTTCAGCTGGTGTAGAAGGGGATCAGCTTATCCCAGTGTGTTTTCCCTCCACGATTAGTTCTTCAGTCTCTAAAGTAGGTTAACAAATAAGAGTTTAATAATTCTGTAGTGTCTCTGCTTGTCTTTGTGTGTTGTTCATTGTTCTGCCTACCAGAAAGGTTCGGTGCATTGTGCACCCATCCCTTTTCTGCCCAGTTACATGAATCACTCTGCTGCCAATCTTGAAAGCTCGTCAGTCAAAGGGCAATAGGAGCTGGAGTTACCTTTTTATCCAGTGCTCTGAAAGGGGGTTTTGCCATTCTCATGGTTCAGAACTGAACCAAAGCCAGCCATTCAAATAGTCATTGAATGATTCATAACTGAGATGGACAAACTGGGGGGAAGAGTTGCATCTGTTTTATAGGTGGGTAGATTGAGCTGAGGTTGGGGTGTGTATGTCATACAGAAACGTAGGTAGAGCAGTACTTGGACATCCAGAGTTCCCTGTTCCCCTGAAGGGACCTGGTGCTCCTCACACGTGCAGGGTAGTCCTCAAGTGTCATCTTCTACCATTTCTTTATGCAAGGTATTTATAAGCATAAATGCAGCTGCTTTTAGAGGTAGAAAAGGAAAAGTGAATGTAACCAATGGAAGACTTGTGCTAAGATAAGTGGCTCCTTTATTCAGAGATGGAATAAAGGGGAAAGGAAGCAAATTCTGTAGTGTAGAAGTAATCAATATCAGATGAATTTTAGAGGTAAAGTAGATGGGTGGTTTTGGAAAGCCACAGCTCAGGGTTCTTGCATTGGTGTCTTTGAAGTGGAAGTGATGTACTGGAACACGGCTGATGAGCTGGTGCTGAGCAGGAGGCTGAGCTCACACTGGGTGTGCTGGCCTGGCTCACAGAGTTAATGGGATTGTGCTACTTGTGCAGTGGGAATAAGGGACAAGCCACAAGAAGCTGCTGGTAGACATCAGCCATGAGATGGAGCCTGGTGTTTAATTAAAATGGAATCGATGTCAGGGGTTTTCTCCTGCAGATAACTGAGCATCGTAATCCTTGTGTGGCCACATTGCATTGGGTTTCCTTCTAGGTGGGTATGGAGCTTCTGGGCAGCAAAAGCGGGGGTTTCACAAGTGATCCATGTGCTCCCTCCTGTAGAGCTGGACCTCGAGTGTGTTTGGTGTCTGCCAACACAATAGTAGCTACAGGGGTGGAGGAGGACTTGGGTGAGGAACGTGGAGTTTTCCTTCAGTAGCCTGAGGAGTGAAGGTCTTTACCTGCTTCCTTATGGGAAGAGGAGGCCTCCACCAACGCATCGACCTCATAGAATGCTAGAATAGGGAGGGTTGGAAAGCACGTTGGGGTTATCCAGTTCCAACCCCCTGCCATGGGCACGGGTGGAACGGCTCGGCTGGGCATAGAACCAGGGCACCGGGGGGGTCTGGGGCAGCTATCCCAGCCTCCAGCAGGGACCGTGTCCCCCTTCCCATCCCTCCTGCCCACCACAGGCACTCGTGTTCCCGTATCCCGGTCTCCAACAGCAAGAGGAACCCATGGCCTGGCTGCTGTGTACCTGCACCCAGCAGAGCCGGGTGAGTCTCAGCCCCATGGCAGCAGCATTCCTGGGAGAGGGTTCTGTGTTGAATGGAATCCAGGCTCTGGATGATGGGGGGCTCTTTAGTTTGGGAACTGCTGAGCAAGGGAATTCTGCTCTGGCAAACCTGAGTTTCAAAGGACATTCTCCTGCCATCTGGGGAGCCTTCTGCTTAATCCCCCCTGCCCCAGGCCAAACCACAGCCATTGAGCCCAACAGAATTCCCACCTCTGGAATGATGGCTCAAAACCATCTCATTTTAACAATGATCAGCCTGGAAAGCAAGGAAAAGAAAACCCAGTTTAGCTCAGCCAAGCCCAGCACCGTCTGGCTCAGTCCAGCCCAGTTTAGCCCAGTTCAAACCTGTCCAGACCAATGTAGCACAGTTCAGCAGGGTTTAGCCCAATTCAGAGCAGTTTGGCACACCTTAGCCCTCTTGAGCCCACTTTAGCCCACTTCAGCCCAGCCCAGTTTAGCCCTGCCCAGACCAATGGAGGCCAGCCCAGTTTAGCCCAATTCAGACTTGTCCAGACCAATTTAACCCAGTTCAGCAGGCTTTAGCCCAATTCAGACCAGTCCAGCACAGCTTAGCCCTCTTGAGCCCACTTTAGCCCACTTCAGCCCAGTTTAGCCCAGCCCGGCCCAATTCAGACCAGTTCAGCCTACTTTAGCCTAATTCAGATCTGTCCAGAGCAGTTTAGCACTGTTAAGCCCAATTTAGCCCAGCCCAGTACAGTTCAGACCACTTTAGCCCTTCCCAGCCCAATGCAGCACAGTTTAGGCCAGCCCAGTCCAGCTTATCCCAGCCCAATTTAACCCAGTTCAGCCCAGCTCAGCCCAGACGAGTTGAGCCCAGTTAGGCCCAGTTCAGCCCGGTTTAGCTCTGCAGCCCAGCCCTGCTGCGCTGATTCTAGCCCAGTTCAGCCTAGCCCAGCAAAGTATAGTCCAATTCAGCCCAGTCTAGCCCTGTATGGACTAGTTCAAATCTGTCCATCCCAGTTAGGCCCAGTTTAGCCCACTTTAGCCTAGTTTATCCATTCATCCTAGTTTAACCGGGCTCAGTGCGCTGCTGCTCCATTGAGGCATGTTCTGGGTTTGTTATCTTGTGGGTAACAGCCGAACCCTTTGTTGTCCCTCCCCGCACACACTTCCATTGCTAAAGGAACTCTTCTGTCTTTTGTATGTCACAAAATCCATCCAAACCCAGACTTGAGCAATTGAGATTCAATTTAGTTCAATCAGAGCCATTCAATCGACACAGCTGAGATCTGGGATGCAAACAAAAGGGTTGGCTTTAATTGGGTAGGGATATAGAAAGGAGGATGTGATTGTCTTGTTCCCAGCCCTCTGGAGGGATGTAATGCATTTTAAAGGTTACTGGTTGCACCCCGTTTTACTGCTTGAGGTTTATGTGGTGCTTCAGCTTTTCATCAGCCCACAGGTGAAAATAGTCCCCTGGAACACCAAGTGTTGGGGGCTTTTAGGGACTGCAACTGCATCTGTTAGGAGGCTCAGCCATCCCTTCTGTCTGGAGACGTGAGTCTTGTAGCACCTGCTTGTAGGTGATAGATCACAGTTCAACTGTTGTGATGTTTGAGTCCATACCTGAGCTTTATCTCGGAGCAGAAGTGGTTGTGATGTCTGATTCCCTTCATCCATTTACACCACTCAGTGTACAACAGCCAACGGGGTGCAAAGTCGGTGTGAGCGTGTTCATTCCCTAACAGGAGGACCATGATTCTCCTCACTAGAAGCAAGACGTTTCCTTCATCCTTTTGCTTCTGCCACCAGCAGTCGTGCTCCTGGACTCCTGCTTTCCCATGGCATCTGTGGCTGGTTGCCCTCGCTTCTTATTTCCCCTTCTTAGACACGTCCTTACCATGTCATGGTTGGGTTTGTATTCATACTCAGACCGCAGTCCTCCTCTTGCTTCCTCCATCCCTCACTTTGCATCAGCACGAAACTCGTGGGCACAGCAGCCGTTCTGGTGTTGCTTTGTTTCAGTTTCAGTCTCCATTTAATGTCTTTCTTTGGCTGTCTGGAAGGGTTGGTGTAAATGAGGCGGCAGCTTCTGCCTCACGCACTGGAACTGGAGATGCTCTTCCTGTGTCAGACCTTGTTTTCTTGGCCGCAGCAGATGAAGCAGCCTCATTTGCTTACGGTGCAAATTCACATTGGGCATCATCGTTGAAATCAGATTGCCTCCAGTTCTGGGGAGCGTTGCCTAAACTTCCATGTTTCCTTCTCCAAGGAAACCTTCACTGTGAGGTCCTCGGCTCTTGGCATGTGGAAAAGCTCCACAAGTACCTCCCCGCTTGATCCATCCCTTCTTCCACCATTGTTCACCACGCATCCACGCAGTGACAGTACAGGAAGGTGGTTTCATGCTTCATCCCTTGTGCTCTGCTCTCTTCCTTTCCCTGGGAAGTCACTCCCCTTTATCTCAGATCCCTCACTGCTTTCTCAATACAATGCACTGGTTTGCTCAGTGTGCCAGCCTCCATGGCTGCCTGTTGCATTTAAAACCAGTTCTTTCCTACAATGAGGAGTGTCCCCTAAGCAACCCTTAACTTTGCTATGACGAGTGCAGAAGTCACCCGGGTTATTTGTGGAAGAGCTCTCAGGACTGTCAGTCCAATATAGCCGTTCCTTTGGCCTCCCTACCTGTCTCCTGTTGCCTCCTACACTTCTCTTTGGTGCCCATGGTGGAATTCCTGTTGCATGTTTATCCCATCCCTGGACGTGCCATGAGTCAGTAGCTAGGCTTTGTAGACGTTATAGTGCCAGAAATAACTAATGATAGAACACTGAAGAATCAAGCCCTGACTCATAAGCACAGAAGTCCATCTAGTCCATGGCTCCTTGCAGGGCAGGGTCAGCTACACTGAACTTTCTTCCCAGCTGATGTTTCTGTGCTGAGCTCAGAGGTAAGCAACACTGAAATGCCAGCTCCCTGCTAATTTGCTCCAGTACCTTGCCAGTCATAATGTCTAACCCGAGTCCTCTTTGCTGCCATGAGAACCCATTTCTTCTCGTATTCTTCCTGTAAGGAGAAAAGGTATTTCTTCATGCCTTTCTCTATATAGTCTATCAGATACACCTCTTAAGGCCCAGCATTCCAAAGCCGGGTGCTGCGTTCTGCTTTGTCTTTGATCCCCATGAAGCACAGTGCTGTTGACTCATGGTCACCTTGCCGTTCCTCCACAACCAGGAGATCATTTCCCATGGAGTTATTTAACTCACTCTTTCCATCCAGTATTGATGGGATTGAGGTGGCAGCAATGAGAAGGAACTACAGCTTTTTCCCTTCAATGAAGGTCCTGGTTTGGATGGTCAATATGTCAATGGGAATCTCTTCCTAGAGGGAAGTGAGAGCTACATGAGGAAGCTGTGTGGCTTGGAGCAGAAACAGAACTGGAGGAGATGCTGAGGCTCTTCAATATTCCCTGGTGGGTATCAGCCAGCCAGTGTTTCGATGGTGGTTTGGCAGTCACAGATCAGACTTCTCAGATATATGAATATATAATACAGTATAATATACAGATAAATATATGTAAGATATTAATATATAATATATAAAAATACCTGCTTATCAGGTATTTATCCCTTTATGCACATAAAGGCAGGAATTTTACCCCTTTTCAGCCTTCAATCTCATGAAGTGCCGAGGTACTTGAAGAGATCTGTTCCAAAGACACTCTTGGCTGTTCTTCTCTGGACTTGTTCTTTGCTAACAGGAACAAGTTCATCTTTACTAACTCTTCAGACCTGTTTCATCCCGGTGCCCCAACACAAGGGATCCAGGTTTCACTGCTGGCTCGTGAACCTTGGAGCAACGTAAGTGCAAGTGCATCAGGTGGTACTTTGAGGAGTGAGTTAATGGGCTGAGTGGGTGAAATCCATCCTTCCCATCCCCACAGTCTGCGTGCTGCAATGGGTGAGGAGCAAACTGTGCCAGAACTGGACACGACAGACTCTTACTAGGGCTTTCAGGCTGAAAAACCATGCTGGAGAGGGCAGAAAAGGTCTGGGCAGAGAAAGAGAGGAAGGATTCCTTGTTAATCTCTATCTGTACTGGGTGCAGTACTGTTCTTCTTGGCAAACGATGGGTTATTTTCTCTTAAAGATGAAAAAAGCAAAACTTTTAGGACTAAGTGGTGGATATTAACTACTGAATATACCAAGAAAAAGGGCTTGTCATCTGCTAAGCACAAAAAGACTCTGCTTCAAAAAGAACCAGCCTGCCTGGGCCCCTCTATATGTTTGTTTTTCTTGATATGGGCCATGTATTCCCATTTCTGTTAAGGCAACATTTACATTTGGGTAAATGGGAGAGCTTTTGCTTTACAGCACCGTGATTACAAGAGCAGTGATTGAATCAGGTGCAGTTCACAGAATGCCCCCAGTTCAGTCTCTTGGGTGCTGGGGTTCAGCGTTGGGCAAACAGGAGCAGGAACTCTTTGCTTTCCAAGCAGTGAATCAGCTGCTCGGTCAGATAGGCAAAACACCCTGGTGAGCACACACACAACACTATCAGAGACATGAAGTCCTCATCATTTACCTTTCTTTTGTAGTGCCGTTGGTTGTGGGGTCAGGCTTTTTGGGGTAGGAGCCATACAAAGTGCATGGGGTTCATGCTGGGATGTGTGCTTTTAGATGGGCTCTGCAGTGTTCCGAGGCTCATGTGCTGCATTATTCCTGTTGAAAGTTCCCAGAGCTTGAGACATGTTGTGTATATTTAAAAGCCCCATGAGGGGAGGGATAAAATACATCCTCCTTCTTTCCTCTATACCTCATGAATAGCTTCTTTCTTGAAAACACAAAGTTGGTTTATTTTCTTGGGTCTATTTCTACTGTTTTTACAGTAATCTTAAAAACATACTCTTTCTGTCATTGTTCCTTAAATATTAGCTTTCCTAGCTCAGCTTTGGGACTGGAAAGCCATAGGAAATGGATGTTTGTGGGTTCATAACGTTTTAACTACTTCTGGTAGCCGAGAGCTCCTGAAACCACTGCAGCAGGGGCAGAACAAGGAGAGATGTGTTGCCAGGTCTTGTTTCTGTGTGTGGAAGTTCTGTGGTCCCCCTCTGGTTTCTTCAAGGCCGTTCCCCAGATCAGGCCTTCGAAACTCTGACTTTGTGTGAGAACAGAGGAAATAAATCCCTTGTGGGGCACCTTGCTGCGGGCAAACAGGGATGCCGGCTGCTGTAGGTGAAGGTAACGACAAGGTGAGTGTGCACATAGACGTGCAGGAGCAGGATGTGAACCTGTAGGCACACATCTCTGCATAGGGGTTGCTGAAGGCAAGTTCTAGAGCATGGAAAAGAGTTAGTCTGAGGACTGACATTGGCACGATGATATAAACAAGGCACCTTTGGGTTTCCATTCTGCAGGGTAAAATGGAGGGGTTCTGCTCTGTTATTGCCTGGCCAGGGTTGAGTACTGAAGGTGGCTTTTTGCTCCTTTAAAAGGAAGACAGTGGCTCCCCAACTGCCTTTCAGAGACTAGCGATATACCTTCCCCTTGTTTTCATCTGCAGCTTGTTCCTGCTTTCCTTCTGTACATACAGCATGTGTTGGCTCAGCATCTCCAAATGTGAGGGGAGCACAGGTGGGACTTGGACCTAGGGCTGGGGAAGGGGTTTCAGTGCTTTAATACGATTTTAACCTCTTTCCTCCAAAGAGCTGCGTATTTTGGCAGGTACCATCACTTCAGCAGAGACCAGAAACCATCTGAGGGTTTCAAGGGGAGGACTGGAATGAGTTCTGCCAAAGGCAAGTGGAGCAGAGGGAGCAAGGTCCATATCCTTGGTATCGCCAAAACTGGACCATGTCATGTTCAGGTGCAGTAGGCTTGTGAATGAAGCATCGTTGAACACAGCGATGTACTGAGGAGTCTTCAGGAACAGGCTTTGAATGAACCAGGCCACCCCACTGAGAGCATCTGACAGTGAGTAGCAGAGTAGAAGCCAGTGTGGTGAAGCTTGTTTGGGGTTAAAATATGCCTCTAATGCCCTATGAAGCTTTGTTTTGGATGTGATGAGCATATCTGGTTCTTACTTGTTCATTAATAGCAGTGAATACATTTTAGCCTTTCTTTCAAGGTAGAAGAATGAGCATTAAATGTGTACCTAGACAACAGCCTGTCTGTCCAACAGCAGCTGTCAAGTGCCACAGTGGTTTTAACCTCCCTATTTGTTCTTGCTTCAAGGTAAGTAATAGTGACTTCAAGCTGTTGGCGTGGCTGTAACAGCACCGAAATGAGCCCATTGCCTAACGTACGTAGTCAGATGCTCCAAACCCAACAACAAAATGGTCCTCTCTGTGTATGGATGCCTGCAACTGGTGAATGTCAATGTGTTCAAGTGCTTTTAACTGGTTGCCCAACCAAAGATGTGTTCTAGCAGCCCTTCGTTAGCATGGACGTGTTCCTGGCCATATCCACCGCAGCATCCAGGGTCTTATCTGCTGCTTCAGGCTCTGGAATTCCTCATCTCTGGAGTTCCAGAAACAGATCTTCCATGTATTTAGTAAGTGTGTATTCCAAAGCAGGTTTTCTTCTGTCTTTTGTCTAGAGCGCAGTGTTAGGGTTTGCTATACTTGATTTAGAGAAGTGGAAGGAGTTAATGAGGTACAGTCCTTTGTGTGCCCAGGTTTGGAGCAGGAGGGGTTCATATCTCTACAATTTGCATGAAAAAGGGTGTTTCTGGCTGTCTTTAACATAATCTGATGTATTTTCTGAAGGCTTTGATGTTGCGCTTCCTTTCTCACAGTGCCCCAGGATTCACAGACGTACAAACAACTGCCTTGGCTGTGCTGTAATGGTGGGGTAGAAAATCCAACGGGAATACTATTTAGGATCACCTTCTACAGAGTTCACTCTGATCTTTGGCAGGCAGTAGATGCAATGGATCCAAGAGAGACCGGAGTGCCTAGCCATAGCCCTCCAGCAGGAGCAAAGAGAGTGATGGAGCAATCCATATGGAGCATGGTGTGAGTCCATGCCCTCCTGCCCCCGAAAGAGGTTACCAGTGTAGATCGGGCACGTGGAAGACCCAAGGAAGCATTCATCAGCTCCCGGGTTTCTCAGCAGGCAGTGAAACACTGAGGAACCAAGGAATGCTGAGGATCCAGTCAGTCTTAAGATGCATCTCACTGGGGAAATGTGGTGTCCGTCAATATCTTGCCAAGCAGGTTTAATGGGGTGGAGATTCTGGGAGAACTGGTGGGACTGGAAGTAAGCAGCACTCTCCTAACCCCAAAACGGAGGCAGGCTCCTGACTAAAAAGGGATTATTTGCCTAATTTCCCTTTAGATGTTCTCATATGCACATGGGTCCAAAGGTAATTCTGTGACTCTTTAATAGCTTTTAGCTGGTTAAGATGCAGCCCTTGCAGTTGGGAGGGCTGGGGCACAACAGCAACGCATGGCTGGGAAATCAGGTAAGTAGGAAACTTGTGAGGGGGGGTTTGTTCCATCTACAATCCCTTCTTTGTGGTTTCTGTTGTTTCCAGTTTTGTTCCTTTGTGATCTGTTATTTCTATGGGCGATTCTTAGAAAGCTGCTGCTCCTGCGTACAAGAAGATGGGGAGAAGCGGTTTGTAATGGCATTTTGTAAACCTGTCTTTTCCATGATGCCCAAAAACCAGGGTGGGAAAGGAGTCCTCTTTATCTGCTCCGAGCTATGGCTTAGATCACTTTATCTGGTGGGGGACAGTGGCTAACCCAGAGCTGGGGGGCTGCTGGCTTTGGAAGCCTGTGCTTGAAAAGGCATGGATTTAACGTCTCAGCCACCGTGGCTTCTCCCCAGGTATTTGAGTTAATGAACAGAAATAGAAACCAGATCATTTTAAGCCACCTGTAGTAAAGCAATTTCCTTTGCAGAGCAGATTTTGCTGCCGTCTCTCTCTGATTCTGACTGTGTTCCCTGCGGGACCCAAAACCTCAGCATCCAGGGTAAGGTCTCAGCAGGCAGGAATGTGTCTTCCCGTTTAAACAGCGTGCAAGTGCTTATACTGCTTGTGTTTGTAGGGTATGGAAAGGGAGTCCACGACTGGGGGGGGAAAAACCCCAAAAAGCACTTTTTCAGTCTTTCCCCCAAATGAATCCATTTGGAGGATTCTCTTTGAGCAGACTTCCCCTGTGTGCATCTGTTCTAAGGGCTGTTTGTGTTATCCAAAGACTTCCAGGTATTTAAGATCCTCATTCCTAACGGTACCATGTGTAACAAACTTCTGTTCAGGAGTTCCTCGAGTGCATCCGTGTTTGACACCGAGCTCAGGGTCTCAGTGTTTGCAATGAAGCACTTTGCATTTCAGCTGCTGGTGGGAGCAGAGGATCTGTAGTCTACAGATCCCTTATGATTGAGGTGTTTTAAGTAATGATATAACCATAACTGAACAATCCCTGTGATGCTTCTTGGTTTATTCCCTAGATCTATTTCCTATAAGCCCCCCACATTCCAAAGCAGAGGCAGACCCTTGCAAAGAGGAGGAGGCACCTGCACTGATGTCCTCACATGGGTGAGTTCAAGCTGGCTGCTGCAGGCTTGTGTAAGGCCATAGATCTAGGCCTGGCCACACTGAGAGAGGGGGTGATGGAGAGGAACATGCTTCCTTTTGATTGGGTTTTCCAAGTGAGAGAGTTCATGCAGCAGATGCCAGTCTGGGGACCAGCCAGCTGACCCTGACTGGATGTGCTATAGGTCTGCAATGAGGGAAGCCCAGGATGTCTAAAATGACTTTTCTCTGTGGCAGAGCTTGTTCTGTGCCTCCCCAGCAGTTATATGCTGTCACTGCTGCATCCTCTCCAGCTGCAAGTCCATCCCTAGCCAGTTTGGTATTGACAGATACATCACTAGGGTGTCTCTAATGGGGCTGGCACCACTGACCGAAAGGGTTTGTTCTCCCCTTGGGGTGTTTTTGTGTGAGCAATGCACAGCAATGATAACGGTGGGAGGTTGGGTCGTTCTTTTAGTGTTTTCTCCATGGAGTTTCTGAGCTGCACAAACCTCACGGCTGGGATTTGTGTCGTGGGGTCCTTGATGTTGGAAGGGACCCCTTGACATTGACTGGGCCAACCCACTGCTGAAGCAGGGTCAGTGACAGCAGGAGCGTGTCAAGTCGGGTCTGGAGGCTACAGCTCCTCTCTGACCACCCTCACAGGGAAGAGCTTCTGCCTAAGAGCTCAGCTCAGTCTCCCCTCGGGCAGGTTCAAGCCATTCCCCTTGCCCTGTCCCTACATCCCTTGTCCCAAGCCCCTCTCCAGGTTTCCTGCAGCCCCTTTAGGCACTGGAGCTGCTCTCAGGTCTCCCCTTCAGGAGCCTTCTCTTCTCCAGGCTGCCCCAGCCCCGCTGGGGCCTGGCTATTTCTCTGTCCTTGTTTCCATCCCGCTTTCTGCTCCACTGATCCACCTTTTCCCTCTGTTTTGGCCAAAGCAGGCTCTCCAGGCGTGGGTTTTGTACCACTGTTCCTTTGGTGTAGATTGGCCAGGAGCTGAGTGAGGCAGGAGCTGTGTTAGGAGCAGTCACCAGCACAGCCAGGAAGCAGGGGGGGAATGAGAACAGATTCCCATGGTTAGGCAGCACATAGCAGTGGGTCTGCAGAGGTGCAGCTGTGTTGGGGGTCACCGCCTGCCTATGAGCTCCCTATGTCCCACTAAACCCACATCCTAAGAGGACTCGTTTCCTACCAACTTCTGTTGATCAGCACAGAACACATCAGAACACCAAAGAAGAAAGCAAGCAAGGAATTTCCAGTATAGACAAACTGTTAGGCTTGGGGCCTGAACAGATTTCCTGGGACTTAATGGCATCTCTGTGTTCCTGTTATCTGAGATTCCCAATTTAGCTCGCAGATCTCGGAGGGCTTCATTTGAACATCCTCTTTACGAGCACTTGAAAAACGGCAGGCATATGTTTGTCAGCTCCAGAGCTGCTTTAAGCACAATTATGCATGCGTTTAAGCATAGTCGTTAAGTGATTTCATGAACTGTATCAATAAGTTTATCGTAATGTAATTACACTGGGACCAGCAAGTTTTGTGAATGAACCGTGTTTGTTGCCAAACAAGTGGAGCTCGCCGTGATGCTGCAGTATCTGTGCAGAGACAAACCCTTCCTTCTGGGATAACACAGGATTGCAACGGTGGGATGGGCTCTCCGAGATCATTCATAGCATTATTTCCACTGAACAAGAGGAAAGCAAGGAGCTGGAACAAGAGGCTTGGATAAAAAGTGGGTGTAGGTTTAGTTTTGGGGGGGTTTGGGTGGTTTCTGGTTGGTTGGGTTGGGTTTCTTTGTTAGAGGGACTTGGGGGGCTATAGATTCCAAGGAAAGCACATGCTTGGTGCAATCCAGAGGCTGGTTCAAGTGTCCCATAGTCAAAAGGACAAAGAGTAATGCAGAGAATGAGTCTTGTTGAGGATGCCTTGGGTGATGGCTGGGGAAGGGCATCTCTGGTGGGTGCTGCACTGAGCTGGCAGCAGAGAGAACCTGGCAATTCCTTTGCTGGGCTCGTGGCTTTCCAGCAGCTGAACATTTAGCACGTAGGCATGGGGAGAGATACATGGATCACAGGATCTTGTGATGGTTTAGGTTGAAGGGACCTTAAAGCTTCTCCAGCTCCAACCCCTGCCACGGGCAGGGACCCCTTCCACTGGAGCAGCTTGCTCCAAGCCCCTGTGTCCAACCTGGCCTTGAGCACTGCCAGGGATGGGGCAGCCACAGCTTCTCTGGGCACCCTGTGCCAGCGCCTCAGCACCCTCACAGGGAAGAGCTTCTGCCTAAGAGCTCAGCTCAGTCTCCCCTGGGGCAGGTTCAAGCCATTTCCCTTGGCCTGTCCCTACAGGCCCTTGTCCCAAGCCCCTCTCCAGGTTTCCTGCAGCCCTTTTAGGCACTGGAGCTGCTCTCAGGTCTCCCCTTCAGAAGCCTTCTCCAGGCTGCCCCAGCCCAGCTCTCTCAGCCTGGCTCCAGAGCAGAGCTGCTCCAGCCCTCGCAGCATCTCCATGGCCTCCTATGGGCTCGCTCCAACAGCTCCACGTTCCCCTTGTGCTGCTGCCCCAGAGCTGGATCAGGGCTTCAGGGGGGATCTCCCCAGGCAAAGGGCCCTGTTTGACTTCCAGACTTTGCCTGTTCCTCTTTGTGATGCTCTGAGATCTCATCTCCAGGTGCTGTGTTTGCGACCGCCCTGCTTCCCATGGGAGCTGCTCTTTGGCCACAGCTCCCCTGGAGCATTCCCTTCCCCATGTGCCCAGCGCTGGCTTCCAGGCAGTGCTGCCTGTGCCTGCTGCCGATGGGGAGCAGGGGGCTCTCTTGGCTCCTGTTCTGCCATGCAGACATGGAAGCGCAGGCAGGGTTGTTGTAAACGTGTTTTGAAACCCTCCAAGAGCCCTTTCCCGTTTGTTGGGGTTGCAATCCCAGCTTCGCAGCCTCATTCAGCTGCCTTCTGCTGTCCCAAAGGCAGCGAGTTTCCAAGCACAAACAGGAAAGGGAGCGTTTTCCTGGAGCACAAATCCCATTTTCACATGTGCGTTTCCATTGATTGCTGTGGGACTTCTTACACCTATGAGCAGCTACAGGTTAATGAGACACAGCCGTTAATCCCGGAGTAGGTTGAAAGTGTCCTGCCAAACCATGGATAGTAAATCCTGGATATAATGAAACTGTCGGGAACTTTGGGGTAAAAGAGGCTGCATTCCCCAGGGATTTACAGGGGCTGTGATCCTTAAAGGGCCCCAAATAACTTCCCCCTTTACCGTCATTCCGACTCCTTCCCTGCCCAAACGGGGATGCTCTGCTGCCTCATGCACTATTTACTCTCCCTGTGTATCTGAAGCAGGAGCGGAAAGTGCTGATGCACACAGACAGCGCTGCGACCTTGGCGTGCTGACCCTCCTCGCTCCGCTCCGCTCCCCCCGGCACTGGGAGCCTGCCATCCCTCCACCTCCTCCGGATGCCATGGGGTTTGCTTCCCCCAAAACCTCTTTGACGGCTGAAGGTCCCCAAGGAGGCGGCTTCCCCTTCGCTCTGCAGTTTGCTGCGGGTCTGTGTCTGCTCTATGCGCCTTTTGCCTCTACAGTGCTCTGAACCCCGCTCATCGAACGCGGTGAGCATCTTTAGTCACTGTCTGTCTGCGTGGGATGGCTCCCGCTCCCCTGCTCTTTTGATAACATCAGAAAAGGGGGAAAAAACCCTCCTTTAAACAATTTCCTGACTCCCTCTAGAGGATTTCTTTCCAAGCCCAGAAATAGCTCCACAGTGGGGGAAGCCGAGCGTTCCGTCACTGCGCCTGCCCAGCTGGGTTGCAGTGCAGATTGCATCCTCCCCGGCTCCCACTGCCTGCTCTCTCCTGAATCCGGTTGCTGCTCCTGAATCCCGGCTTTCATTCCCACTGCTCTTGAAATAGGAATGCTCGCAGCCCCTTTTCCCTTAGGCAGTGCCGGATCTCTGCCGGCGCATCCCACTGCCCCTGAGCACCCATGATGTGATGCGCTCACTCCTCTGGACCAAACTTCCTGAGACTACCAAGCTGAATTTTCTTTCACACCTTTTAAATGCGTAGTGGAATCCTAATGTCTCGTTTTCATGATGTCTGGGGTTTTCACCCCCCCCTTGTATTTCCTATTGGTGTCCATTGTGTCATGGCATGGGTGATGGAGAACGCCATGGAAGCTGGGCAGAGCGGTGTGGCTGCTTTGCAGAGGTCACAGGAGGACTGGAGACCTCTTTACCAGAGCATCCTCTACAGAATGCTGACAGTGCCTGTGCTCTGTAAGGAAAGATGCTCCAGGGCGCTCTGTGTGATGGCTGTTCCTCTGACATGTTGAATCGACAGGGAATTTATTCCTCCTATTTCAGATGCCTTATCTTATGGCACCATTCAGTGCCGTTATCTTATTTAACCGTTTCAGATGTGTTCTCTTATTTAACTGGGGAAATATTGCTGGCAACAGTGGGAACAAGCAATCTGGGGCTGCTCTTACTGCTGCTTGTGACACAGTTTTTCAGGCTCTTCCTTGGCAAGCGGCTGTGGATGATGCTAATAGCTGCATTATTGCTGCACTGAATCATTCTCAATTTGATACAGGTTGCAGCCACCTCTAATTCACCCTCTTATTTCCTAAAGGGAATGTTAACCAGAACGATCACTTTAATAGCAGTAGCTAATGGTGGGCAATAGCATTTGATTCTTTTAACATACTTGGAGGCATGAGAGGAGTAAATCATGGTGTAAACTCCTAATGATGCTGTTGGTCCCCTGGCCATGGGGTCAGGTGTGGGTACATGGAAGCACCTCTCTGTTTCCCCTGCTCCCACATTGATCCTGTGCTCTGTTTCTTTGGGGAGCCAGGTCCCCTGTTGCAACCTTAGGGATAGAGGTCCCCTATGTACACTAAATGCAGCACAGCTATGTTCAAAAGGCTCTTCCCATGGAGAGCTTGAAAGCAGACCACAGTGTTTTATTAACATGCGCTATTTCCCTACAGGTAGCAGGTTATTTCAACCCCTACAAAGCAGTAACGGGTACATCAGGGTTTGGAGGGTTGGTGCTTTGCTGGGGCATGGTCTGTATTGGTGATGGGGCGGTGGAAGCTGTTGCTTATTGCTGTCACCACTTCTCTGCCCTATTGATAGCATCATTAATGTCCTAGTTGGAGTCTGCAGCCTCCAAGTCTAAGGTTTCCCAAGGGGACCCAACTTACTGTGGAGCTGGTCCTGGGCCCTTATGCCTGTTTGTTCCCCAGGAACCATGATGGTTTGTGCACTGAGCATATAAAACCAGACAGGAAGCATTAGAGTTATTTGTGGAGGGGATGCTGATGTGCTGAGCTACACAGATAATTCCTCACTGAATTTGTTTCCCTGGAAGTAGTTGGTTATGCCCCAACCACCAGCATTTGTGCATTGTTGTTGATGGAAGTGATAACTTGGATCAAGGCTCTGCTTGCTTAAACCAAGATCTTATCAAGAACGATGTTGTTGGATGTGTAGCTTGGAGGCTGGTGTGTGAGCAGGATGGGGAGCTGGCTGGAAGGGCAGGTGAGATGAGCATTGAGGATGCTGCTACCAACCTGGGGATTGCTCGTGGCTTTGTTCCAGCTCGTGTTCTTCCATACCCTATCCATCAGCCCATGGGTTGGAGGGGATTTGATATAACCCTGTGGTTAATCATGCCAGTACCTGCAGGAAGCTGTTGCTTGTGTTTGTTGTGCTGTAGAAACCCCCTTTACCCCTTTGCTGAGCAGTGGCTTGTTAGAGAAGACCAGAAACCTTCATGCTCTTGCTTGGAGATTGGATGGACTACAATAAATCCACAGCCTTTTCACAAGTCTTCTCTGTACCTTTCGATGGCATATAGGTTTTAAATACTAAGCTATTATGGAAAACTTTACAGAAATCATAATACTCAGCTCTGCCTCCTGCGTAGCAGTAAAACCTCTACATTGTCTCCATAAAATCCTACCTGAATAAACTGCTAAAACACTCTTCATGCAGGAAGGCAATGCAAGAGAAGCCTTGTAAAGGGCAGCTGTGACCTGAAACCTTTCCTCATGTGTATATTCTGTTCCTGGTGCTGTAGAAGTCATAGGGCTGCCACTGAGAGAGCCATAAGGGACACCTGGAAGACCAGAAGGCACTTGCAGATGCCACCAGAGTCTGTATTAATTCTACTCTCTTGGCACTTCACTTGACTGCAGCATCTATAAGCGTTTTCTGTTGATACAGAGGAGGGAAAATGCCTTTTTACCCATGTAAGAAACCACTCCATAGGATTGCTGTGCTTCGAGTTCCCCACCGGCAGTGTTCAGTGGGTCAGCATCTTTGATGCGATGGCAGCGGCTGCTTCAGTGGATGGAGACCCTTCTGGTGCGCCCATGGGCACGAGGATGCAATGTCAGCCCCAGCCCTGCTCCTGCATGGTGGGGAGGTTGAGGAGGCTTTAAAGAAGGCAGCTGAGCACAGATCAGTGTCTCTTGTGACAGCCCTGGTCCTCTTCCTCTCCTTTCAATTTACATCTGTCCTCCAGGGGTGACAAATGGCAGTGGGGGAACCAGAGAGGCTTTCCATCATCTGGATCACAGCATGGGCTCGGGGTTTGCTGCGAGTCCATGGGCAAAACTGATCAATCAGAACTATTCTTCCACTGTAAAACCTTTGAGATCCCTTGGATTTTGATGTCCCCCATTGCTTCAATAGGAATGTAGCTGTAATTTCCACCCCGCCCCGTTCTCAGGTTGGTTTTTAGTCCTTAAGATTGTTCATTGAGACGATGAAACGAGAAGACTTTGTGCTATTGAAAGCGCTGCATGAACACCTCTGAAATCTCCCTTGTTAGAGAGCTGATGATGTGAGGAAAGTCCTTTGTCATCAAATGTCAGGTTTCTATTCTTGGGTGGTTTCAGCCACCGTTTCTTGTGTGGATGCTGTTCTGCCGCTAGAGCTTTAGCTCCCAGAGCTACAGAACCTTGTTTATGATGTGCACGTTGAGGCATTGTGAAGCCTCGCAACAGACAGGAGAACAGCAGAAGTCCATGTGCGTTCTGCCAGCAGGGACAGGTTTGTCTAACGTTTTAGGCTGGCTTTTATAACTGTGAGCTTTGTCTGCAGCTCTGGTTCCTGGTTATTAACCAGCAAGGGTCGAACTGTGAAATCCTCCTTCTTTTTCCTTGCCTCTGTCTCAGGGAAACCCAGGATTAGGGAACAGTTTGAAGCACGGCACGGCCTTGCTCTGATGCTTCTGGTTCAATATTACCTGGGACATTATTCCCTTTGGGTGTCTCTTTCATTTGGGGGACTCCTGAAGTGCCATTTTCAATGCTCTCGACCATTACGCAGCCATTGCAAGGCTCACGGTGTAGAAGCGGTTGTACGAGCCCACGCTGGCATCTCACACATCCCTTCTGCTGGGCAGGTTATTCAATAGCAGCAGCAGAGCAGAGCTCTTTACATCTCCTTTCATGTCTTGCTTCCAAAGCTGCTCCTTTGTATTGCTCAGGAGGGACCAGTGGGATTGCCTGGACTCGCACAGTGTCAAACTGGGACTCGCTTGATGCCTAATGTGCTCTGGACTGATTGGGATGAGCTCAGGTGGAAATCAGGCCCTCCCCACATAAACCTCTGAGCTTCTGGGAACACTTGAATGCCTTCAAGTACATACCTATGGGTCACAAGGCAAGGTCAATAATAAAGCTTCGCACATTGCTTTGGAGGTGGTTAGGTTGTATTGAGTTGCTAGATGGGATGCTTCGGCGCAGCATCCTTATTAAGATGCTACATGGGGAAAGAACCCATTTTCTCTTGTTTTTAGAGGTTCTGATCATTCCATCTATGGAAGGGAATGTTTGTTTTGGAGAAATCCATGCAAGTTTCAGAAGACTCAGTGCAAACAAAGTGAAGCTGTGGCTGCCCCATCCCTGGCAGTGCTCAAGCCCAGGTTGGATGGGGCTTGGAGCAACCTGCTCTAGTGGAAGGGGTCCCTGCCCACAGCACGGGATTAGAACTGAATCAGCATGAGGGTCCTTTCCAACCCAAACCAGTGTGGGGTTCTATGTGCCTCTCTCCATGGCTCCAAGGAAAAGGTAGGAAAGCAAAGAGTGAATTAAAATGTTCAGTTGGATGCGTTCATTTGCAAGTTGGATTTTGACATTTCCCCACTTGAGAAAGCCTGTGTTCTCCCCCATAGAGTGCATCGAGAGGAGAAGCAAATTTATGAGTTGTGAGTATTGAAAGGAGGATGTTCACAAATACACTGGGTTTTTTCCCTTGGCCTGGTTTGATTGCTTCTTTACTAAAAATAGTAGCCTTAACTTGGAGTTAACTCCAGGCGTGATGTTCGGATTAAAGTTGTTCTATGATTCTATTCTATGATTAAAGTTGTTCCTTCCACCCCAGGTTTTTTGCAGAAGTTTGTCTTAATTTGAACCTAAAACATTCAGTGTGATAATATATGGTGATGAATATTATCACTTCAATGAGCTGCGAGTCCTGATGTGGTTGAAGTTGGGGTTTGTGTTTGACAGGTGATGGTGCATCATCCATCCTCGTCTACTGAGGTTTCAGCTGCAGACACAGGCAGGGCTATAGTCCATGGTAAGAACTTCTTGCACAGCAGCAGTCTTCAGTTCAGCTGCATGCTGTGGGATAGGACCTTGCTCAAACCAGTAAGCTCTTAGGAATGTATCCCATGTGCCTTTCCCATGTCCAGTATGGAGTAGAAACTGGGGGTTTCATTTCAGTGCCGACACAGAGCAAACGGGAGGATTCACTGCATTATTCATCCATTTGGGAAAGCAGGGACACCATCTCGTATGGCAAAACAAATGGGATTCTCTGTAAATAGGATTATGATTATCCTAGCAGGAGTGGATTTGTACTGAAGTTTGTTTGGCTAAAAGGTGAGCATAGCACGTGTGCATCTGAGTGTACTCATGTTTGAGTATCAAACTCATGTTTGCACGAGTGCACAACCTTACAGCTATTTAACATCTGCAGCATCTCGAGCAACTCCCTCTAGGACAGAAGCAGCTGAAGAGGAGGAAGCCCTGAAGAGCCTCATGGACATTGCAGTGAGTAAATCCATACCTGTGTGAGGGTGCTGAGGCGCTGGCACAGGGTGCCCAGAGAAGCTGTGGCTGCCCCATCCCTGGCAGTGCTCAAGGCCAGGTTGGACACAGGGGCTTGGAGCAAGCTGCTCCAGTGGAAGGGGTCCCTGCCTGTGGCAGGGTTGGAGCTGGATGAGCTTTGGGGTCGCTTCCAACCCAAACCAGTCTGGGGTTCTATGAGTAATGTGAAGTGTGCCCACACAGGGCATGGCTAGCTCAGCACCCCGTTGGTGCACCCACTCTTCATGATACCGTTGATGCTCTTTGGTTCAAAGAAACATGCTAAAAAGCAAAAAAACCAAACCCTCAAAAACACTGCAATGAGAAGAAAGCCTACAGCACCATCCGCTTTGACACTCCCAACTGTCCCAGATATTCCTGTTGGTTTATGTGTTTATGAGGCTCCTCAGCTGATGACAGCACTGCAAGAGTGAGCCTTCATCCTTCAACCCGCTGCCACTAAAAATAAGACTCTTGGTACATGGGTTTAGTGAAATCCTTGGAAAATGCTTAAAAACATGAATGTTCAATATCACAATGAAGGTTGAAAACCCAAACCAGCAAAAACGGTGAAAAAGTTTGCACGAGTCCAAGGTGGAACATCAAGCTCTGGGAAAGGTCCTTTTGGGAATGGTTGAGACGTTGCAGGTAAAGAGTAAACCTGAGAGTGTTCCACAACCCACCTCTCAATGGGTGTGTTGGATGGGCTGGAATCCAGGAAGCACTAGAAAAGGAGGGAATTTGTAAGAACAATATTGTCTAACGCTGCTTCTACTCCTCTGTTTCCATCTCTATCCATTGGGTTTAGGAGAAACTGGGAAGAGATCATTGATTAACCTGCTTCCTGATTTTAGCCATCAGTGAAATACCTGCATTGATAGTTATGGTGAGACAAATATTCCAGCTTTTAAGAATGGTGAAAACACTCTGGGGACACTAAGATCTGGGATATTGTCTTTTCTTGAGGTTTGAAAAGTTGATTTCCAGCTTGGTCAATCGCCAAACCAGCTCTAAGTGTATTTATCCCAGTAATTAAAAGGTACCATTTTAAACGCTCTTGCTTGTGCCTGTTATTTGTCAGTGATGAACTGGATCATGGTGAAATAAAGGGTAAAGCTCCATGGGCTTTCCCAGGTTTTCCTGTGTTTCATATGCGCAGGTAGGAGATGACAACTCGAACCACGCTTATTTTCAGAACACACTCCATGTTCTCCATTAATGGCACCATAATTAATGGGTTCCAACAATTTCCCCAATTTTATGCTATTTTTTTTTAAATGTGGACATGTTCCAATTGGAATTTCAGCCTTGGAAAATCTGTTCTGACTGGAAAATAGTGCCGTGTGATGTTTCCATGTTCCGTTGGTTGCCAGATCTGTGGAGCTCTGCGTTATTCCCCTGTTCCTCCTGTTTGGTTGGATTTGCTTTGGGTTTTACTTCAAATCTCAGAAGGCTTCTGTCAAAAATTGTTCTTTCTTGAAACTTCCACAGGGCTTGGGCTGAAAATGGGAGGTTTGGGGGCTCTGACATAAAGATGTTTTTAAGCTCAATATGTTCACTTGTTCCCTATCCAGGACACACTCCTTTATTGCTTTCTCCATTAAAAATGAGTTTATAGCATGATGATACAAGGCTTATATAAGGAGAAATACAACTTGCAAATCTTGATGGTTTAATACCAGGTAAAGAGACTTGATTCGAAAATACATTTCTCACTTTCTAATATAGTCATTCTTTCATACATTGGGCATATCCAGTTAAAAACATCTTCCTATAATGTTTTTCCTTCTGCCTAATGAAAATGAAAAGGCTCTTGGCTTTAAACTATTGACTTTATAGAAATTAATATGCACACATATCTATCTATCATCTATCTATCTGTCTACGTTTCTATCATCTATCTATCAATCTATCTATCTATCTATCTATTTACCTACCTATCTATCTATATCAAAAAGCATCATAGAAAGCCACAGAGAGGGGCTTTTAGTAATCAAAGCCCCCCTTTAGATACTGGAAGGCTGCTGTGGACAACTTGGTGCTGTGTAGCTGAGGAGCCACATGTTCTCTATTCTTCAGCTGATTTATGGGACCCGCTTCCAGAGTAGTTCCAGAATAACTGGTTAATAATGGGGATGTCACAACCAGATGCTCCTTAACGGCGCAGTTGAAATGCTTTTTGTCTTCATTTGGCATGAAAAGCTTTCTCCAGGCTGCCTTGGCTTCAACCTTTAAAAGGGAAGACAGCATCACTGTGGTCACTGAAGTAAGGTAAAACCACGTCGGTGGGAACCCGCAACTGAATGAAGAGCACTGGATCTTGGAACAAACAAGAGTGAAAGTGGCATCAAATACCCCATTTCAGGTGGGTTTCAGTATTAAAACGTTACCATAGATGATTCTTCAAAGACTTTTGGCTACTTTTAACACAATTTAATCATCTTTGCTTTCCGCTTTGTAGGAACGTTTGTGTAAAATCTGAGCAGACTTAGGTATTTGTAAGTAAAAGTTGCATATTTTGTTAATACATCCATCATTGCTTGCCTCAGTGTGGATATTCTGAGAGTTCCTAAGCACAGAATTAATGTCATTGTCTTTTAAAAAGGGAAACAAGCTTTTGAGGAGGATCCTTTAGACTGGTCCCCATCGGCCAGTTGTCATTCTGTATGAATTGTGCTTATTCGCAGTACTTAAAGCACTGCAGGATACAGTTTGTGGAGTCACAAAGTAGTAAACGTGTTTAACGTGGTGCTAAGAGAAGAACTGGAGCACAGCACTGAAATCAGGGTGCTTCTGTGCCTATTTTTAACAGGAGAGAGGCACCAAGCTGTTTTATTGAGATTTATATAGATTTATTGAGATTTATATAGATTTATTTAGATTTTTATAGATTTATTGAGATTTATTTAAAAGTATTGAGATTTATATTGATTTATTGAGATTTATATTGATTTATTGAGATTTATTGAGATTTATATAGATTTATTGAGATTTATATAGATTGATTGAGATTTATATAGATTGATTGAGATTTATATAGATTTATTGAGATTTTAGTGCCTCAGAATTTTGGGGATAGTATTTAAAAACAAATCAAAACGTGACTCTCCATTGAACAGAGAAGAGCAGGCAGTGGTTTTCTATAGAGGCTGACTTGTCAGGCTTATTTTCATCACCTTATCCAAGGAATTGAAGACAAGAACTGAATTAAACCCAACTTGTAAATAACCCAGTGTCCCACTCCATGAAATGTCCAATGCTTGCACATGATATATTAGGTTCCTTTTGTAGCCTGGCCACTATTTATTAAGTCCCATTAGCAAACTGAAGGTTTCTTCTGTTCTATGTTAGATCCCTGCAGGCTGTGTGTGTAGTGAGAATACTCCGGGTATAAAGGGGGTCTGTATGATGCGGGTGATTTATGTTTTACTCTCCCCTTCCCCTAGTAAAGGGTTTCACAACCTTGGATTGCCACAGCTTTAAAAGGAGTTGATCTGGGCTGTGAACTGGTGGGTTTAGCTCAGAACCTGGGCTTGGTTTCTGCTGGATCATGGTAGGGAAAGCTGGAACACTGTTGAGATGGAATGCTGCTGTCCTGGGAGATGGGGACAATAACCCCCTTGAAACCCGCTGTGTGCCTGCTGGCAGCCCATGAGGCAGGAGATGGGAGGCTGAGGATGCTCCTGCTATCATGGTCCCCATCATCTCCACTGGAGACCTGAGCCGTCCCCATGGAGCCAGAGCGGGATCTTGGCACCAAGCTGGACCAACTTCCCAATAGGGCAGGGAGGCAGAGGGAGTTTTCCAGCTGGGATCGGCTGCCTCAGCCCCGGTGCTGAAGCGAAACTCTGCCGCTTAGTGGTCCAGAGCCTCTCCCGGCTTCCTGCTTGCTCAGTGCCTGCAGCACCCACAGCAGCGCTGGAGTAGCAAAGCACAAATGGTTTACTACCTGGTTCCTGGTTCCGACATCCCCATGGCAACCTCCTCCCCGATGTAGTCCCAGTTTAGGGCTGTACAAGCAGGATTTGTTCAGGAAGGGATAAAGGTGCAGTATGAAAGAGACGCTTCCCATGTGTTCCTGACGGCTGGTGAATAGGGACTGGGAGCACTGGGTGGACACAAGGTCTTCATTGGAGCCGGCAGCACACGTCCCCCAAGGCTGGAATGCTGCAGGGTGCAAGGGATGTGAAATAAAGGAAACAACGTGCAGCAGCTGTGATCAGCTGTGTTTGATGTTAGGTGACAGCAGGAGCATCGTGCTGCACCCACAGACCTGATGGTGGAACTGGTGTGAGGGTAAAACAGAGGTGATGGGTTAAACCCGGTGTGAAGGAGCTCAGGGGCTTGGGACCAGCTTCCCTGCGTGTGAGCAGAGGTTTGTGCCTAGTTTCCAGCTCTCCCTTGCTGCCTGATCCCCCAGGAGCACCGTGTCCTTCTGCTGAGGCCCCCTTTGAGAAGGGGTTGGGGTAATACAGCGCACCCGGTCCAGGGATGTAAACGGGCTCTTTGAATGCAGCAACTCTGATTGGTTTTCTCCTGGTTTCCCAATATAAGGAGAGCCTGTGGTAGTTTGGGGCTCATTGGAAGAAGCACAGAGATCTGGAGATGGAGAATGGGGATAGGGAGGTGGGAGGCAGGAACCGAATGGGATGGAGCAGGAGGATGGAGGTGAGGACCATGCAGGAGAGGGAAGGGGGGAGAGGACGGGGTGCCTGTGGGGAACCAAGGCTCTTATCTCCCTGCTCTGGTTTTGTTTGCAGAGGGAGCATCTTGCTGCTGCCTCCTCCTTTCATCCCAGCTGCATGGAGGAGCAGCACCTCCCTGTCTCCTGCAGCTGAAGGGGTCTGGGGATGGTTCAGTCTCTAAAACAGAGCTCTCAAAAGTTAGGGATATCCTAGGATTCAGGGAGGAGTGGGACAAGTTCAGCCTCACTGAGCACCAGCTCATGTTGGGCTGTGCAATGCTGCTGGGTTGCGTACAGGAGGCACGGGGCAAGCACCCTATGGACCAGGTTAAGATGATGGATGAGTAAAGGAGACCATGCAGGGCAGGCAGGAAGCAAAGCAGGAACCTCCCTGCCTGCACAGCCCCTTTGGGGTGGGCTGTGAGCCCCAGGGCTGCTCTGCCCACAGGCTGTGTAAGCTCTGCTGCATGTGTGCTTTGAGGGCTTATTCCTCCCTTCTGCCCATCAGCTGCACAGCCCTGAGGGCAGAGCAGGACCAGGGAGCTGTGCGGGGCTGCTGCTGTAGCGCATCCTCCCGCAGGGCCCTGAGCATGAGCGCGGCTGAGGATGCTGAGTGGCTGCGGTGGGTGAGGAAGCAGTTCGGGAGCATCGCGGGGCAGGACAAGGAGATCGACCTGGAGGGGTTCAAAACCGCGCTGCAGGTGAAGGAGGTGAGGGCTGCCGATGGGGCTGCCCCATCCCTGGCAGTGCCCAAGGCCAGGTTGGACACAGGGGCTTGGAGCAAGCTGCTCCAGTGGAAGGGGTCCCTGCCCGTGGTAGGGGCTGGCACTGAATGACCCTTAAGGTCGCTTCCAATCCAAACCATTCTATGATTCTATGGTGCTCTGCAGTGAGTAGGAGTGGAAAACCTGGATTAACCATTAGCAGTGCAAAATCAACTGGATATTCACAGTCTGCTTTTATCACGCTAGGCTATTCCCACCATATATTCCCTCCCTGCTGCCCTATCCATCCCTGTGTCCCTCAAGCAATGCCTCCGGCTGCACTGCCAATACCCCCTTCATCCCTTCCCTCCTGTGTTTGGGCTTCCCCAAGACCTTCAGCTTTTGCCATGCAGTTCCCATTGCTGATGGCAACAGCTTTGTCTATGGCATCGGGATGGGGCTGGTGAAGCGGTTGTCCTCTTCTCACAGTCCTTCTTTGCCGAGCGGTTCTTTGCGCTGTTCGATGCGGACGGGAGCGGGACCATCAGCTTGGAGGAGCTGCTGAAAGCCTTGAGCCTGCTCGTGCATGGGAATGATATGGACAAGCTGAGATTCCTCTTCCAGGTTTACGATGTGGATGGTGAGATGGTGAAAACCACGTTAATAGGGAGGTTATTGCTATTAAATAAGCTCCAGTGCCTAAAGGGTTGCAGGGAACCTGGAGAGGGGCTTGGGACAAGGGCCTGTAGGGACAGGGCAAGGGGAACGGCTTGAACCTGCTGGGAATTCCTGGGTTAAAGGCACAAGGTGAAGGCATTTCAGGGTTCTGCCCCATTCCCGGGTCCCTGCTCACCCCATGCAGGCAGCGGCTCCATCGACCCCGATGAGCTGCGCCTGGTGCTGCGGTGGTGCCTGCGGGAGAGCGCCATAGCCCTGCCTGAGGAGCGGC
Source organism: Neopsephotus bourkii (assembly GCF_033783945.1). NCBI lineage: Eukaryota > Metazoa > Chordata > Aves > Psittaciformes > Psittacidae > Neopsephotus > Neopsephotus bourkii. The sequence goes on along the minus strand of NW_026902048.1, from coordinate 256,719 downwards.
TCACGGACCTCACCTTGGCTCTCTTCGAGGCCGCTGACAAGGACCACAGCGGCTCCATCACCTTCGAGGAGCTCAAGGAGGAGCTGGAGCGGTTCCCGGAGGTCATGGAGAACCTGACCATCAGGTACGTGTGCTGCTGGGTCCCTCTCACAAGCCCACAGGGGTGGGAGTTCCCTTGTGAGCATCTTCTTCATCCTGAGTGGAGGGAAAAGCATGGGGTTTATGCTCTCATCAAGGGTCTAATGGGGTGCCCGGGCCATGAGGTACCACTGGGAGCAAATGGTGCTAAGCTGGGTGCAGAGGTGGGTGCAAGGATGGTGTTGGAATGAGTGCAGGGATGACGCCAAGCTTGGTACAGGGTTTGGATGCAGTAATAGGTGCAGGGATGGGTTCAAGGATGGTGCTGAGATTGGTACAGTGCTCAGATGCAGGGATAGGTGCAGGGAGGGTGCCACACTGGTGCCGAACTTGGATGCAGGGGTGGTGTTGAGATGAGTGCAGGGCTTGGACACACGGATGGGTGCAGGGATGATGCCACACCGGATGCTGGGCTTGGGTGCAGGGGTGATGCGAATCTGGGTGCAGGGATGGGTGCATGGATGGGTGCAGGGATGATGTGATGCTGGGGGTAGGACTGGGTGCAGGGATGTATGCATGGATGGGGTGCAGGGATGGGTGCACAGATGGGTGCAGGGATGTATGCATGGATGGGTGCAGGGATCATGCTGGGCTGGGTGGAGGGTGATGTGATGCTGGGGGTAGGACTGGGTGCAGGGACGATGTGATGGTGGGGGTAGGACTGGGTGCAGGGATGGGTGCACGGATGGGTGCACAGATGGGTGCAGGGATGATGTGATGGTGGGGTAGGACCGGGTGCAGGGATGGGTGCAGGGATGGGTGCATAGATGGGTGCAGGGACGATGCAATGCTGCGGGTAGGGCTGGGTGCAGGTATAATGTGATGGTAGGGGTACGACTGGGTGCAGGGATGGGTGCATGGATGGGTGCAGGGATGGATATGCGGATGGATGCAGGGATGCTGCGATGCTGGGTACAGAGCTGGGTGCAGGGGTGATGTGATGGTGGGGGTAGGACTGGGTGCAGGGATGGGTGCAGGGATGATGCGATCCTGGGTACGGAGCTGGGTGCAGGGGTGATGTGATGGTGGGGGTAGGACTGGGTGCAGGGATGGGTGCAGGGATGGGTGCAGGGATGGGTGCGCGGATGGGTGCAGGGATGCTGCGATGCTGGGTACGCAGCTGGGTGCAGGGGTGATGTGATGGTGGGTGGATGCATGGATGGGTGCAGGGAGGGATGCATGGATGGGTGCAGGGATGCTGCGATGCTGGGTGCGGAGCTGGGTGCAGGGGTGATGCGGGGCTGGATGCGGGGCTCCCCTTCCCCACTCACTCAATGCCGATGCCCCCCCCCAGTGCCGCGGCCTGGCTGAAGCCGCCTCCTCCTGCCGAGCACCTCCCGCGGCCGCGCTGCCTGCGCCGCGCGTTCTGGCGCAACCACGGCGGGGCCCTGCGCTGCGCCTGCGGCTACGCGGGCCTCAACCTGGCGCTGCTGGCGCTGGCGGCGCCGCGGCACGCAGGGAGCCTGGCGCTGGCCCGAGGCTGCGGGCAGTGCCTCAACTTCAACTGCGCCCTGCTCGCTGTGAGTGCGGGACCCGGCGGGACCCGGCGGGGCGGAGCGGGCACGGCCAGAGCCGACTGCGGGGCAGAGACGGAGCCCGTGCGCTCCTGTTCCCTGCGGGACCGGGGCTGTGCCCTGCGGGACCGGGGCTGTGCCCTGCGGGACCGGGGCTGTGCCCTGCGGGACCGGGGCTGTTCCCTGCGGGACCGGGGCTGTGCCCTGCGGGACCGGCTCCGAAGGGGTCAGGGAGGCGCTTTGGGACAAGGGAACTCCTGGCGCCCTGCACGTGGGTCCTGGTGCTCTCCACAGCAGGGTGGCAGAGAGCTGGCTCCCGAGACCCAGGGCCCCCAGCATCTCTGATTGCCCCTCTCCCATCCCTGATTGCCCCTCTCCCATCCCTGATTGCCCCCAGCATCCTTGATTGCCCCTCTCCCATCCCTGATTGCCCCTCTCCCATCTCTGATTGCCCCTCTCCCATCTCTGATTGAACCTCCCCCATCCCTGATTGTCCCTCTCCCATCCCTGATTGCCCCTCTCCCATCCCTGATTGCCCCCAGCATCCCTGATTGCCCCCAGCATCCCTGATTGCCCCTCTCCCATCTCTGATTGCCCCTCTCCCATCTCTGATTGCCCCTCTCCCATCCCTGATTGCCCCTCTCCCATCTCTGATTGCCCCTCTCCCATCTCTGATTGCCCCTCTTCCATCTCTGATTGCCCCTCTCCCATCTCCAATGTCCCCCAGCATCCCTGATTGCCCCCAGCATCCCTGATTGTCCCTCTCCCATCCCTGATTGCCCCCAGCATCCCTGATTGCCCCTCTCCCATCTCTGATTTCCCCCAGCATCCCTGATTGCCCCTCTCCCATCCCTGACTGCCCCTCTCCCATCTCTGATTGCCCCTCTCCCATCCCTGATTGTCCCCAGCATCCCTGATTGCCCCTCTCCCATCTCCAGTATCCCCCAGAATCTCCTACAGTCTCTTTCATATCCGTGATGGCCCTCAGCATCCCCGGTTGCCCCTCTCCCATCTCCAATGTCCCCCAGCATCCCTGATTGTCCCCAGCATCCCCGATTGCCCCTCTCCCATCCCCAATGTCCCCCAGCATCTCCTGCTGTCCCTTTCCCACCCCTGATGACCCCCAGCATCCCCGATTGCCCCTCTCCCATCCCTGACTGCCCCTCTCCTGCCTGGAGGTGCTGATGCTGCGGAGGTGCCTGACCTGGCTGCGAGCCACCCCCGTGGCCAAGGTGCTGCCGCTGGACCAGCACGTCCTGTTCCACCAGCTCGTGGGGTACGTGGTGCTGGCGCTGGCAGCCGCTCACACGGGCGCCCACGTCGCCAACTTCAGTGAGTAGCAGCCCTCGGGCATGGGGAGGGGACATGGCCTGACCTCGGGTGAGACCCTCCCCGATGCGCCCCATCAGCCCTGCGGGGGTCCCCCCTCCCAGTCCTGCTGAGGGAAGAGCCCCTTGGTGCAGGGGCATCACCCACAGGATGCTGGTGGAAAGATGCAGGGGTCTGGGCTGAGCCATGCGGGGGGGATGCTCATGTCCTGCGGGATGCAGGTGTCCCAGGAAGGATGCACATCCTCCATAGAGGGGATGCTCATGTCCTGGGGGATGCAGGTGTCCTGGAGAAGGGGATGCCTGTGTCCTAGGGAGGATGCACATCCTCCATAGAGGAGATGCTCACGTCCTGGGGGATGCAGGTGTCCCAGGGAGGATGCACATCCTCCATAGAGGTGATGCTCATGTCCTGGGGGATGCAGGTGTCCTGGAGAAGGGGATGCGTGTGTCCCAGGAAGGATGCACATCCTCCATAGAGGGGATGCTCATGTCCTGGGGGATGCGTGTGTCCCAGGAAGGATGCACATCCTCCATAGAGGGGATGCTCATGTCCTGGAGAAGGGGATGCGTGTGTCCCAGGAAGGATGCACATCCTCCATAGAGGGGATGCTCATGTCCTGGGGGATGCGTGTGTCCCAGGAAGGATGCACATCCTCCATAGAGGGGATGCTCACCCGTGGGGTGCAGATGTCCCAGGGAGGGAGCTCAGGCTTGTGGGGGGGATGCACAGATCAGGGGGGGTTGTGAGGCTGCAGGCTGGGTGCTGGCAGCCCCAGGGCACACGGTGCTGTGCACTCCATGCACTGTCTGTTACCCCCATCTAGTGGCATCCCGGCCGGCAGCGATGGGCTCCCATGATCCCCACGCAGCTCCTGAGTGGAGTCTGTGCCCCACGGACCCCCCACCCCACAGCAGAGCCAGGGGAGAATGTGATAGAGTCAATCCCAGCCTGGTTTGGGTTAAAGGGACCTTAAAGCCCATCCAATTCCAACCCCAACCCCTTCCACTGGAGCAGGTTGCTCCAAGCCCCTGTGTCCAATCTGGCCTTGAGCACTGCCAGGGATGGGGCAGCCACAGCTTCTCTGGGCACCCTGTGTCAGAGCCTCAGCACCCTCCCAGGGAGGATCCCCCTGCTCACATCCCCTGCACATCCCACCCCAGGCAGGCTGGCGCAGCAGGACGGGCACCCTGCCCTCACCGAGTACCTGCTGCGGGCACGGCCGGGCGCGGGGGGCCTGTGGGGCACGGCCCCACAGACGGGGCTGGTGCTGCAGGCGCTGCTGCTCGCCATGGCCGCCTTCTCCAGCCCCTGCGTGCGGCGGAGCGGGCACTTCGAGGTGGGTCCCAATGCAGCTCCATGAACACCCCAGTAAGGGACCCCACCGTGCGCTGTGGAGCACCATTGGGCTCCATTCATTGCGCTCCATTGACGCTCACCGCAGGTCTTCTACTGGACCCACCTCTCCTACATCTCCATCTGGATCCTCCTCATGCTGCATGGGCCCCACTTCTGGAAGTGGTTCATGGTTCCCGGCTGCCTCTTTGTGCTGGAGAAGGTGCTTGGCTTGGCCTGGCGGCGGGCAGGGGGGCTGCGCATCGTGGAGGTCAACCTGCTCCCATCCAAGGTCTGTGATCCCATCCCCACCTCCCTCCCAGGGCCCTCCTTGTGTCAGAGTGGGAATGGAGGTGCTGCGGGTCCCACAAACACCTTTCCTGTTTGCAAAGCATCCCATAGCTTGGAGGAAAGCACTGCCACCGACCATAGGGGTTATTCAGTGCAGGGGGCAAGGAGGGACAGTGGGGCATGGAAAAGAGTGATGGCCCCAATGTGTTGGGTGCTTCCCCAGCCGCGTGCTGGAGGGATGGGGTGCAATGAATGGCTCGTATGGCAAAGATGTAGGTTTGGGTGCCTTTGGGCTGTGTTGGTGGAGGTTTGCAGCAAGAAGTGGAAGCAGGTTCTTCATTCTGAAGCCACTATTTTTTGTTCCTTAGAGGTTTTGCCTGTTTTTCAAGTAAAAGAAGGTCTAAAGTCACAGAATGCCTGGAGGCAAGGCACAAACTGCTGCCACTCTTATTTCCTCTTAAAACACCGTGGTTTGAGGCCAGCCCTAACTGAGACTTTGGTTTGATAGCGAAGCTGGGTAGGGGATAGGGGAATAAACCCCTTCCTTAGGTCAGACCTGCCCTTCTCATGCTGGCCACTGTTTAACATGGGACGCACAGGCCCTGGTGGTCACGGGCTGCAGAAGGATTGGTTGTGACTGCCCAGCCTCCTGTTCCCGCTGGATGCTCCCGGTTTTCCGGTCTCTGTTCCCTGCAGGTCACTCACCTCGTCATCCAGAGGCCGCAGTTTTTCCACTACAAGCCCGGTGACTACATCTACCTGAACATCCCGGCCATCGCCTCCTATGAGTGGCACCCCTTCACCATCAGCAGCGCGCCCGAGCAGCAAGGTGAACACCGGTCCTGGCTCCCATTGCATCACCGTGATGGGCTGCGTCACTGGGGTGATGTTTGCCATCACTGGGATGATGTTCTGCATCACTGGGGTGATGTTTGCCATCACTGGGATGATGTTTTGCATCACTGGGATGATGTTTTGCATCACTGGGATGATGTTTTGCATCACTGGGATGATGTTCTGCATCACTGGGGTGATGTTTGCTATCACTGGGATGATGTTCTGCATCACTGGGGTGATGTTTGCCATCACTGGGATGATGTTTTGCATCACTGGGATGATGTTCTGCATCACTGGGGTGATGTTTGCTATCACTGGGATGATGTTCTGCATCACTAGGGTGATGTTTGCCATCACTGGGATGATGTTTTGCATCACTGGGATGATGTTCTGCATCACTGGGGTGATGTTTGCCATCACTGGGTGATGTTTTGCATCACTGGGATGATGTTCTGCATCACTGGGATGATGTTCTGCATCACTGGGTGATGTTTGCCATCACTGGGTGATGTTTGCCATCACTGGGATGATGTTCTGCATCACTGGGGTGATGTTTGCCATCACTGGGGTGATGTTCTGCATCACTGGGTGACGTTTGCCATCACTGGGGTGATGTTTCCTATCCCTGCAATGATGTTCTGCATCACTGGGGTGATGTTTGCCATCACTTGAATGATGTTCTGCATCACTGGGGTGACGTTTTCCATCCCTGAGATGAATGGTTCCCATCACTGGGGTGATGTTCTGCATCACTGGGTGATGTTTGCTATCACTGGGATGATGTTCTGCATCACTGGGTGATGTTTGCCATCACTGGGGTGATGTTTCCTATCCCTGCGATGATGTTCTGCATCACTGGGGTGATGTTTGCCATCACTTGAATGATGTTCTGCATCACTGGGGTGATGTTTGCCATCACTGGGGTGATGTTTGCCATCACTGGGGTGATGTTTGCCATCACTTGAATGACGTTCTGCATCACTGGGTGATGTTTGCCATCACTGGGATGATGTTCTGCATCACCGGGGTGATGTTTTCCATCCCTGAGATGAATGGTTCCCATCACTGGGATGATGTTTCCCCTCACTGGGATGACATTTCCCATCACACAAGCCCCATTTGGGTGGCTGGATCCCCTCTGAGGGTCCCACAAAGAGGTGTCCATACTATGGAGCAGGGCAGTGTGTGTCCATGCATTCCTCAGCTCACCTACCTCCATCTCTGCCTGTGCATTAAGTGCTGTATAAAATCAGGTACTCGGGTTATTTCAAGCAAGGGATGAGGACTGAATGTGAAGGATGTTAGTGGGGATGCCACCTGGTTCTGCAGTCTTCCAATACACAAAGGGAGCCTACAGGAAACCGAAGAGGGACTTTGGCCAAGGGCCTATAGGGACAGGCCAATGGGAATGGCTTGAACCCAAGACTGAGATGAGCCCTTAGGCAGAAGCTGGAACTGGATGAGCTTAAAGGTTCCTTTGCACCCAAACCTGTCCGTGACCCCATGATTGCTGCAGGGTCCCCAGGGCCAGCCCTATGCAGCCCATTGCCGTGGTGCCAGGCCTGCAGGGCAGTTCCACACTCAGGCTGCTGCCCGCTGCTCCGCTTCCCCCCGCAGACACCCTCTGGCTGCACATCAGGTCGCTGGGCCAATGGACCACCAAGCTCTATGAACACTTCCAGCAGCCCCCATCGCTCAGCCCGGAGCCCAAACCCCTCAGCAGGAGCCTGCGGGCGAGGAGACCCCGGTGCTGGGCACAGGTTGGTGCAGGCAGGGCTCTGCTGGGTGCCTCCCCCAGGGGAATGGCTTGAACCTGCCCGAGGGGAGACTGAGCTGAGCTCTTAGGCAGAAGCTCTTCCCTGTGAGGGTGCTGAGGCGCTGGCACAGGGTGCCCAGAGAAGCTGTGGCTGCCCCATCCCTGGCAGTGCTCAAGGCCAGGTTGGACACAGGGGCTTGGAGCAAGCTGCTCCAGTGGAAGGGGTCCCTGCCTGTGGCAGGGGTTGGAGCTGGATGGGCTTTAAGGTCCCTTCATCCCAACCCATTCCTTGATCCTATGACTTTGCACCCCCCTCTCTCCATTGAAGCCGTATGGCCCCACTGGATGAGGCACCACAGCCAGTGATGCCTTTGTGCTTGGATTCAGGAAGGTCTCTGCAGCAGAGCTGGCTCAGACGGGGGGTCCGTGGCCACGGATGAGGATGGAGCCGTGCAGCTGACCTCATACAAAGCCAGCGGTGCTGCTGCCCCGGGACAGCAGGACCCATCATCAGAGGTGAGCACATAGAATCATAGAATAGTCAGGGTTGGAAAGGACCTTAAGATCATCCAGCTCCAACCCCCCTGCCATGGGTAGGGACACCTCGCCCTAAACCATCTCACCCAAGGTGTCATCCAACCTGGCCTTGAACACTGCCAGGGATGGAGCATTCACAACCTCCCTGGGCACCCATTCCAGTGCCTCACCACCCTAACAGGAAAGAATTCCCTCCTTATATCCTATCTAAACTTCCCCTGTTTCAGTTTTAACCCATTACCCCTTGTCCTACCACTGCAGTCCCTAATGAAGAGTCCCTCCCCAGCATCCCTATAGGCCCCCTTCAGATCTCCCACCAGCACCCGTTACAGGCCCTTATCCCTGCCATGTTGATTGTGTCTGGGCTGGAGGAGCAGCCCTGGCAGATAGAGCATCTGCATGCACTGGGTTTAATGAGTGTCCCTGTCACCCTCTTGCTTTTACCTGTCCCCTGGTGAGCAGCGGTTCCTGGCTGCTGTGAACCAGCTCCTCCCTTCCCAGCTCGTGTGGGGATTGGGATAATTGACCTTTGAATGGATGCTCAAAGGGATGATGCACATAATGTCATGAGGCGATGGGTTCCTACTGCTGGGTGTTGGGATGTCCAAGGGATGTTGAGCCCAAGGGATGCGGCTGGAAGCATGTGTGCAGCCTGGAAAACCCCACCCCAAATCCCAGCCTCTGGAACAAGCAGGGGTTGTGCTTTAGCTGCCATGGAGGGGTTTGGGTGATGGGGAGGTGGTCACGGCTCTCTTCATCTCACAGGTCCCCACTGATCTGGGGGAGCCCCATCGGCTCTGCAGCATCAAGGTGAGGGATGCTCGGTCCTTCCCTGGCTCTGGTGAGCAGGGCTGTGCTCAGCATCCCATAAGTGTGCCCCTGTGCATGGATGGTCCCGCCTGGGGCTGATCCAAACCCTGCGCTACTGCATGGCTTCATCCTCCTCTTCCTTTGCTCCCATAACACTCCCATACAAGACCCCAAAGTCAGCCTGGGTTCCATAAGCCTGCTCCTACTCACAGCCTAAGAGTTGCTCTAGCACCCACGGGCTGCCTGAGTGCTCCCCAAGTTCCTCATCTCTCCCAGTGCTACATTGATGGCCCCTATGGGACCCCGACCCGGAGGATCTTCACCTCGGAGCATGCTGTGCTCATCGGCGCTGGCATCGGCATCACCCCCTTCGCCTCCATTCTGCAGAGCATCATGTACAGGTTGGTGCTGGTGCAGCAGCCCAGGCTGTGGATGTGCTGGTGGAGCTCTGGTGCGCCGTTGGGAGGCACAGGATGTGATGTACACTGCGTTAGCCACCGGCATGAACCAGAGCTGGTGAGGAACTCGAGGTCTCCATCAGAGGCCTGTGGGGTCCGAGGGATGCAGGCAGGGCTGTGTCTGCCCATGCAGGTACCGCCGGCGAAAGCAGAGCTGCCCCAGCTGCCACTATTCATGGTGTGAGGACCTGCGGGATGAGGAGATGACACTCAGGAAGGTAGATGATGGAGGGGGATGTGGGACCAAGGTGTACCCTGGGGATGGCTGCAGGAGGTATCCCCATGAGCATCCCTGCGGTCCAGCAGGGCTGGCTTGGATGTGGTCCCCGGCCTGCTCCGAACGGGGAGCTGCTGTGTCCTTCCAGGTTGACTTCATCTGGATCAACCGGGACCAGAAGCACTTTGAGTGGTTCGTCAGCCTGCTGACCAAGCTGGAACTGGAGCAGGCTGAGCAGGAGCCGGGAGGTGAGCGGGAGGCAGGGATACCCCAGCCCCAGTGCTCCCGATGTGGGGCCGGAGGCGTGAGCATCCCCCGGGCCCACGCAGGGCGCTTCCTGGAGATGCACATGTACATGACCTCGGCCCTGGGCAAGCACGACATGAAGGGCATCGCGCTGCAGATGGCGCTGGACCTGCTGGCGGCCAAGGAGCACCGCGACTCCATCACCGGGCTGCGCACCAGGACCCAGCCCGGCCGCCCCGACTGGAGCAAGGTGAGGGATGGGAAGGGAGCCGTGTCCCCATAACGCGCTCCTCCTGCGGGGACACCACAGGAGAGCCCTGTTCCGGAGCACAAGGATCCACCCCAGGGGTATCCGGATCCAGGGAAGCCTCCTCCTCCCGTGGGGAAGCATCGCAGGGCCGCGGGGTTGCACCGGGCAGCAGCTCCCAACGCAGGCAGGGATCCGGCCACCGGGGCTGGCTCCGCCACCGCCTCCTCTCGCCTCAGGTGTTTGGGAAGGTGGCAGAGGAGAAGAGAGGGAAGGTCCAGGTCTTCTTCTGCGGCTCCCCAGCGCTTGCCAAGGTCATCCGGGTGCACTGCGAGCGCTTCGGCTTCCTCTTCTTCAATGAGCATTTCTAGCAGCAGCCCTGGTCCCCTGCCGGCGCCACCAGGCCTGATGCGGGGTGATGGGCTCCATGGATGGATCCGTATTCACTGCCTGGGGTGGCTCCCGGTGATGCTGGGTCAGAACTGGGGAGGGTGGGATGCACAGGGAGGGGAAGGGGCTGGGTTGGGCCACAGGGCTTTGAGGTGAATGGGATGGGGTCCTGGAGCCATGTGGGGACAAGGATCCTGCATCACCTCGCAAGGCTCTGGGATGGGGTGACCGGGGTCATGCATCACTCCGCAGGGCTTTAGGGTGGAGAAATGGGGTCCTGCATCATCTGGCAAGGCTCTGGGATGGGGTGGACGGGGTCTTGCATCACTTCGCAGGGCTCTGGAATGGGGTGACCGGGATGCTGCATCACCTTGCAGGGCTTTAGGATGGAGAAATGGGGTCCTGCATCACCTGGCAAGGCTCTGGGATGGGGTGGATGGGGTCCCGCATCACTCCGCAGGGCTTTAGGATGGGGAAATGGGGTCCTGCATCACCTGGCAAGGCTCTGGGATGGGGTGACTGGGATGCTGCATCACCTTGCAGAGCTTTAGGATGGAGAAATGGGGTCCTGCATCACCTGGCAAGGCTCTGGGATGGGGTGGACGGGGTCTTGCATCACCTTGCAGGGCTTTAGGATGGAGAAATGGGGTCCTGCATCACCTGGCAAGGCTCTGGGATGGGGTGGACGGGGTCCTGCATCACTTCGCAGGGCTCTGGGACGGGGGAGCCCTGTGGGATGCCCACAGGAGGGCACTGCAGCCTCGGTAACCGGGGCCGGGCCGTGCCGGCTGACCGGGGCTGCGCTGGTCCCAAGCCCGGCCCCAGCAGCTCCGGCTGCTCCTTTCCAGCGGGACACCCAGCATCCTTCTGCCAAGCCCCATAATGGGGCACCCCTGTCCTGTCCCAGCCCTGCTCTGCAGCACAAGAGCCCTTTTACCTCTCTTTACACCAGAAAACAGGCTGTGTGGATGTGCCCAGCACAGCCCGTCCGCCTCGGGATGGCTGACGGGATGCAGGGATGCCCCGTGCGTTGCTGGTGTGACCCACGGGGACCCATCGGTGCTCAGATCAAATGGTGACATGAGGCTGGTTTACAGGGTCTCTTAAGGGCCACCCTTGCCATACACTGATGCTTTGGTGTTAAGAGTAATAGATTAACGTAGAGGAGACACTCATCCCATGGCAAAGTCACCCGTGGGGAGAACAAAGGCTCATGCAGAGCCAAACCTGCTCAGGGCCTTTGCTAGAGAAGCAGAACCTGGATGTGATCCCTGATCCGCTGCGGGACGGAGCAGGGCTCCCATGTACCAGCATCACCACAAGGGCAGCCCAGGCGCTGTAGTTAAAGGGGTTGTTTCCACCCGGGGATGATGCAAGATCCTGTTTGCCAGGTCCGAGGGAAAACCGGTTCAGCTGCAGCTCCGCACATGGAGCGATGGGGATTCAGGGATGCTGCGCTCCCGCTCTGACCCCATTCCCGCGCATGCATCCTATTGCAAAGAACAGGGGCTATACGTGGTGGCATCACCCTCCTCTCGCTCATAACGAAGAGTTAATTACAGCTCGCCCCAGCTCCGAGGCAATTACAAGCAGAATGAATCAGGATGCGTCTGCTGATGCTCATTTACATCCCGCATCCCGATGCATCGCAGGGGCCGAAGCGCTCACCGGCTGCCGCAGCTCAAAACCCACCAAGAAAAGAGGCAAACGGAGCTCTTTGTGAGCCCCGTGGCACCAGCGTGCCCAAAGCAGGGGAATTCCTCCCCTACGAGTCAGGAATGCCGCCCTGATGGGAATCATGCAGCCTTGCTTGGGGATGCTTTGGAAAGGGATCGGGAGCTGAGTGCGTTTTGGTTTTACTTTCCCTTTATAGGAAGGTGTTGGTGTTTTGGGGACACTGAGATGTGGAGTAGCCTGTTCCAGTCATGCACATGGTTTATGGGGAGGAATTTGGGTGCTCCTCCTGGTTTGGGCTTGCATTCCCTGTCCTGGCACGTTATAGGAGGTAGTTTGGTGCCCTGGAGCATGAAGCATCTCAGAGGCTTTGCTCCCACTCCCATTCCAGCGTGCTTCCCATCACTGGTGGGCGCCTCCAAGGAGAGATGGAGGCAGCCTCAAGGTCAGTGCTGACAGGATGAATCCTGAGCTGCTCACATCCCAGCCACGGCCATGAAAAATTGATGAAGCCCTTCCCCTTCCATCCGCACATCTCCGCTTCGCCAGAGGTTTCCTCTGGATCTGAGGCATAAATGATTAAAGGATGTGGAACTGGGGGGGAGGAACTGCTGCTGCTCACGGGGTTTCGGTGCTGGAGCAATGGGACATGGGGCAGCTTGGGCGCCGTGGCCAAACCAAGGCACAGCTGGGATGGGAAATGGTACCCAGAGAGGGGCTGCTCCCTGAATCCCGGGATCTGCCTTGGTTTGGGGTTGTTTCTCATGTTAAAGCAACAGGAGGCTCCACATCAGGAGCTGGGGAGGCAGGGGGTGAGGCTGGATAATGATCTGCCTCCTGATTAATGCCTTCCCTTGGCTGGCTTCATTACTGTGATTACACTGGGGCTGTAGCATAGCAACGGCTGATTGTTGGGTGGATGCAGAGCGCATCATTCCCTGGATTCAAATTGGATTAAGATATAATTGCATCCATCTTGCAGCAACGGATGCTCCAGAGCCACCAAGGAGAGGCAGCAACGCCATCCGATGGGGTTCCAGTGCGGGCTGGGCCTTGGGACAACGGGATGGGTGTTGGGATGTCATCGGGATGCTGGGCTGGGGCTCGGTGCTGGGTTTCGGGTTGGAGACTGCTGGTTGAAGGCATCTCTTGCATGGATTATCACCTGCAGGTATTCCCTCATAAGCCCTCCATACACACAGTGCATCCATGGATAAATGAAAAGGAGGAATTGGGAAGGGATGAAATGCACCATGTAAAGGAGACACCAAAACAGGAGCTGATGACTGCCCAAAGCAGCACCACATCCCAGCTCCCCCGAAACCCAGACAGAGCAGGAAACCTTAAAGAAACTATTTATTATCAGTATGATCACATTTGGCATATTCTATCGCTAAGTGGTCCTGTACATAGATATTATTCACTTAAGTAATCAATCACTGCCAACAAATTACAGGATCCAGGGAATGAAATTAGCAAAATGAACTATGGATGTAAAATGCATTTGAAATTCAATTTCGGAGCAACATTAGCTTTCAATTAGTCTGCCCAACTGTTGGAGCATCAGTTTGTCTATCAGGTTGTTAACTCACTGTAATTAACCTTTGCTGTTAAATTGTTGTTGATTTCGTTGATATAATTATTATGCGACTCCTAATATTTGGCTTGGATGGTGGCTCATTAGTTTGTGGCTTCTCATTAGGGAAATGGGGATTTCTGGGTCTTTTTCTTCCCTCTGGCCAGTGGGACAGGGCGGGAGATGCTCCAGAGATGGGAATTCGGGTGGGAAACGCTGTACAGGGAGGGGATGTGACTGCTCCCACTGTCCCCAGTACGACTGGTCCCAGACTGGTGGAATTGGGGACTGAGAGGGACAGGGAAAGGCTTTGGGATGGAGGAGCATGTACCAAGGAGAAAGGGGGATTCTGCATATTAAAGCAGCAGCAAACCTTGAAATGCTGGAATTCCAGGTTGGGAGGGAGCTCAAGGGCCATCTGCTCCAACCTTTCCAGGCACAGCATCACCCACACTGGGTGTCCCAGCTGTACCCTGTACCCAGCTGAGCCTTAACAGTGTCAGTGCTGGGAGTCATCACTTCCCCGGGCAGATTATTCCAGTGGCTGGTTGTTCCCATTGGGAAACATTTTCCTCTTGTGTCCAGTGGGAATCACTGTGCCCATCACCCCTCCTCTGTTCCATGGGACTCCTTGTACAAAGGGAGTCTCCATCTTTTCTGTAGCCTCCTTTAGATCCTGGAACAGGGGGATGAGGTCTCCCTGAGCCTTCTCTTCCCCAGGCTGAGCTCTCTCAGCCTTTCCCTCCTTGGATTATCTTTGTGGCCCTTCTCTGGACCCTCTCCATCCCATCCACATCCTATTTTGTGCAGCAGGGCTGGAACCGGACACGGTGTTCCAGGAGGGGCCCAACAAGCACCGAGTGCGACAACGACGCCTTCCTCTCTGCTGCTGATGCCCAGATGTTAGACCCCTCCTTGGGCACAGCTGGAGGGGCTGATTCCACCTTTGGCAATGGTTATTTGCAGCGGGGTGGATGGTCCATGGGGCGCAAGGGGGCTGGTGGGGTTCAAGGTGCTTTTTCCTGCTCCATCCCCTCCTTTCCACAGGGGAGGTGGAGGGGTTACTTAAAGAGCAGTGACTTGCTCCAGCCCCGTGTGCAGGCGTGGATGCTCCTTACAACACAGGCACCTCCCTGCTCACAACCCCAGTAGCTGCTTTCCCCCACTAAAGAGCAACATCTTTAACAGGCACTTAATGCCCACCAGTTGTTCTAACAGATACAGCTCCCCCCTTCACCCCATGGGGGTTGGTGAGGTTATAACTCAAGCTAATATCCGATAGATGGGACTAATCCTGCCGCCGCTGCAGTGATGGGAATGTTTCCATTGACGTCAGTGCGAGCAGGATTGATCTCCACGCATGGACTATTTGTTCCTGAGGTTTTAAGGATTCATTTCCTCCTTCTATTGCCAGAGACAGGGAGCAGCAGCGGAGGGAGAGGAGGCATCTCATAACCATGTATTAATACATGAATCATCAGCTTAGAGCCCGGTGCAGGAGGATAACTGAGCTGGGTACGGGGCTGGAGGAAAGGAAGGGTTTAGCAGACAGGGCCCAGCAGCTAATCTGGAACAAGAGAGTAATTGCAATGTAAATTGTTTCACACTAGCATGTGAGCTGCATCTTTTAAGCTCTATTTAAATGCATTAGGGTAGATGGGGCCTCTGCTCGCATCCCTTATCCTGTGCTGGAACAACAGCACCTGATGTATTGCTTTACAGGGCACGTTGAGGATGCTGTTTGCTTTTGGATAGACTCCAAAGCACTGAGCAAGCCAGGGCAGCTGATCACACCAGCATGGAGCGGGCAGAAAGGGGCCTCCAAGTTTTACCTGGATGCTTTATCTTTACTATTACATTTAATGATGGAACCTGGTAAGTTTTATCCCTTTAACACCCCCTCCTGTGCAGCACTTCAGGAACCTCTCCCATGAAAACACAGGCGAGTCCTGCCCCATCTCTGGGTCTATGGGGGCATCGCGGGGATGCTGAACTCCTCTGCAATGAAAGCTTCCCGGTGTGGATGGCTCCGGTGCCCGCTCCCTCTGCACACATGGAGCATCATCAGTAGGAAAACCCCTTCCTTAACTTCCAAGCTCTTGTGTTTTACCCCGTGATTCCATACCCGTGGGGTGTGATAACTAAGTCTAAAGCAGAACTGACAAAGGAGCGGGGTGTGCGTGTGTTTATTGCTATGGAAACAATCCTGGGCCCAGCTGAAAGAGGAATCCTTTGCAACTATTCCTGCTTTGCAAAGCCACCAGAATCCCGGCATTTGAGAGGTCCCTTCTGCATCTGACCCTCAGCAGCTCATGAAACATAACCAAAGGTCAGCATCCACCTTTTATACCCATTGCCTCCTAAAGTGCACCCCAGCACCATGTCAAGGGCTTCATGCACCCCCTTCTACTGTTGTTTGCACCCCAAACCTTGCATCCCATGTGCTGAGGCTCTTTTGCTTGTCCTGGAGAAGATAAGACCAAAGGACCTTGCTTTGCAACCACAGGGTGAGGTGTGAAGGGGGCTTGGCAATGCAGAGTCCTCACCGTTCCTGGGTCTGCTAATGGGTAATGAAGATAATGAAGATAACGCTGCAGTTAAGACACTCTCTCTCTGTCTTCTTACTTGGTTCTTTTAAAGTCAGGGGATTAAAAATCCACCACCGTATTTTAAGGACCTGGGGTTTAGCATGGGAAGCCTTTAGGGTATAAAAGACCTGGAGGGAGCTGGTGTTGGATGATGTTGGGTGAATCCATGAACCCAAACCAGGCTGGGAGGGTCGATCCATTCACTGCAGCACAGAGCAGCTTCATGTCCGTGCTCTGAGATCCAGCCCATGCTGTCCCAGCACCAGCGCTGAGCAAAGGCAGTTTGGAGCTGGGGGTTGAGCTCACAGCAAAGCCAGTGTGGGAGCAGGGCAAGGGGAGCAGGGCAGGAGCAGAGAGGACAAGGCAAAGGAGGTTTTGCAAGAGGCAGCAGGTTGTGCAAGCACATCTGGGCAGGAGCCAGCCTTTGGAGGGCCAAGTGCTGCTGGCACAAAGCAGAACAGCTTTGCAGGATCATGGAATATGAGGTTGGAAGGGACCTCAAGGATCTCCTGCTCCAACCTTTCCACATTGACCTAGACTGGTTGTCCCAGCTGTACCCTGTCCAGCTGAACCTTAACAGTGTCCAGGGCTGGGGAGTCACCACTTCCCTGGAGACATCATTGCGGTGGCTGGTTGTTCCCACTGGGAAAAGAAACTGCAGGAAAAGGCTAAAAAAGGGGGAATTTGGCACGTGGCCTTGTGCAGGGTGAGGTTTGGGTCCCTGAGGATGCATAGAACAGTGGCCCACAGGTTACTGTGTCACCGCAGCGGACTGGGGGGCGATGTCAGAACGCTGAGGTCACGTATTGAGTCATTACCTTGAGTTTGAGTTAAAACCAGACAAAATCAGTGCTGCTCAATTCCACCCCAGGAACACCCCGCGCCCCCGCCACGTGCGCGCCGCCGAGGGGGCGTGGCTCCGAGCAGCCAATCAGCAGCACCCCCGACCCCGCCGTATTCCATTGGCTGGCGGCAGGCTCCGCCCACAGCCGGTGCTCTCGCGGGAAGTAGGGGCGGGGCTTAGGCCGTCTCTCTCCCCACTCCCCAACCTGCACCACGCCCCCGGTACCGGGGCTCCTCCGCTGCCGCTCGCCGGTGGGCCCCGTCGCCCATGTCTACGGCAGCGCGCAGGTAGGGGCGCTCCGATGGGTGGGGTGAGGCGGTGGCTGAGGGGGAACGGAGTGCAGGTGGCACAAGGGCTGAGCACCGGTGGACGGGAGGAGAGGGAAGGGCGGGAGCGGCCCTGCCGGTGTCCCCGGTGCCGCCGCCCCTCCCGCCCGCCGCTCCCCGCCTCGCTGGCGCCGCTGTCACGGCGCGCCGAGCGCTTCCATTGGCGGCAGCATCCGCCGAGCCACGCCCCCTGCTTTCTTATTGGCTGCAACCTCCATGGCGTGCCGCCCCCTGCGCTCCTATTGGTGGCGCGGCGGGAAGGCGTGGCTCGGCGTTGCCCATCCGTGCGCCCCCTCCTGCCCGGCGCTCGGGTTCCGCCGCCAGGGAGGCCCGCGCCCGCAGGTAGGAACCGGCCCGGCCCCCTCTGCTCCCCGCGGGCCCGGGCCCTCCGCTGCCCCCCGGGGGGCTTTCCCCAGCCCCTCCACAGAGGCCGTGCCCCCTCCGCAGCTCCGCTTCCCGGTGAGAGCGGCCTCGGGGCTCGGCTGTGTCCTCCGGCGGGCTGGGGCTGCCCGGGAGGGCTGCGGGGGGAGCCGGGGCCGGCCTCACCCCGCGCCGCCGGTGCCTGGGTGTGCTCGGCCTGCGCTGGGGGGGTTCGGGGCTCCCACCCCCGGGGTTCCAGCGCCGAGTCCTGCCTGGGAAGCCTCCAGTCAAGGAGAACCGGGCTCCCGGGGGTTAATGGCGGTAATTGAGGCCTCCGGCACCGGTGAGCTCCGGGGTGTTCCGTGGATGGAGGCAGAGGCGCCTCCTGTGTCTCGGCAGCGTGATGGGGGTGTCACTGTTGAGGTGGTGCCTGATACCCCAATGCACCTGGGGGGGGATAAGGAATGGTGTTTAATCAGCTTTAAGGCAGGAAGGGGGTGGATGTCGTTGGGTCGGCTCCCAGTATAGAGCAGCCGCTGCTGCTGGGGCAGCTTGGCTGGGTACTGGGTTGTTCCTGTGCTGTTGCGGGTGCCCTTCTGCTCCATAAAGGTGTTTTGCATGTGTCTGTATCTGTCCCAAGGGGTAACAAAACCAACACGGAGGCAGTCACAGTAAGGCTGAGCTGCTTCATCAGGTGTCCCTAAAGCTAAACTCCACTTGTGCTTCCTTACTCTTCAGTTCCTCACTGGGAGCTTAAGGTGAGTTAGACCTTGTCAAACCAAGGCCTTGGAACTGCTTCTGTTAGCAGCAAACTGTTGGTGCTGTTGGGATCAGGGAGGTATCGGCCGCTTCCAACCGTGTTTGTGTGAGGGATCTCTGCGTGCTCCAAGCAGGAGGTGTCACAAGATGAAATAGGCTTTGATAGGAAGGCTGTGGGGAGGGGGGCTTGGTACTGGAGGTGTTTTAGTACAGGACCAGTTGTTGTCATTGCTCTCCTTTAATGGATCTTAATTCAAAGAGATGCGGCCTGTTCATGCTCTTCGTTTTGCTTCTGGAATTCACACCCACTTGAGCAGTGTGAGGAGGAGAAACCCTGATGGATGCCCTCCCTGGGAAGGGGGAAATGAAGCAATAGCCATGTGTTCTTGGGAGAGCTAGAATGAGGACCAGTGAGCAGGGGGAGCATGAGGACAGTGTGTTCCAGGGTATGTACGGTGGCTGCTGTCAGAGTACAGCGTGCCCATCAGCTGCTATGGACCTCGTGTTTGAAACCTTGTGCTTTTATAAGGGTGGGTAGGGACAGGCCAAGGGGAATGGCTTGAACCTGCCCGAGGGGAGACTGAGCTGAGCTCTTAGGCAGAAGCTCTTCCCTGTGAGGGTGCTGAGGCGCTGGCACAGGGTGCCCAGAGAAGCTGTGGCTGCCCCATCCCTGGCAGTGCTCAAGGCCAGGTTGGACACAGGGGCTTGGAGCAAGCTGCTCCAGTGGAAGGGGTCCCTGCCCGTGGCAGGGGTTGGAGCTGGAGGAGCTTTAAGGTCCCTTCCAACACAAACCAGTCCATGATGATTCTATGAAAGTGTGGAAGGTGTCTCATAATGAAAGAGATTTTGGGCACTTTACTGTAATGCAAAGTTAGGAGAACACAAGTTGTGCTTATGCTGTAGTGGCAGACAGGTTTGAGCCTCCGTGGGCTGTTCTGCCCATTTGGAGATGCACAAGAGGGATGCCTGGCAGTAGAATCACCATGCCAACTTTTACCTGATATATTGTGCCTTTCAGCAGGATTTTAATGTTTTGAAAGCAGATACCTCCCAGGTAGTGGAAGAGGATCAGTGTATGTATGGGAGTGAGATCTTCTAGCTTTTCCAAAGGGTGCTTGTTAGGTTCAGGGTGAGCGCAGCCCAAAAAGTGTGGAGTTTTGGGGTGGTTTTATCCTTTTGAGTTAGGAACTTGAGCCTTTTGGTTTGTTCCATGAGATACTGCCAGTCGTTAATAGTTCTGCTAGTTAGAACTGGCCAAGCAAGAAAGGCTTTTAAGGACATGTGCTTCTAACTTGGCCAGTTGGAACAAGCCTTAACAATATTTAATGCATGTGTGGAGGCTTCTTGCCCTGCTAAGATGCTCTTTGGCATGGGTGTGAAATGTGGGTGAGTTACTGCACGCTGTTCACTCAAAGGCATTGGTTTCACTTCAGTGCGAACCCTTCGGATCCAGTCAGGGATCAGCAAATAGAGCTGGGGTCAGAGGCACCTCGGTTAGCCAGGTACACCTTTTATTGAAGCCAGTCCCTCCCTACAGAGACACAGCATCACTTCCACGCCTCCTTGTCTCTGCCCAGCGTGTGGAATGGCCCTTGACACTGTGCTCTAGTAAGGAATGAGGACTTGTTCCAGTAAGGAGATCCTGGCACGGGGCCCTTCAGGTGGTGCCTGGGGAAGTCCTTTTGCTTTTCAGGAGGTAAGAACATCCCTGCTGCATCCGGGGTGGTGGCTATGCCCTTTTCTAGCGATCAGTTGAAGTATCCTGAAGCACAGCCTGGAGTAAGTGGCCCCTTTTCTTTACCACGCAGCGTGTTGCACAGTTAAGAATTAGTAGGGACCTGGAATGATTAGTATCTGGCTGCTGGCCCAGAAAGAAGGAAAGCTGGATCTGGCAGCATTTGACAGTAATTTTCTGTAAGACAAGTGTCCTTAGCTCTTTCATTGTCCAATTGATTCCTTAACAATAGCGCTCCCATTTGTAATGCTGGGTCTATAGGGCTACTCCACAGGAAAAGAGAGAGGAGCACAAGTCCTGCAGTAAACAGGTGATGGCTACACAGAAACAGGTAAATGTGGGTAAAAATAAAACCAACAAAACCCCAAAAGCCACCCAAAATGTTTGGCAGTGGTGACCTACGGTGTTGTAGCATGAAGAGGTGATAACCGAAACACAATGGTCTCTTTGCCTTGTGGTCTCTGGTGGTTTTCTTCTTTCTTCCTTTCCTATCTCTGCTCTTTCATTAAGAGAAGGACTTCACTGAGGTTACATCTAAAGTCGTTCTCTTTCTCAGAACATTTAATTGAGGCAGAAGATTAAAAGGCATCTACTTGTGGTGCTTCTTAAACCGGTTACTTGCATGTTTGGGTATGTTTTTAATGAAGCAGCTTTCATGTCTGAGCCGCAGTCAGAACTTCGAGCTCTGATTTCTGCTGGGTTTCAAAGCAATTCACTCATCAACTGCTTCAGCTCTGGGGGCCCCAGTGCAGGAGGGACATGGAGCTGCTGGAGTGAGGCCAGAGGGGGCCATGGAGGTGCTGTGAGGGCTGGAGCAGCTCTGCTCTGGAGCCAGGCTGAGAGAGCTGGGCTGGGGCAGCCTGGAGAAGAGAAGGCTCCTGAAGGGGAGACCTGAGAGCAGCTCCAGTGCCTAAAGGGGCTGCAGGAAACCTGGAGAGGGGCTTGGGACAAGGGATGTAGGGACAGGCCAAGGGGAATGGCTTGAACCTGCCCGAGGGGAGACTGAGCTGAGCTCTTAGGCAGAAGCTCTTCCCTGTGAGGGTGCTGAGGCGCTGGCACAGGGTGCCCAGAGAAGCTGTGGCTGCCCCATCCCTGGCAGTGCTCAAGGCCAGGTTGGACACAGGGGCTTGGAGCAAGCTGCTCCAGTGGAAGGGGTCCCTGCCCGTGGCAGGGGTTGGAGCTGGAGGAGCTTTAAGGTCCCTTCCAACCCAAACCATTCCATGATCACTTTAGCCTTGAGCTTCAGACCTAAAAATGTCAGATATTCCTCTTTTACAATATTGCCATTTTGTGATGTTTTTCCTTTTTTTTCCCCCTAATGCTAAAATTCTGATGCTTCTAAAGCAAATTTGTGGAATCAACACTTACAATTGGGAAGTATTTCCTCGTGCCAGTATCCCTTGTGCACCTTTAGCTTTCCTGCAGCCTCACTGGATTTTCACTTCGCGTTTCTGGAATGAAATGGGAATTTGCTTCCTCTCAGCACTCACTGTTTGCTTGACTCCCCCTTGCCCCCGTGCTCCACAGTCACAGCTCTTGCTTCTGTTTCTTCACCTCTTTTCCTCTTGGCATCCTTTTTGCTTCCTGCTCCTTGTTGGTGTCTTTTCAGCGCTGGAAGGTTACACCTCCTCTGTGTGTGATAAGTGGGTTGCTGGCTTCAAAATCCCTCCTCATTGCTGATCTTGGTGCCAGCTGAGCCACAGGTGAGCCTCAGCTCTTGCCTTCAACGTGAGTGAAGCATGGCTCAGACCTGGGGCAGCACAGACAGGCTTTGTAGTGCTCTAGGTAATGTTTAACCAAGTTTACCTGCTAACCCCGCATAGCTCCTGAGCCACGCTTTAAATGTTAATAGTGAATTGGATATATTGGAGGTGGCAGAGGAATGCACGGGAATGAGATCCTTCTGAAGCAAGCTGGCTGCTCATTCCAAAGGCAGTGAGCTTTTAATTAGTGCCTCATCTCAAGTATGGCACCTTTTGTTTTGTCCTCATTTGTATTGCTTGTGTTATGAGAGTTAAAGATAACCGGTGTTCCCCTGGTATGGGAGCCAGTTGGCTGGTGTCACTGTATAAGGTGTGATTTACAGGCTTTAGGTAACAGGTAGCTTGTTGATGACAGAATGGATTGGTTTGGCCATGGGTTCAGGAGGTGGGGTTTATTGTTGTCCATAGTCACACTTATGGAAATGAAGATGTTCAGGGAATACCCATGTTGTTCCTGTGCAGTATCTCCTGGATAGAGGCTTTGGAGCATTGACTCGTGGCTCTTTCAGGAATGATGTGTTCCCTGTTTCATGATAATGAAGTCTTCCATACAGTAGTACCTGAAGCAGCAAGGTTAGCCACTCAAGCACCCAACCCAGTGAGGCTTGAGCTTCAGAATGTTCAGGGCTAATGCACAGACCCATGAAAAGGCAAGGGAAGGACAGAGCTGAAGTGGCTGAGTGTGAAATGAGCTTGGCTTGCTGGTGGTAGAACACTTGATAGTCTCGTGTGTGGTGGGGAGCAGGAAGGGTAACGCTTGCTTTAGCTTCTCAGGTGGCTTCAGTCGAGCTCTGTGTTTTCTGTCCTCTTCTTGCCCTGAAAAACAAAGCCTGTTCCAGAATACTGGGGCTTTCCCTGTGTGCCTGGTTCAGGCTGTGCTCTGGTGGGAAGCCCTCTGAAGAGGCCGGTTTGAAAGGAGCATCCCTGAGCCGGTCTAACGCAGGAAATGGGGCTGTTTGCGTGCTCCTTTTCCTCTTTTTAATTGCTTTAAGTTATGCAGGAAATTCCAGGTGGTTCTGGAACAAAAGCTGGTGATCAGGAGCAACAAGAGCCGGTGAGGCCGTGGGGCTGCCCTTGGAGGTGAGAGCTCCGGATCTGTGTTTGAGCTTCTCAGTCTTGGAGACACCAAAGGTTGAGCTCGACTTCAGTGAGTGTGTCTGGTGCTTGAACAGGCAGCTTTGTGCCTCGTCAGCTCTGGTTTCCATGCTGCAAGTGATGATTTCCCTGTTTCTTCCAGGGTGTGGTTTTCCTGAAGAGCTGTTTCTGCTGGTTTCATTCCCTTGTGGAAAAAAGGAAGTGTAAATCTGAACAAAACAAGCTTATTTTCCCCATTGTTCTATTGAAGGAATGTTTGAATTCCCTGTAGGAATCTTCTCAACAATACCAAGAGATCCCAAATATTTCCTGGAAAAAAAAAAAGAACACTTGAGGAAATAGGAATTTGGTTCTATTGGTCACTTGGAATGGGTGAATGCCAACCTGCTCCCATGGAAGGTGTCCCTGCCTGTGGCAGGGGTTGGAACTGGATGAGCTTTAAGATCCAACCCAAACCATTCCATGATTCTATGATGTATTCATGGAACCCTCCTGTTCAGAGGTTCCTGACATGAAGCTGAACACAGAAAGCTGCTGTTACATTGAGCAGGTTTTATCGAGTTCTTTAACAGAACTAAGGCTGTGTTAACTGCTCTGTGTATCACGGGGATAATCGGCTCTTGCCATCGCTGCTGTTTAATGTAGGCTTTCTTAAAACCCCTAAGGAGCTTTCCTCTCCTCATAGGGCTTTCAGACGTTTCCTTTCCTAATGATAAATGTCAACAAATGAGATCAGAGCATCTTCTGCTGCGGGAAGGAGAGGTCATTTTCTCAGTGTGGTTTGGGCTTCGGGGGGGGTGTTTCAGTGTACTTCATGTGGCTGAGAAACCAGAATAGATCCCATACCTCATCATGCAGAGAAGGGGAGCATTTGGTGATACGTGGCTGCTGGCAGGACCCACTGGGACCCTCTGGTTGTATGTAAAGGGAATATGGATGTGCGGGCAGGGATTCTCCAGGGCTTGAGGGGGTTTGCTGCGGGTTGAAGGTACAAAGAATGAGGCATCTGTGGAAGAACAGGGAAGATGCTGAGTGCAGGTGTGGTTGTCATGATGTATTTTTAATCGCTACTTAAATAGCTGTGCACCTCTGCTTCATTTCATAATGGGTTTAGGGTGCTTTTCCTCCTTGCCTACGTGACAAACCAGCACTGGAGAAGGTGAATTTGGATCAGATGCCACCCGAAGCCGGTCCCGCAGCCGAGGCGCTGGAGATGCGCGCGCTCTGTGCGCTGACAGCCGCCTGCCTCCGCCTGTTAGTGGGGTTTGCTCTAATTCATGCACGGAGTATGCTTCCAGAAGAGTCTGAATTCCCCAGGAAGTGAAGCTGTCAGAAGAGCTGCTCGCTCTTGGGTAGGCGGGAGGAAGAGCTGCATCCTGCTCAGCCATATGTTAGCGGTGGCTTAAAGACAGCAGGGGTTTAGGATTCAAGAAGGGTGAGGATGCAGTCACCCCTAAGCCCAGGCAGAGCAGGACCCCAGCACTCGCTGTGTGGGGCTACAGGTGGATCTCTGCTGTTCAGCTTCCAGAAATGCTCCCTGATGCCTGTGGCCTCACAGGCACCAGGGTATTCCTGGTCCCTTTGTCCCCAGAGTGAGGGAGCTCCCTGTGACCTGCTCTTGGGCTTCTCTTCCAGCCACTCTGCTTGGAGCCTGTACCGAGCTTCATGGAGAAAGTGGAGCTGTTGGAGTGAGCCCAGAGGAGGCCATGGGGATGCTGCGAGGGCTGGGGCAGCTCTGCTCTGGAGCCAGGCTGAGAGAGCTGGGCTGGGGCAGCCTGGAGAAGAGAAGGCTCCTGAAGGGGAGACCTGAGAGCAGCTCCAGTGCCTAAAGGGGCTGCAGGAAACCTGGAGAGGGGCTTGGGACAAGGGATGTAGGGACAGGCCAAGGGGAATGGCTTGAACCTGCCCCAGGGGAGACTGAGCTGAGCTCTTAGGCAGAAGCTCTTCCCTGTGAGGGTGCTGAGGCGCTGGCACAGGGTGCCCAGAGAAGCTGTGGCTGCCCCATCCCTGGCAGTGCTCAAGGCCAGGTTGGACACAGGGGCTTGGAGCAAGCTGCTCCAGTGGAAGGGGTCCCTGCCCGTGGCAGGGGTTGGAGCTGGAGGAGCTTTAAGGTCCCTTCCAACACAAACCATTCCATGATTCTATGGGCACATTGCAACCAAGGGATGTGGTGTTTATCTCTCTGAGCTATTTTCAGTGCTTCCCTCAGCAGACAAGAAGCTTTCTGCAAATCCCTGCTCTGTAGCTGAACCTTTGAGAAGCTCCAGGGCAAAAGAACATGCTGTGGATGCCAGGGCCAGCCAGGCTGGGGCACTTCGTGTTTGAGGAAGCCTGCTGGAGGTAACTGGAAGTGAACTGGGAGGCTTAACGAGCCCTGTGGTGAGGCTCTGCAGGCAGCTGCCTGTGTGCTGTGCCTTGCTGTGAAATCTCAGCTTGATGTGCAACACCTTCACACTTCCATTGGCACTGGGGTAACTGGGAGCTTGGCTGCTTGCGCATCCTTGGTGGCCAGGCAAAGTAGGTCAGTTATTTTTAAGCGTTATGATTCTTTTATAAATGCCATTATTTCCTTGCAGTAAGGTAGGTGGGAGCCCTCCAGTCTTAGGTGATTTGTGGCTCTTTGCAACGGGAAACTGGTGCTTCCCAGTAAACAACCTCCTTTCCTAAGGAGAACTGGGAGCGAGTGGGAAGGATTATTTTGAAGCTTTAAGCCTTGCCTGCCTGGGGATTTGTTCTTTCCCACGAAGTGGGTTTAGAACAGAAGATCTTTGGTGGTGTGTACTGCTTCCAAAGCCCTTGGCAGATGGGTGACTTTGTTTCCAAACATCAAATGTTGTAGCTGTTTAATGCCTGTTCTTAAGCGTGAGCAGCACTCTCGGAGAATGTTCATATGAAGCCTGCTGGGAATTAGACTTTTAAAAGGACTCTTTCTCTTCTGTTATCGGGAAAAGTGATGAATTATGGAGAACTTAATGCAACACTTGGATTCCTTTGCTTAATATACTAAATAAGATTGCAGTGGAAAAAAGAAGGGAGCTACGCTCATGTCCTTACGTTTAACTCCGTAGTTCCTGCAAGGTGTGTGTTTGCTTTGCTTCCCTCTGATAGGGAAATAGCTTTATATCAAAATGAGCTGCTCAAACACAGGTTTAACCTGCAGTATCAAACCCCTTGAATGCTGGTTGGAAGGAGGAGGAGCAGCACCTTGCTAAGAGGTGAGAATGGACGGATAGAGGGGTGAGGAAAAAGGTGTGCTTTTGGGTTTCACATCTGCCAATGCCTTCCTCAATAGGGACAGGTCTTATTTCCACTGGGTGTTTCATAGAGGGCTTTTTTATCACTCCATGAGTAGTTTATTACTGCTCTGGACAGGAGCTTATGTATCCCTATTGGTATAACATGGACAAAGTCACTCACAATGCACATTTAGTGCCTATATTTGATCCTTGAAGGCCAGGTTGGATGGGGCTTGGAGCAAGCTGCTCTAGTAGAAGGCATCCATGCCCATGGCAGGGGGTTGGAACTGGATGAGCTTTAAGGTCCCTTCCAACCCAAACCAGTCTGGGATCTTCAGACTACGTTTAGAAGCAAATATCTGGTGCCTTATATTTACCAAAGGATTACACATAGAGAAGGTGAATTTGGGTCGCAGAGCCGAGGATCGCAGTAAGCACCAGCAGAGGATGTTTTGCATTGGAGAAAGGATTTTGCACAGCTCCACGTTTCCTTGGAAAGGCAAACCCTGGCATTGGGGTTCATTAACAGTGAGGTATTCCTGGTATTTGTGCACTGTAAAATGTATAGAGTAATAGAGATGCAAATGGGCTGCACACCACTGCAGGCTCCATAGCAGTGCGTCAGTGCGAGGTGTTCTTTAGCTATATGCAAAACTTGGCTTTCGTGCAGGAGTGAGATGTGAGATTTATCAGGTTCTCACCTTTTTAAGGGTCTCATTCTCAAGTCTCTAAAGGCTTTTTTTGCACATTTTATAGTATTAGTGGCTTGGGAAAACAGAAGCTTTGGGATCCTTTGCAGAACCGCCACGTTTTGATGGCTGGTTTGGGGTTTGGAAGGCTCAAGGGGCTGCTGGGTTTCTCTGACAGTTGATTCCTTGCCTTGTGTCTTTATCAGAAGGGCACAGCCTCAGGAGGTCAGGAGCTGGAGCTGCCTGGAAAACCTCGCTGGTCAAGCCCTGGCACAGTCAGGTTTGCTCTCTTGTTTGGTAAGGGTGTAGTGCCTGCAGGATGCATCTTCTGGTGATGGTGCAGCAGCACACAGGACTTGGGTCTGCAGACTTGGCAATGACATTCTGGTTTTGCCTTAAAACCCACCTGTGTGAGCCTAAAAACTCAGGTTTTAGCTTCTAAACCTATGTAAATGGGGCTGGTTCAGCCTGGAGAAGAGAAGGCTCCAGGGAGACCTTAGAGCACCTCCCAGTGCCTAAAGGGAATTCCAGCTTTGGCTGCTGTGGAGTTGTCCACTTTTCCAGGAGGATTTAAGCTTCCCTTGCAGAATGTTGCAGTGCAGAAGGTACCTATTGAGAGGCTTGGCTTGTGGCATTGTGTTCTCCTCTTTAACAGCCCTGGGACTGACAGCAGTGCACATTTCCCTTTCAACCCTTCCCAAAAGGGAAGGGTTCCTCGGGGTTCTTTGGTCATTGCCATCAGGGCAAACCCACCCGTGTCCAGCACATGGCATTGCAGAGACCCTTCTAAACGGGAGCTGGCAGTGGAGGCGTTTTGCTGTGGCATGGAGATCAAACCATGGATCAAACGTGTTGCCTTTGTGGCTGCTTGAGGACTTAAAGGCCCAATTCCCGGTCCATGGAGGCATTGGCAGAGCCATCCTCACCTCCTGCACACGCTGGGTTTGTTCTCTCTTGGTTCCGAGTGCCCTCTGCTGGCATTTGCTCCTCTGCTTCCAGGGAGCAGCTTTGCTCTGCCTGCAGCAGCTCCTGCATCGTGTTTGCTGTCACTTCTGTGTCCTGCAAACCCCTTTCCCTTGGTACCCAAGTACAGTTTGGTCCCCTTGGTATCCAAGTGCAGTTCGGCCTCCTCCTGTTTGTCATCGTTTCTCTTGGGATGTGCTTTAAAACCTTCTTATTCCACTGTTGTGCCTTGCAGGCTTAAAGTTAGGCTGGATGGGGAGCCCCTGGCTTCCTGATCTTGCACACTGGGGCTGTGTGGATGAGGCTCACAAGCCTACCGGGGGTGCAAAACAAGATGCCAATGAAACCATTGTGGCTACAAGAGCAGAGCTTGCCATGCTGGTGCTGTTCAGCAGAGACCTGCGGCAGCTCCTGCTCGGCTTTGGTGGCCACAGGCCATTTGTGTTGGAGACAGTTCTGGGCTGAAATAACTCAGGTTCAGCATTATAATGTTATTTCCCCCCCCCACACCCTGTAGAACAAAGTGATCAGTATTAAACTGAGCCCTGGGTTTAATCTAAATAACCACTTTGCACTACACAGCAGCCAGGAAACCCAGCTGTGCTGAGACTGAGCACTGGAATGGCAGCACTTGGAATGGTTTTAGTGCCTCCGTGGCTCAAACTGGGGGACTTGTGAGTCAGGTTTAAGCCCATGAGCTTGAGTCAGGCTGGTTCCTCTTTCTATGGCCCTGGAATTCCTCCTCTCACTGGAAACATTGCTGGGTAAAGGTGGACACTGTTTAAATGGGCAAAAATCAGGTTGGAACCCAAACCAGATCCTGTTTTGAGTATTGATGGGGTTTATATCTATATTTTGGGGAGGAAGTGGTGCTGCCACTGGAATGAATGTTGATTTAAAGGAAAGCACATTGTTGGGGGGTTATGGTACAGGATCAGTGCAGCTCTGTTGCGGGTGGGTTCAGACAATTATGAATCCCATGTCAGCTCCGACTGCTTCATGAATATTGATGCTGTCTTCCCACTGAGCAGTTAATTGGGTGCTATCACTTTAAGCACCTTATTGAAATTGAAAAGCACTCTTAATAAGTGACAAATGTCATCAGGAAGCTCTGTGTGTTGGGTGCATGGTGTTGGGGTGCCTGCATCTCTTCCTCTGTGCCCTCCATCCGAGCAGCGTGATGGTATAAACCCTTTGCTGGCCTTTGGCATCTCAGAGACATCAGGTCCCTGCTTCCCTGTTGCTCTTCTGAGTGTGTCTGTACCACCATCCTGCACAGCTGGGAAGTGAGAAGTGCAGGGTTATGGGGAAGACCCCCATCTGTATCCCGATGGAGGGGCACTGATAACAGGCACTGTATGAGAGCAGGAACCCTGAGCTTGGGGGTTACTGGCCACCTCAGATGCTTGATGTGAACTGTGTAACTTGAACCTGGCACATTCCTGACTCGGATGGGAAAATGCTAAAGCAGCTCCGAGGAGGAATCGTGCCTGTGGCTCAGTGTCAAGTGTGCAGCAGCTGGGAAGAGAGATTTCTTTTCTCTTAATAATCTTGGGCTTTCAGAACAACAGCTTCTGGTTTATGGATCCCCCAAGTGAAATAGGGGTCTTGCTGTTTAATAGAAACAGGGTAAAATCCTCCTGCCTGGGCATGAAGAGAAAATGTTAACTTGTGGATTCGTGAGAGAAATGGGAACAAAATCAGTTCAGCTTTAGGCTGTATCCTGAAAGCCTTAGGGTAAGATCACGGAATCTCATAGAATGGGTTGAGTTGAATGGACCTTGAAACTCCAGCTCCAACCCCTGCCTTAGGCAGGGACCCCTTCCACTGGAGCAGCTTGCTCCAAGCCCCTGTGTCCAACCTGGCCTTGAGCACTGCCAGGGATGGGGCAGCCACAGCTTCTCTGGGCACCCTGTGCCAAGATCCGTGCTCTTGGCTGTTTTGTCACTTTGAAGCCAGCACGTGCCCCTGTCACACCGTGTTCAGGCCCAGCGGGCTATGAACGCGCTATCTGTTTGCTTGCAGGTTGCAAGCAAAGGGTTTTAATCACCCGGTTCCATGTATCCATGACTCACCAAACTGCTGGAATCACTGTCATTCCAGGAATGTACCAAAAGGGACCCAAAGCTTCGTTTCGGTGCTTGAAGCTGAGTTTGGAGAAGCGAAGCACTGAGTGGAGCGAGTCTTAAAGCGCAGCAGATGGCTTGGACCAGCGAGCAAAAACCCGTCTCTCCTGATGGCTTGAAATCTCTCATTTCATGCATATATTCATAAAAGCTGTTGATAAATGTGCAGCTCTGTGTACGTGAGGCTTACCCTCAACTGGTTTTCTGCTGAGATTCCTGCTGGGCATTGGCCTGCTGCTTCCAACGTGGCTTTGGGCTCCTCTGAGCACAGAAGAGGCGCTCTCCATCCCTTGGGCTGCATTAAGCATTGCCTTCTCCTGCTCTGTTTCTGCCCTCTCACCCTCTGCTTCCTGCAGTCCCGGTGGTGCTGGCTGGCAGTCTGCATCAAGATCCCAGTCCCTCTTCTGGAGGCATCCCAAGGGATTTCTTCGCTGCTGGAGCGATGCCCTGGTCTAGCCCCCGGTGCAAGCTGTTTGCAGGAGCTGCCTCTCGCCTTGTGAGAGGGAAACAGTGGGGAAGGCACCTGCTTGGCTGCTCCGTGCTCAGCCCCAGGCAATCTCCTGGGTTTATTTCCAGGCTCTGCAGCTGCTCTTCCCGCAAGCCAGCAGCAGACAGATCCATAACGTGGCCAGATTGGCTCTCCTGGCTGTGTCCAAGCTGTTGCAGGGATGCTTATTCACAGAGAGGGCTCAGGTAGAGCTCAGAACGGTCTTGCAGTACCTAAAAGGGCTGAGAACAAACCTGGAGAGGGGCTTGGGACAAGGGCCTGTAGGGACAGGACAAGGGGAATGGCTTGAACCTGCCCGAGGGGAGACTGAGCTGAGCTCTTAGGCAGAAGCTCTTCCCTGTGAGGGTGCTGAGGCGCTGGCACAGGGTGCCCAGAGAAGCTGTGGCTGCCCCATCCCTGGCAGTGCTCAAGGCCAGGTTGGACACAGGGGCTTGGAGCAAGCTGCTCCAGTGGAAGGGGTCCCTGCCCGTTGCAGGGGTTGGAGCTGGATGGGCTTTGAGGTCCCTTCCAACCCAAACCAGGCTGGGGTTCTGTGATTCTGTTCACCTGTAACAAACCAACCCTGTCCTCCCTGTGTGGGGACAGCAGGGACCCAGGGGACCTTTGCCCAGCCCCAATCTCCGCATCAGCAGTTAACAGCACTGCCATGGTATTGTGTATGGGGTATTTTCTCTGGGAGCCGTTCCTATCCTACCGTGGTGCAGAATGGGGCAGTTCCTGCTTTGTGAACTCTTTAAATCAATCTCTTGGAGGAGCCAAGTGAAGGAAGAGCTTTTGGCTGGGTGTTCTATGAACATACCGAGCAGCCTTTAACAATCCATGTGGTGTGTTGAGTGGCTCCCATCATCTGCAGCCTGGCTGGAAGGGAACCACGCGGTGCTTTGTTGGGTTTGGGCTTTGTTTGCTTCAGTTGATCAGAAAAAACAGTGCTAAGGAAATGAGTATTTTTTGTTGTAAAGATGTGTTCGAGGCCCTGTATTTATTTATTTCCTAAAGAGGATGCTGGAAGACAAGCTGACAGTTTAATGGTGCGTGATGCGCTAATAAAAACGTCCGTGCTTGTGTTTAAGCCTTTAAATTGGAGCGAAGGAACGCGGTAGTTATCAGCATTCAAAAGGCAAGACGCAGGCTTAAAGACATGCAAAGCCTTGGAAAGGGGCTGAAGCAATGCACTGACTCTCCTGCAGAAAGCTTCTGACAGGCACATCACATCGCTGAAAGTAAGGTTTGAATTATCAGAGCTGCCTTTGTTTATTAAATGGAGCCTCCAGCAAGAGGATTATAGGAAGGGATCAGTGCAGGCTCAGCGTTGCGTTGGCATGCATCTGAATGGGTGGTAACATGCACTTTATGGAGCAAATTCAGATAGATTTGTGAAAGATCCAGGTGTGTGTTAGATACCTAAAGAAACAGCCTTCAAGTGCATGAATAAGCCTCCTTTTATGGGTCCGGTTTGCTTTTAGCAGTGCATAATCCTTTTAAAACAAGGCTTCTTCCAGGCAAACTCCAACAGAAGAGGGTTTGTTTCGTTTTCAATCGGGAATGCCAGGGAAGGATGCAGACAGCTAATAGGAGAGTAATTATCCACGCTATTGCTGGCTCGAGCAAGGGCAGAGACCATTAAAACGCCATTTTAGGAGTTAATTATATGGTGTTTCCAGTCGTTGCTGGTGTCCTGGTTTCTGCTTAATCGACGGGTGGCGTGTATTTAGGATGCTGTGGTCGTGACATCCCATTTCTATTTTAAGCAACTTTAGGCCACTGTTATGCAATAGTGTCCCAACCCCATTAATACACATTCCAGCCTCCACAGGGCTTGTGCCTCTTGGATTTGATCAGGAAATATGCAAAAGCAATGCAAGAGATGGGAAAACCCTTCAGGAAGTATTTTGGGACAGGCACACATGCCATAAATAAAGCAGTGCAGTGGAATCCAGTTAGTTAAATCTCTCTTGAAGCTCATTTAATAATAGCAGAGCCTCTGCTGCCGCTCAGATGGAGGCAGCTGTGGTTTGTTTCAAGGTTAGGCTTTGACTTGTGTTTTATTAGCTTTGCAGTCCGTACCCCTCCACTTGTGCAGCGTCTCGAGTTGGACTGCACCGTGGTGTAGCTAAAACAGGGATCCGTTAGATGGGGGCTTTACACTTGGGATCCTTCGGCAGGGTTTGATGAAAGCCCCACACGAGGCAGATGTCAGGATTGTGCTGGCGAGGGCAGATGAGGCTCCTGTGCTGCCTGGAGGAAGTGACATTTATGTTCTTGATCCTTCAGTGCCTCTGCATGTCAGGAGCTGAGCCTTGGAATCCGGCTGCAGTGCTGTCTTCAGGGCTGAAGGAGAGGATTCACACAGGGAGAGGGGGGAACATCCAACTCCGATGGCTGTTGCAGACCCTTGAGTACTTCAATTCTCCCTTCTTTTCTCCACGTCTTCCCTGTAGGAAATTGGAGAGGGAAATCACTTTAACTCACCAACTGATGCGGTTTTGAAGTTGAAAATTCGGAGATGCGTTAGGATTCAGAGACCTCCCTTTGCTTAAGGTAAGAAAGGAGCACATTCCCCTTGTTTTCTCCTTAATAAATGCCTGTTTTCAGTTAACTCCAGGGCTGGAGTTGCTTGAATGCCTTTTCGCATGTTCAGCCTGCCACCGATGCCTAAATGGTTAATGTTCATCCCATTTAATAACTCGCAGCTGCAGGAGGCATATGGCTGTGTGCCTGTGGGAGGTGTGTGTGAGACCCAGGTCTGGGCTGCTCGGTGCTGGGACTCCAGGGGCGCGTGTGCGGTGCTCGGAGGGGATGAAGCGGTGCTCGTGGTGCAGCTGAAGGGGTTTCATGCCTAAAAGCTGGTTTTCAGAGGCTTTTTCCCCCTGTCTGGATGGTAAGTGAGCTTGGCAACTTCCGAAGGATGCTGGAGGGGGGGAGGCTTAAATCGCCATAGACTCATCATGAAATGATATCCTAGACTTATGGGCTGGAGGTGGTGAAAACCCCACTTTGGAGAGGCAATAGTTGCATGGATTTCATGAAAGGTGAGACTTGGTGAGCTGTAGTTTTGTTACCATGGCATCCCTAAATGACTCCAGTGTAAGTGCCTGGGAAGTATCAATGGTGAATTATTCCGGATCATGGGGAAGGTGGTGTGTGAGAACAGACATGCCATTAGCTCAGCTGTTTGTTTTTAGGTGAGAAGTGTGTTAATCACCTTCTTTTGTATGCTGTATATAATTATCCATGCTTTAAGCATGAGCTGGTAGCGCAGAAGAAGCAGGATTTTTAACCTGTTGGACTAGCATGGAGCCTTTGGGATGCTGTATAAAATACAGGCATTAAACTGAAGCTTGGCTTTCTGTGAGTCTGAATTTTCAAGTGAGGTTGTACTTAACCAGCTCTTTTACTAGTTGTTGTCTATCTCAGGGAGTCTGTGCCCATGGCAGGCAGCTGGAATTGGATGAGCTTTAAGATCCCTTCCAACCCAACCCAGTCTGGGATTCTCTCTCTCGCTGTGCTTCAGGAGATTCAAAGGCAGAGATGCCAGGACTGGAAGGTAGAGAATCTTGTCTGGGTTTTTCCGGTGCCTCCTGTGTTACAGCTGGGAGATAAAAGCTCTTTCGGAGCTGCTGCACCAGACAAGTGATTTCAAAGCATTTCCAAATGATGAAAGGCAACTTTAAACTTCTGCCTGGTAATTAATACAGGCTGCTGTGCTGTGCTTAATCTGGAATGGGGGAGCTCCATTGTTCAGGCTCTGGCTGCTGAATCCATCCAGGCTGGGTGAGTGCTCCCGTGGATCTGCCCGGGTTCATTTGGAGCTGGCTGTACAAACGTCAGGGCTGTGCTGGTGGATGGGATCTGTCATTTCCAATTACTTAGGGCTGTTTAGGGCACAGAATGTCTGAGGGTCTCTCCTTACTTTAGAATGAGCAGGAGGCAGCATCTGTGCGAGCAATTAGCATCCTCACTCAGGAGGAGGAGATGAGTTTTTAAGCGGACAGACCAACTTGTTTTGGAAATGAGGGGGAAAAAAGCATCCATTTTGTGTTCCTGTACCAGGATTTCTATCCTCTGTGCAGCTGGAATAAAAACCAAACGCTCTGAATGAATCCCTTGTGGTGCTTCGGGTTTTATCATTGCTTAAAATGTTCTCTCTTCTGTCACTCGCTGTATTCCCCACATCTACTCGTGAGCTGTTTGCCTTGTCAAGCTCATCATCCTTCACTGACTTTTCCAAGCTTAACTGATGGCAGAACATGGGTTTTATGAACACCGAGGCAATAGAAGCTGAGACAATGCTCCTGTTCAGTGGGGGAATCAAGTTTTGCTGCCAGGTTTTAAATATATATCCTCTCAAAGATGCTTAGCAATCTGCTTATGTGAGCATCAGGAGTTTCTCTGTTTAAAGTGGAGCGGGGTTTTGTGATTTCTTTCCTTTAGGATGGAAGTAGTGAAGGTCTGAATTGTGAGGGACAGATGAAATTAA
Source organism: Neopsephotus bourkii (assembly GCF_033783945.1). Taxonomy (NCBI): domain Eukaryota; kingdom Metazoa; phylum Chordata; class Aves; order Psittaciformes; family Psittacidae; genus Neopsephotus; species Neopsephotus bourkii. The sequence goes on along the minus strand of NW_026902048.1, from coordinate 221,895 downwards.
GCCACAGAAGCACTGATGGCAATCTACAAAGCTTTAATGTGTGAATGTAGTCTGGGCATTAGCCATATTTAGAAGCAGTCTAGATTGAATCCTGGAGAAAAAGCAGAGTTATTCATCGACTCCTGCCTTGATCATGTGCTCCTGGAAGTGATGGATGGTACGAAACAGTGCTTTGAAGGAGATGCTGATATTTATTTTGCTGCTGCTGGAACTGTATCGGGTATTAATTGCCCCCAAGTTCAGTATTGGCTTAAAACATACAGGGAGGGTGGTAAAGAATATAGTCTGTGAGATTTCCTTGCTTTCTGAAGCCCTTTTTTTCTTGCCTTCAAGAGTTAATTCAATTTTTCCAGTGTGGTATCGTGCTGTATTTAATACCTTTTAAATGACAGTGCATCAGTTAATAGGATGAAGAAGATCCGGGTGGACTGATAATGAATCTGCCAGGGGAAACAGCAGAAGAGGAGCGTTTGACATAGACTGAGCAGTTTATTTTACACAAACAGGGAGTGTTTTAGCATCTGGTGTTTCGCTAGCCCAGGACTGAAGCTTTCTGGAGCCAGTGTCTCTCTTCTAGTGCATCACTTTGACCCTGGCTGGAGCCTCTGGGTGCCCAGCAATATAAAGTAATAATTTATAGGCTGTCAATGGGACTGAAAGAGAATAAAGAGTGAATGCATCAACTCTGTAGAGGAGGAAGGGAGCCTGTAGCATCCTGAAGAAGCTAGGATTAACCTTACTTTTCTGCTTCATTATTGAACAGTTGTTTTATAGAAGCGTTAGGAGGAGCCTCTGTTCCTGGCAATGGGGATGTGTGGGTACAACTTCAAGAAACCTTTACAATATTGATGAAAACAGGATGTTTTGATGGCCTGTTCACTGCTCTCACTCACTACTAGAGGTGCCCGGGCACTACAGGCAGGAGCAACTCCCTGGTTGCACCCACATGGTCAATACACCCATGTCTTCAAGTTCGGCATCAGTGTGTCTTCCATACCACACCTCCAGGTCAATATTGCCTTTCCAAAGCAGCCAGGGTGTTCTACATTATTCTTGGAGGCTGATGCCCTTCTGTGAAGTTTTCTCATCCTTGTCAATGGCCTCAGTTAATGTTTCCAGAGCTGGCTGTTAAATTAGCCTTTTCCTTAATAATTCTGTGATGCTTTCTTAACTCTACTTGTGCTTCAGTGGTAACGGTTCAGCTGTAGTAATTAGGATGAAGTCTCTCTAGGTTGCTTGATCTATCATATATTTAAATGACTGGGGGTTGGAACTAGATGAGCTTTAAGGTCCCTTTCAACTCGAACCATTCCAGGGCTCTGATATAAGGGAAAGGGGGGATGCCCATCCATCTTCTCTTTGGCAAGAGAAGTAGCACGACTTCCTGGTGCTGCGAGGAAACGTTCTTGAGGTGGAGCTTTAGTGCATTTGTTGTATTAGGAGGCTTCCATTAGTGCCAACTAATTACGTGGGCCATGTTGCATTTGAGTTGCAATTACATTGACCGATGTACAATAATTAGCTTTAATACAAGTTTCCATGTGTAGGGGAGATTTAATTGCTTGCTGGTTTTTGACAAAGATACTGCTGTTTCCCTTAATTGGGTTTCCCTTGTCTTCTGCAAGTGACTCTTGAGAACTAGAAACCACTTGAGTAGGCAGATAGAGCCACCAAGAGTTCTCAGAGATGAATATGGCATTAGCATTCCCTCTGGCAGCTTTGCTAATGGCATTTTATACCTCTTGCTCACAGGCAAACGCTTTGTCTTTGCGTTCATCTAACAACATCAAGCCTCACAAGTGCATTCCTGGGATGCAGCCCTCGCTCTGGCTGAAATAGAAATGCTTTTGGATCACGCTAGTTGGTCTGCAGCAACTTACATTAATGGAGGAAGCCTGCTTACATGTCCTGATGGTTGTAGTTAACAAATCTGAGGTTGGAAGGGACCTTAAATCCCATCCAGCTCCAACCCCTGCCACGGGCAGGGACCCTTTCCACTGGAGCAGCTTGCTCCAAGCCCCTGTGTCCAACCTGGCCTTGAGCACTGCCAGGGATGGGGCAGCCACAGCTTCTCTGGGCACCCTGTGCCAGTTTCCCACCACCCTCATAGTAAAGGATTTCTTCCTAATGTCTACGCTAAATCTGCCCCTTCAAAAGCACTTGATTTGCGTTACTAGTGAACGCTTATAACACATAGATTAGAAACACTTATATGTGCACAGAATAGAAGTGCTTATCTCTGCACAGAATGCTAAGTGCGTACATTTCTGCTTAAAAACGTTTACTTTGAACATTCTTTCTATTTCAGTTTTCACCAGAGCCCCAGTGAATCACTTCATCCTGCCTGCGTGCGCATCCTCTTGCTGCAGTGCATACTGCTGAATGGGTTCAGCGTGAGCAGTGTCGTCAGCTGAAACCATTGTCAGTGCTCACTGCTAGCTGGGTCTTTGCGTGTTAGCAGGCATGTGGTGGCAATGCCGTCACCAGTAACTCAGAATTGAAACCCACCCACTTGTGAGCTGGTTCTTGCAGTGCTCTATGTGTCAGGGCAGCCCTATCATGAAGAGTACAAACGTTGAAGAGTGACTCAGGTGCAACAACAAAGCCCCAATATGCACTAAATAACTTAAGTTTCAGATCATGCTTTGAAGTGTATTGCTAATAAACCATTTTTACAGTGCCGTGATGACTTCCATCTGTAGAGTGATTTAAGTGTCTTCCCTTTAACAGCTCTTCTGCCCGTAGCAGTGTTATATGGTCAAGATTAATGATGGGGGTACAGCATTGTTGTCAGTCTCAATGCATTTTTCTTGATACGTTTTCATTAGATTAATGACCTCATTGCAGGGTAGCCATAACTTGTCTATAAAGCAGTCGTTACGTTTGTGAGAAGGTAGATTGCTAAAGCTCTCCTCTTCATGGTTGTTCTCCTCCTTTAAGCTCTATCTTTGCAAGTTGGCAAGCAGGGAACCAGGAGAAACCAGCGCTGGCTTTGCTGTGCTTGGTCTCCTCAAGCACTGAAGCTTTCTTCTCTGCTTGAAGGTTTGAGGTCAGCTCATGCTGTTTCTGAACGCTCTCCTTTGTGGCACTGAGCTGTCTGAGCCAGGAGGATGGATGTTCGTGAAGGCTCCGAGTGGATCTTCAAGTGGGGATTTCTGCAAGCATGTTGAGTGCTGAAGCTTCTCCATCTATTTAGTTGAGATTAAAGGGGTTTTATTTACTTATCTTTTTGGTGAAGATGCTGTCATTTTGGTAAAAGCTCTTCCCCTAAAGAGGCAAAGATCTTAAACACTTAAATTTAAACTTATTTGCAAAGTAGTTAAAGGCTTCTGGTCTCTAGACTATCTCCTAGTGACCTGAACATCTGCAATTCCTGCTGTTCTGGGATGTAGCAAATAGTGCTGGTTGTTCACTGTGAATTAGCAGGATTTAACCGAAAACACTATTATCAGAAGTTGAACCAAGATATTAAAGTGTTCTATTGCCAGCTTAAAACTGGAAATATGGTCTTTTTCTGAGATCCGTGCAACAAACCTAGGTATTTATAATAATGGAAAAATAGGTGGAAGTACAGCAGTGTGGGCTTAGGTGAGGATTTAGGATCTGCTGCTGCAAAATGTGCTTTTTCTTGCTTTAATAACAAAAGCGTTTTTAGGAAACATAAAGAAAAGTATTTCAGATCAGGAGGCAATGTTTGACTCATCTTCTTCCCTCCTTCCTCCATCAGTGAGTTTAGAACAGACATCATGGAGAGGAGAGAGGAGGTCGATGCTTGTCATGTAGCTGGGTTGCTCGAGGACCTTCTTGTGTCCCTGTTTTGTGTTCAGTTCAAGCATTTGGAACCTTTGTCTTGGCTTTGGAGAATATCCTCTGTGTGGTTGTGAAGTTGCTGCCCTGGTGTCTTTAAGACAACGCTTTCCGTCATTGGGAAATGTGTGGGTTTGGAAAACGAGAGCATCACTTTAGTCATGGACACCTCAGTGGCCACGTGTCACACTTGGAAGTTGCTGATGTGGAATTGGGTTTGTCTTCAGAAGGATTATGAAAGGGTTTGGGGGTGGGTTTTGCTTTGCTTCTCCCCAGAATAGCTTGATTGCATCTTTCCTGTTTGTTCCTTTTTACCTTGAACCCCGCCTGCCTCTTAAGCCTGCGGTAGCGGTGCTGCCTACCTTTGTGGGGGAGAGAGGGCTTTGGGCTTGTTGAGGTTTCACAGCAGCTTATTTAAAACAGGAAGATCGACTCCTCCTGCTGCAGAGCTTGTGTTGGAAAGAACAGGTAAGCCACAAACCAGAGCTGCTTTTAGCAGCCGGAATGGATGCATAAAGGAGTGATGATTTAACCTGTCTGGGAGAAGAGGAGGGTATTTCTCTGCTGGGTCTGACTTGCTGTCCCAATGCATTAGATCTGTGTGTATGAATATATATTCATACATTATTTATCGACAAGGGAGAGGTTGGTAGTTTGTGGTCCATTAGATTCAGTCTCAGAGCAGCGATCAAAGACCACACATCTATGCCAAATCATTCCCTTTTACCTGAAGCGCCAGGGGAGATGGAGGGAATCGTGGCCTCTTTCTGCAGGAAAACAACTGAATAAGAGAGCTGCCTTTCTCCTGCTCGTTATATGTTAATGGCTGCTTTTTCTTAAGTGGAATTCTATAAGGAGTAGTAGGTAAATCTTGGGATTTACATTGCACAGCTTCTGTGACAATGTACTCTGATGCCTTCAGAGGACATCAAATGCATCTTTGCTGATTTAACTGGGGCTACTCAAAGTATGTGCTGGGAGTATCAAGGTCTGGGTTCTGTGATTGCTGAGCATGATCCTGCTCCTGGTAAAAAGCTGTTTTTGGCTGAAGGAGACAGTAGTTTTCTCCTCAATTACTCACCCTGTTGTAATATGTGGTGTTTTAAAAAGCAGAGATTGAGCACCAGGTTCCCAATCCTATGGTGACACGCATGTTCCAGGTGATCACAGTGAAGGGTTTGGATTGGCCCAGGAGTCCTATGTGCAGCCAGGTCCAGCTCAGCTCATCTGGGATGTTCACAGGCATTTAGGGAAGAGAGTTATTTAGGAGAATTTAATGGCAGCAGCTGTGTATATGCTGAAGTAGTTTAAACAAGAGATGGTTGCTGCAGGGGCATCACAGCATCTTTGAGCTTAAGAGTCCTTAATGACTGCATGATGTTTAGTCCGTCCTGGCAGCACTGAAGGTATTAAACCCCTCAATCCCAGCAGAACAGCAGCTCCAAGAGCCCCATCCCATGTGGTTTTTAATGTGAAAATCCAACTGGGAGTACTGCTGGAGGGCCTGCAGCTAGAGTTAATCCAATCAAGCTAAGAGCCCATGGAGGAAATGGAAACCATCGTGTAGCCACAAACCAAAATCAGTCTGTGCTTGTTAGGATGGAGGTTGTTCCACTGCCATTTACTTCTCTTGAAGCACATGAAGTATCCATTTTCCATGTCTTGTCTAATGATATTGGTAGACAATATCATTGCATGATACTGATCCCAAGAAGGAAAGCAGGAAGATTATGTTGTCAAGAGCAAGGAGTTTGGGTTGCAGCTTTCTATTCTGTGGGTTGCCCAGCGTTTAGAGCTTGAAGAATTTGGAGTGCCACTTGTCAAAGAGTAGCGAGCATCCTGTTGGAAGATTATACGTTGGTGTATTGCAACAGGAAGAACAGCTAAAATGTGTCTTGAGGAGTGGAGCCAAAGCAGATTGTTAGAGACTCCCCTTGGATTAACGCTGACTGTAAAGCTGCATTTGGAGCTGAGCGCTGTCTCTTCATGCACCCTTTTCTTTCCTGACTAAAAGCAACTGCAGTCGAGGCATCTTCAGTCCCCTAATGACTGAGATGGAGGCAGGGGGGAGTCTTAGTTACAAAGGCTGATGGAGAGCAGAGTTCCATAAGGAAGAGTGGCTGTGTATAATCATAGAATCACAGAATGGTTAGGGTTGAAAAGGACCTTTAGATCATCCAGTCCAACCCCCCTGCCATGGGCAGGGACACCTCACACTAAACCATGGCACCCAAGGCTTCGTTCAGCCTGGTCTTAAACACTGCCAGGGATGGAGCATTCACAGCCTCCCTGGACAACCCATTCCAGTGCCTCAGCACCCTAACAGGAAAGAATTTCCTCCTTATATCCAATCAGGATATAATATATCATAATATAATCAGGATACTCATGTTAACCTTATGATAAGAGCTCTCTCTATCAGTATGGTTTAACTGGTCCAGTGCTCGTTACAGTTGCCATATAGAGAGCAAGGGTGTGATGGAAGGGACTGTGCAAACCTCATTGGGAAGCTGCTTGTCTTCCCTGGCTAACGGAGGGGTTTGCATGTAGGCAGAGAGCTGCCTCCCGCACACAAGCGTTATCAAAAGCCTTTTCTATCCAGATGGGAATTACACAAGCCTCATCTTCAGAATCCATTGTGAATCCAAGGAGCTTGGAGCCGTTTCATCTCTTTTTCTAGCCTGTGAGAAGCAATTCAGTGCAGCTGCGGCTCCGGCTCCCACTGGGGGACCGCAGGCCGGTGCGTGGGAATGCTGTGGGCGCGCTGCCGGTGCCGGTTCTCTCTCCATAGAGAAGAAGCCATCAGTTCCCTCTTTGTCACAGCCACTCCAGAGAGCAAAATCCAAACCTCCCTCATCCCATTAGGGGCAGAGTGTCCCTCTCCTATTTATGGGAAGGTGGCAGGAGGCAGCACATCCAGGCTCTGCATTGTGCTCTCATGAAAGCCAGAATAGGCTTGGGGCATCTCTCTGCTATCAGGGTGAGTCACAAGAGGCCTGATGTCCGGAGAGGGACCAGCCACAAACCCTGAGCACTTTGAGAACTCCTTGTTTTGATTCGTAGAACCAGGGAATGGTTTGGGTTGAAGGGACCTTAAAGCTCATCCAGTCCCAACCCATGCCATGGGGCAGGGACCCCTTCCACTGGAGCAGGTTGCTCCAAGCCCCTGTGTCCAACCTGGCCTTGAGCACTGCCAGGGTGTTCCATTTCTTATGTTCCAGCATATCCAGATGAAGGAAAATCCCCCCCCTTTTTTGTTTTTCCTTGGAAGGCTGAGGCTCTTTTCAGGATTGAATTGCCATGTCCTCACGTTGAGCTGGAGAAGGGAAACGTGCTTTGGAAGAGAGTTTGAGAGCTTAACTGATCTTTAGGACTTTTATTTTGTTGGCTCAGGTGTGAGTTAACCTGAGTTCTAAAGCACAGACTGGAAAGATGCAGCCAGCAGAATGCATCCAGAGCTCTTTTTGCCACAAAAAGCAACTTTACAAGCTTCCACTTCAAGCTGTTGGATAAACTGAATAGAGCCATTATCGTAACATCTATCCTCCATTAACTGCTTCTAAATGTTGTAAAGCACAGAGCAGGGTGAAGTTGGTTTTCCTTGTTTCAATACAATTATTACCTCTTTACTAGTGAATGACATGAAGAAAAGGACTTTCTGTAGGGGATGTGTGGACACCCTTCTGCAAGGCTGCCTCTCCAAAGGACAAACCACTTAAACTTGCTCAAGTCCATTAAACTGGGATGGAATCAAACCGACTGCTGCAGGAAATGACATAAATATTCCATAAAAAAAAACCCAAATCAACCAAATAACGTTGATTGTAACTCCTGGTTTTGATGTCAGAGCACAGAGAGTGTCTCTAGGGAAATGCAAGGTGGATGATACATGGAAGAGAGCATTAGGGAATGTGCCTGTGCATCCGTCCCTGCTGCTGCGCTCTGCATCACCCATGTCCTGATGTGGTACCCAAAGTGGATCATGCTTCTGGCTGCATTTCCAGAAGTGCAGAGCAGGAGGTTTGCTTCATGTCTTGCAACTTGGAAGCTGTTCCCATGTATATACCGGTCCTGTGGTGTCATGACACCGTGCTGGAGTTTAATGGGCAATGCAATATAACCTCTAAATGCTTCAGAAAAAGGAAACCGAACTCCAAAGCTGTCCTGTCCAGGAGGACAACTTCTGTCTTCTCATTGTGCAGTTGGTTTGTCCTATCTGAAGCATCACAGAATGGATGGGGTTGGATTGGGAGGCCTTATTTGGCTTGTTTGCAGTGTATAGGTTTAAATCATGGGTGACATTCTCCTATCTACACATAGGAGGACTGAGATCCGGGTGCTTAAAATATTGGGGTAGAATGCTTGTAAAATGAAATTTGTTTTTCAGGCAGGGTAGGCATTAAAAAAAGTCTCAAAAATGAGGGATTTGGCAGTGCAGTAGAAGGCTCATGTCTGGTATTTCCTGCTGTCTTTAAGAATGGACTCTGTTGTTTGCTCCAACTGGCAAAACTTAGCCCTGGCCTTCCCGAACAGAGCTGCAGAGCAGAAAGGAGGGTGCTTTTCCAAAGCCAGGTTCCTGCTTTTGATCTCTGATCCCACCTTGTGGCTCTTACCTCCCTGAAGGAGCAGTCTGAAGATCTTGCAATCGTTTCCCACAAAGAAGCTGCTTTGCCTGATTCAGTTAGATTTGTTTGCTAGGATTTCAGAGCCCCAAACCCTGCTTGACCCTGCGTTGGATGCACAAGTCTGCAGCGATTGTAGGTGCGCATCCTGGTTTTGTTGGAAGTAAAGAAGCAAAGAACCTTGGCAATCAGCAGAACAAGGAGCCAGGGACAGCAATATTCCATGGCTCCCCATGCAGTGCTTCTTCCTGCTTTGCTGAGCCACGTCTCATCCTGAAGAGAGGAATCTTCTCTGGAAACCTGTTCTCTCATCGCAGTGGTTCTGACCTTTCACTGGTAGTTTTATTTATCTGTTGGGTGTTTCATGGTCATCCCCTCCTGGGCTTGGAAGTAAATAGGTCACTGTTGGAGCTATGCAGAATGATTCACAGCCAAAGCAGTTTGCTATCGGGGAGCTTTCAGCGTGATTTCAGATCACTTCTAATTCTGTGCCGCCCTCCTTTTTCATCAGCGCTTCGAAGGAGCTGAAAGGTAGGATTGCAAAAGGTGGGAGAAAAGAAATATCTCTGTCTCATACCTTATTACGTGCATTGAGGGCTCTATTCTGAAAGCTAGAATGGAAGTTCCTGTTGTGCCTTATGGAAAAGGCAGCCCAGCCTTTGTGGGGAACTTCAATAAACCAGGATCTTGTTATCAGGGGCTCCCCAGCACTGGTGCTGCTGCCTCTGAGTCATCTCTGTTGTGCTGAATATGGAAAAGTCTAGAAGCAGAAGGTTGCCGGCACACTTGCCAGGGTTAATGCCAGAGTCTAAACATCAACTCTGCCAGGACAGGCTGTTATTTGGAGGCTGAAGTCCCAGACAGAGCTTGATGTGAAGGACCAGGAGAAGCAAACAGCACCTCTCCTCAGAAACAGACATCTTGTGGATTGGATACCCTGCTCCTGGCTGCCTTGACCCTGTTCCCTGCAGCTTGGACACCCTGACCTGGTGCGTATGTTTTTGGGTGCTGATCCTTAGACAGCTCAGAAGTGGGGCTGGAGATGGACACTGCTTCATTTCAGCATCATCCAGATGCTTCTGGTGCCCATCACATTGGCTTACGCGGCTGTTGTACATCTAAGCCAGGCTCTGAAACCCAGAGGTGGCCATCACAGAGGGTCTCTGTCTTCTCTCTTTTCTTCAGACCAGTATGCATGGAAAACTCTATGCTTTATGTTGCTGCTTAGCTTGTGTTTGCCACTATGGATGTTCAGCCAATGCTAATATATGACACGATGCACTTTCCTCATCGTATTTCCAGTGAGTTTTTTAAGTGGGCTCTAGGAGAAAGTACCCATGAAAAGTTACACTCAAAGCTTCAAACTTTCCTGGCAAAATCCCTTTAGTAAAGCTTTCAAGCAGCATTACTTACTGTTATCCTGGTTGTTCTCTGAGTTGGTGAAGCAGCAGAATCTTCCTGGAACCTTTAATTCTGCAATTGAGTAACTCCCATCAGTAATTCCTTCCTGGAGCACCATCTGTATGGAGTGCCAGGGTTTGCTAAGCAAGAAAAATGAGGTGTTTTTAGCCAGTTCCTCTGAGTTTCAAGCAGATTTTATTTATTTCTCTACTATGAGCAGTGTTAGTTCCTTAACCTCCGCTTTCTGCACAGTGAAAGAAAAAGCCGATGCAACTTGTACCCGCAGAGCATGGCTGTAAGTGGTTGGTGCCAAAAATAAGCTGTAAACATCAGTGAACCAAAGCTGTGGGGTTTTGGGCTTCCCAGAGAGTGGAGCTTTCAGGGGAGCACTTAGAAGCAGCGTGGGGGGAACTGCTAATGCATTTGCTGCTGTGACCCTGCCTCTTGCAGCACTGCTGGATGCGGGCTCTGTGTATCCATCACTTAGTGGAAGGTAAGTTGTGATTAACTGCAGAACTTAACGAAGCAATTGCCAAACAAAGCCATGCTCTCGTGAAGGTGTTGGACCACATCTTCAAAGCTCATCTGCCTGATGGGAGCTGTGTGATTTCGGGGGCGAGGTGTGTGCCTCTCCAAGCGCTCCTGCCCATTCTCTTTAAACGATGGCAGCGTTCAGGCTCGAAGGGCTCTTCTATTTTCACTTGAGGGCTGCATGCGAGCAGGCATGCCAAATGCTTGCCAGCTGTCAGAGCTGTAATTTGGAGCCCACTTTGTATTGAATTCTTGTAGGCGTTGTAATGAGTTGGCAGCACAAGTGGCTCCATCTCTGTCCGCGCGGTTGCTGCTGCGATACCCCATTGGGAAAGAAAACGCTGTTCTCTCTTCCCACTGCATGTGTGGAGTGTGTCGGGCTGCTTAATGGCAGGGAGAAAATGCTGCTGTTCTGGATAATCTGGATTTTATTAGTGGGAATTCCTGGAGGGAACCTGGGAGGGAGGGAAGGAAAAGCACGGAGTGAACGTGGGGCTTTCTGGGCAGCAAGAAGTCATGGGTCTAACACGGTTGGGGTCACTGAGCTGCCTCTCTTGGCACCAGGGTAAAAGGTTTTCCTTTTCTATTCATGTGAAAGGTCTCTTGGAGCATATGCTGGGAGCAAAATAAACAGGTTTGTTGTGGAGTGAAGGAAGCTCGTGCTGCTTTGGCTGCTTGATACTGCAGGCGTTATTGTCCGGGTCATCAGGAAAGCAAAGGGCACAGAGAGCTGCCTCTGGGACCTTAAAGCTCCTCCAACAGCCACAGCTTCTCTGGGCACCCTGTGCCAGCGCCTCAGCACCCTCACAGGGAAGAGCTTCTCCAGCCCTTGGAGCATCTTCATGGCCTCCTCTGGCCTTGCTCCAATGCTCCATGTCCTCGTGTGAAGACATCAATGCGCTCTCTTTAGGCTGGGCATCTTACTGTGGCTGCATAGAAAAGCCGATGCTGCAGGGGACGTTTGGAGATCATCTAGCCCCACCTCCTGTTGAAAGCAGGGCTTAGGCTGGCCCTGTCGAGTCTTGAAGCAGCTTGTCCCCTGCACTGCAATGAAGTGGGCAAGTTTTTTTGCTATTTTTCAGTGTATTTTTCCCCATTTCTATTATAAAACCTCTCTGATTGCGTGACCATCGGAGGCCCATGAGTCACTGAAATCCTGGTTTTGTCTGGGGAAATGCTTTGCTCTAACTTAAGGAAATTTAGGTAGAGGGGGAGACTGAGATGAGATCTTGAGAAGCTCTTCCCTGTCCTGCCTCAGTGTCTTTCCCTCCCCTGTTTGAGTGTCCCTGCCTATGGCAGGGCATTGGAACTGAATGAGCTTTAAGGTCCCTTCCAACCCAAACCATTCTAGGGTATGATACAGCCACAGACTTTGATGCTTAATAATATGTTGGTACAAATAAAACTGTATTAGGCTCTAATTGGACTGGAAAGCTGTAGGATAAGCTTTGGATGTGGCTTCTTCACTTCATATTTCAGATCCTCTCTGTGTGATCATCCCCAGATGGAGCTCTGGAAGTGGTGAGGATTAGGCAGTAAATCTGTGCTAAAGAACCGGTGGTGAGGCTGGTAATCGAGACTCAGTTACAGTGGATGGATTCATTCCTGGTCTTGTGATTTGCTAGTGCTTGAGGGGAAAAAACAAGCAAACTTGACAATGTGCTGGGTATTAGATACTGACTGAATACAGGCGCTGAGCAAAGCAGATAGAGATAAAACAGTAACAGCGAAGCTGGCTCGATGGAGCCAGGTTAGCGTTCTGCTCATTCATAAATACCCCCATTTGAAGACATAATTACACCTTGGCAAAGGATCTGAAGGGTTGGTGTCACTCCAGTTATCAGAAAGCATTTTCTACAGTTATTTGAAATCAGTTCCTGAGTTCTTTGTGTTTTTATTCTTCTATCCCATCGCAGCGATGAGCTGTCACGGTTCCACCCCGCTTGCAGCTAACGTCAGCCTAAAGAGTGTTCTGCTGTGTGTAGTAAGCAGGAAACAGGGGCTGAAAATGCCTGAGATCTGGGTGTAGGCGAGTATAACATTTAGGGCTGGGTATATATTGAACTTTCAGTCTTATTGCTGTATTTTGTTAAGTGGTGCAGTGTCTGTTCTTTAATACCCAGTTTAAGCTATCTCACGTCGGCGGTCACTGTTCAGGGTGGGTGTTTTTCTCTCTGTGTTAAATAGCTTAGTCTGGCATAGAGGCTTCAAAGTAAATAGGTGGCTTATCTCTGTTCAGCAGGAATCCCTGGTCTGAAGTGAAAATGCTGCCTGTCTTCCTGCTGAGCAAACAGGGAGCCGGTGAGTTTAGAGGGCACACAGACCTCCAGGGCTCCATGGGCACCTTACTGGTGATTATTGTTTAAACACAGAGGATTTAAATGTGAAGGTTTTAACTCGCTGCCAACCACCGAGTTCCTGTGGAATGCACTCGGTGATGTGGTTCTTGAGTCCTTCCTCATTCGGTAAGGAAGACATCCAGGATCTTTAACCAGCTTCAGAGATGCTGCGAGGGCTGGGGCAGCCTGGAGAAGAGAAGGCTCCTGAAGGGGAGACCTTAGAGCAGCTCCAGTGCCTAAAGGGGCTGCAGGGAACCTGGAGAGGGGCTTGGGGCAAGGGATGTAGGGACAGGCCAAGGGGAATGGCTTGAACCTGCCCGAGGGGAGACTGAGCTGAGCTCTTAGGCAGAAGCTCTTCCCTGTGAGGGTGCTGAGGCGCTGGCACAGGGTGCCCAGAGAAGCTGTGGCTGCCCCATCCCTGGCAGTGCTCAAGGCCAGGTTGGACACAGGGGCTTGGAGCAAGCTGCTCCAGTGGAAGGGGTCCCTGCCTGTGGCAGGGGTTGGAGCTGGATGAGCTTTAAGGTCCCTTCCAACCCAAACCATTCTCTGAAACCCTGCTCTTTGCTCATGCTAGGAGGGTGGTTGCAGAACTGTGGACATCGGGCTCTTGCTGCACGTGATGCATCCTCTGGGGCTTTTAATTCAAGTTAAATGTGAGTCATCCCTGTTGGCTGCAGAATCATTGATCTGGTTTATTAAAAGCTGATCCATGTCATGTGAGCAAAAACCCAGGCAAGGCAGCACTGCCGCAGCCACTGCTTCTCTGAACACGCAGTTTGTGTCGGGGCCACCCAGGTGAAATGGGAATAAGGGTTAAAAATAAAGAGAAATATATGGCCAGCAGCAGTTTTCCTGCCTGTATTCATCCCACTGCCACCGGTAACCTGCATAGATGGGACCTTGGGGAGCTGTAAGTGATTCTTGCCTCTTGCCTGGGTAGAATGCACCAGCTCTCGTGCGAACTGCTGTGGCCAGTGTCGGAACGTGCCTCTTGTCAATAGCCTGCAGGGACTCGATCTTGCTATCTGGAACCAGATGGGGCTGGTAAGTCTGAGTTCTGCTGCAGGTTACCCACTTCCACACCGCTGGGTTTGAAATGAATTCACCACGTCCCATTGGTGGAGACTGGGAAAGCAGAAGTGCTTTTGGAGTGCATCCTCCCTTCCCTCCTTCTTCAAAGCCCCTGTGTCCAACCTGGCCTTGAGCACTGCCAGGGATGGGGCAGCCACAGCTTCTCTGGGCACCCTGTTCCAATGGGACAAAGCCAATTAAAACTCATACAATTGTATGATTTTTAGTCATGGAATGGTTTGTGTTGGAAGGGACCTTAAAGCTCCTCCGGTTCCAACCCCTGCCACGGGCAGGGACACCTTCCACTGGAGCAGCTTGCTCCAAGCCCCCTCCAAAAGCCTAAATGCCCTAAGTTGATGCTTATACCCAGGAGAGAAGCCTCTGTGTTGGTCCTGGGCTGTGAAGCTGAGCCATGACACATGAAGCACCAGTATGGTTCCTGTGCCGGGTACACAGGAGCCTGGCAGTGGTCTGGACTTGAGAGAAATTCTTCCTTTTAATACATTCAACACAGTTTTGCAGATCAGAAACTGTCTTGGAGGGCCTTGGTGAGAGAGAGGTATTTTTAGCATGCAAATAATGTGGTTTTATGTAAGAACTGAGCACCAGAACTGAATCTGTCACTCGGGTACACAGCTGGGACTCTGGATTCCCAATTCACAGCACGGAGCGCCAAGATTCGTCCCTTTTTCAGGCATCATTAACAAAGCTGCAGTATCAAGATTTAGTTTTTAGTTAACCCACTTGTTCTTTATATTTAAACCAGTGCCTCAAACCTTGACATCTCAAAAAGAAGTTTCTCTGATTGCATCCTTGCTTTTTGGTGTGTTTAGAAACCAGTTTGCTCTGTAGGAGATGCTATTTCATTGCAGTTTATCATTCCTATGGTGAGTTGTACAGCAGCTGTGTAAGCACAACCAGTGTAAAACTACACAAGTATTGATGTGTAGGTTATTTGCATTGTCGTGGTGCATCCATTCCTGGAGCCTGGTGATTCAGCACAGGAATAAAGGCATTCTAGGCAGGATTCTAACAAGTATTTTCCCGTTTAAACCTGTGGCTCCAGTGTCACTTGAGGGGTATGGATTGGCTTTTATGATGAGCAGCCTGTGTCTTGAAACAGAGGTAGGAGATGTTTTGGTGCAGAGCCATAGAGAGGCTCAGTGCATCTTGCAGCCAAATGAGGAGAACACAGATGTGGGTCTTGTGTATGTGGCACTTCATAACTTAAAACTACTTTGCTGTGTTGAACCCCTTAAATCTTTTAAGTAGGGTATGATGAAATCCTTTTCATAAGAGCAGCAGGGGAATAAACCAATTTACCACAGGCCCTTTGTGGGTTTAAATTACCTCTTTTTACTGTTGAAATCCCCAGTTCTTTTTATTCTGCGGTTGAATAAAACTCCATCTATCCATTTACCATGATAAGCCTCTCTGCTGCACTCGTACTTCAGTGACTGGTGATGTTTAATGCGATGGTTCCCTCAAAATCCTCCACTTCCCTGAGTCCTCTTCACTTCATTTATACTTGATAAGAACTAAATATTTCAGCAGCGTTGCCAGGAAGCGCGGATGCAGCTGGACCCGAGCTGCAGCATCTCCCCTGCTCATCCCTGGAGCTGCCAGGCCAGCATAGGAAACACTTTGCACCCTCCCAGTTGTCTGCTTATCCAAAGCAGCAGAACCAAAATGAAGTCAAAGCTGTGTATAACACAGCCAGGACCTTTTTGCAGCTCTGGAGTCTTTAAAGCCATGGAGCGATGGTAACAGGGATGCGACAAGCTATGGCGGTGGTGTTCCCCTTCCCTCCATCCGCATCCCCTGGTAATCCAGATGGCTTAACTAAGTCTGAGTGTTATAGGCAGGGGTGAAGTGTGTCAGCAATGCTGTTCCCTGCTTAAAAGTGAATTATCCCTTTGTGTCAAGAGAGCGGGGCGTAGTTGTTGAGGTCATCCTGAAAGCACCATCACTGAAACTGATCTGCTGAGGCAGAAAATTGGATTTATTATGTGAGCATTTCCATAACAATACACTTAGGCATAAATTTATGTTCTCTAAAAGCCTGTAGCAAACTGGGCTCTGGGAAAAGAAGACACTTACCTTTGGAAGTCCGGTTTTAAATGGTGCTTATGGTGTGGCTGCAGCATCGAGATGGGGAGAGGTAATAGATTATTTCCATTTAAAAGAGGGTGGTGGGACTGGAGAGGAAACTCCTTTTAATTGCTGTGGGGTTAACTCCTGCTGAGCACCAGGCTACCTGTGAGAGCTAGGGGTCCTTGATGAAGCCCTGAGCCCTGCTGTGCCCTCCTGGGCTGCACAAGCTGCCTGGTCCTGGGGGCATCAGATGGAGCTGCACTTAAACGATGGGAATAAAACTTCATTGGGATGTGTGTGTCATGTGAAGGAATCATCCCTTTAAGGAGGTGTTAGAAGGGAGACCAT
This sequence comes from Neopsephotus bourkii, assembly GCF_033783945.1. Classification (NCBI taxonomy): domain Eukaryota; kingdom Metazoa; phylum Chordata; class Aves; order Psittaciformes; family Psittacidae; genus Neopsephotus; species Neopsephotus bourkii. The sequence goes on along the minus strand of NW_026902048.1, from coordinate 205,682 downwards.
GTAGCAGTCCTGCAAAGGGGGCTGCAGGAAACCCGGAGAGGGGCTTGGGACAAGGGCCTGTAGGGACAGGCCAAGGGGAATGGCTTGAACCTGCCCGAGGGGAGACTGAGCTGAGCTCTTAGGCAGAAGCTCTTCCCTGTGAGGGTGCTGAGGCGCTGGCACAGGGTGCCCAGAGAAGCTGTGGCTGCCCCATCCCTGGCAGTGCTCAAGGCCAGGTTGGACACAGGGGCTTGGAGCAAGCTGCTCCAGTGGAAGGGGTCCCTGCCCGTGGCAGGGGTTGGAGCTGGAGGAGCTTTAAGGTCCCTTCCAACCCAAACCATTCCATGATGCTGTGGCAAAAGTAGGCTCTTCTGAGCGAGTGTGCTTAAATCTGGGTTTATTTTCACACCAGTATCCTTGTTCCTAAGGTAAGGTGCTGAGCTGCAGCACCGGTGTTGGAGGCGCTTTGTGCACCAGGTTTATCTCACAAAACGAAGGAATAATCAAAGAAGATCCCAAGGAGGGGTTTGCACAGTTCCTGCCTTCTCCTGGGGGACCAGAACACGAGTCCCCACATGTGCCTGCAGAGTTCCTGTCCCCAGGGCAGTCCCATACTTTCCCAGTCCCTCCTTTTCTTCTCTAGGATGCTCATAGCTTGAGGCTGCTGTTTCCATCCCCTACTTTTTCCTCTAGGTATCTCTGTGACTTCAGCTTCAGAGCCAGCTATAAGCATTTCCAGGCTTCAGGTTTGGATTGTAGGGCTGTGTCGTTGCAAATCCCTTTTCCACGGTGCTGGGTAGATGGCGATTCCATTGTCTTGGGGACTTCTCTTCCCCTTGTGTGCTGGTGCTGTGCTGAGGGTTAGTTCTGGTTCCCAGAGCTGCTGAGCAGCTCGCTGACATCAAGCTTTTTATGTAGAAGTGTTTGCCCTGTGATTGCCACCTCTTTTTTGCACCCTTTGCATTTGGTGGCGTTGTCGCAGCCAGGAGGTGAATCAGGACTTGGTACATTTTGCTTGTGGAGGACTAGGGAACCCCAAATTCTCTTTTACGTGCTCCTGCCTGTCCCTTTCCTACCAACCACTACCATGGTGCGCACATGGGGCCCTGAATGATGCCCCACCAGGTCCAGCAGCAAGCCCCACTGCTTACACCCCTCTCCCCCTCTCTGTTCTGCAGGTATGGTGTGAATATGCGTTGCTTGGCAGCTCGGGTCAACTACAAGACTCTGATCATCATCTGCGCCCTCTTCACCCTGGTGATGGTGCTGCTCTGGAACCGATGCTCCTCCGACAGAGCTGGCCCCTTCCCGCGCAGCCTGCCCGCCTCCGAGAGCGACCTGGCCCGCCAGCAGAGCGAGGAGGCGTCCCCCCAGGAGCAGCAGAAGGCTCCCCCCATCGCAGCGGGGTTCAACAAAGCCCCGGGGCTGAAGTACGAGGAGATAGACTGTCTGATCAATGACGAGCACACCGTTAAAGGGAGGAGGGAAGGCAACGAGGTCTTCCTGCCGTTCAGCTGGGTAGAGAAATACTTTGAGGTTTATGGGAAAATTGCTCAGTACGATGGTTATGACAGGTTTGAATTCTCTCATAGCTACTCCAAAGTATACACACAGCGAGCACCTTACCACCCCGATGGGGTCTTCATGTCCTTCGAGGGCTACAATGTGGAGGTTCGGGACAGAGTCAAGTGCATAAGCGGTGTTGAAGGTTTGTGTCTGGTATTTAAGTTCTTTTTAATGGTTGAAATGGTTCTTAATATTTGCTGCATCTTTGATGCAAAGTGGTGAATGCTCCATCCCTGGCAGTGTTCAAGGGATGGGGCTTGGAGCAACCTGCTCTAGTAGAAGGTATCCCTCCCCGTGGCAAGGGATTGGAACTGGAGGAGCTTTAAGTTCCCTTCCAACACAAACCAGTTTGGGATTCCTGTGGGTCATGCAGATTCGTCAATCTAACTCACCTTAACACAGAATTAAGAGTGAAGAAGTGTGCTCTGCTACAGGGCACCAACAACAGTGAGTTGTGTGAGGAGGGTTAATCCCAAGGACAATGGGCTGGAGCTGTACCTCTGAAGACAAGGGACAGCTCTGGGGGGAAGGACTGGGGCATTTTGTGCTGATATGGGGTGGAGAGAGCCTGGCTGGTTTCTGCAGGCATCACTGCAGACTGTGCTCGTAGTGCTTTTGAGGGAGCCAAGGTAACTGAAGCAGATTCGTGGATGCGGGGTGAATTGATCCTTTAGCATCCAGTAACTTCCCCAAATCCAGTAGTAACACGTCCACTTGATTTGCAAAGATTGATGTGGCATTAAAGGGATCGTGTTGGATGTAACATCATTTGGAGATTTAGTGGTCCCTGGAGCATGGGGAAAAACATCTGTCAGGGCTTTTTTAAATGTGTTTTAAACCAAGTATGATGCTTCAATAAATGAGAATGTATGGGAGACCACGATAAGGACTCCCTCTGCCACTCAAATCTGCTTCGCTTTGACTAGGGAGCAGTTCACTCCTTGAACACGGCTTTCCTTGAGCCCAGCTAACGGGGAAGCCTGGGAATGCCACTTGCTAGGAGTAAAGGAGCGATGGGCTGTGGAGGAGGAGTGTGCAGAGCTGCAAGCGCTGCTCTTTGAAAGCCTCCTGATAACGTCCTCCTTTTCCTCCTCTTGCAGGTGTGCCATTATCCACGCAGTGGGGCCCTCAAGGCTATTTCTACCCCATCCAGATTGCACAGTACGGGTTGAGTCACTACAGTAAGAACCTGACCGAGAAACCCCCTCACGTGGAGGTCTATGAAACAGCCGAAGAGAAGGACAGAGCCAGCAGGTCTGCGGAGTGGACGGTGCCCAAAGGCTGCTCCCTGTCCACAGTGTCTGACAGAGCCAAGTTCACCAGTGTCAAGCAGTTCATCGCTCCAGGTGGGTTATGCCCAACGTGGCAGCAAAGCCTTTAATTCGCACAGGTGGTGCATGGGGAGCTTTAGGTGCATGGGATTAATGTGTGTTCATTTACCCTCCATGACTCCTCATCCTTAAGAGCTCACTTGAGGACATCTCCTTGTTTCTGTACCTCTGGAGTTTGCCTTTTCTTCTCTTTCCTCCCCATCGCTGCTTTCCCCAGCAGTACCTCAATGACCCACTGGGTGGATGCACACAGGGAGGGCAGTGAGAAGCTGCAGTCACGCTCCTGCCTCAAAATAGCAGCAACAAAAGAAGTAGAAAAAGAGGAACCAGTTGTGCAGGCTGGGAAATAGCACTGACGTGTGATAAGCAGATGTTGACAGAGGAGAGATAAGGCCTATTTTCAGCCTGCACCCAGCTCAGCACGTGCAGCTCTCCGGTTGGACCTGGCATCACTCTGTTCACCGGGATGCAACTAATATTGGTTCTGCTTAACCCAAGTTGCCTTAAACAAGGTTGCAGCTGCCCCCATGGTGTGTAGGTATTTGCAGAGGGCTGGGGGGGGAATGGGGATGATGTGGGTGCTGAACACAGGCACTCCCCATCCTCTGCAGCCATGCGAGATGCTTTGTGTTACCATCTCTTCCTTTCACCGTGTCCTGTTTCGTACTTAGCAGGCAAATTCACTGTTTCATGCGAGTTTCCTTTGTGCTAGGAGAGGCTCATTAATAAGCAGGGATTGTGTTTTTCCTCAATCAATACCCATTAGAATTAATGAGTCCATTACTTAAAAAGACAATGAAGTAATTTTCAGTTGGCACCTTAGGCCTGGGTCTCCAGGGAAAGAGCTGTCGAACACTCTCGTGTCTTTGTAGTAGATAAATACAGGGAGAGGGAAGGCTAAAAGATCTCTTATGTATTCTCTCTTCATCCTTTATTGATGGCAGAGTAATCTGCAGGACTCGAAGGCCATGGTCTGCATCCACTTGTCTTAGATGGCCTTAAGTAAGGGATTTGCAGGCGCTCAAGGCAGTGCAAACAACAGGCAGCCTTTCATTCCCCTTTCCTTCTTAAAACTCTGGTTTTTTTCCCCTCCTCTCTATTATAATCCCCTTCGTTATCACACAAGCATTTATTTACAGGGAACCATGAAACTTACTTGACAGGAATTGTGAGGGGGGGTTGTTTTAATTAGATTCCTCATAGGAGCACACTGTGTAGCAAAGCGCTTGGTTTCTCCTCCCAAAGCAGATGCTGATCTCCAGAGCTCAAAGGAATGAAGCTTTTTGCTTTAAAAGACTGGAAAATATGACTCTGGGTCAAAATGCTGGGTGCTGTACAGAAGGGAAACAATTGCTTTGCGTGGGAGAGTTTTACCCTATGGAAAGCTGTTAAATGAAGATGCCCGTCTTTAAGTGTTCATCATCCCTCTGTGCCTTCAAAGCTACAGGATTTGCACACAGCCTTACAAACTAATTAGCCCTTTGATCTGCAAGTATAGAGGCTTTTGGGGGGAGAAGTTGAATTTCCAGTCTAAAATCTAGCCTACGAGAGCATGCTGGATTTTATTGTGTGGCATTGCCTGGGAGCTTTATCTAGATTTATATGTTTTTTAATTAAACTGAGTTTTGGTAATGCAGACGTTAATAAATACTTTAGCATCAGTCTTTCCATATTACTTTCTTCCTTTCCCACATTAAACTAATCAGGTTTTGGAGCTGTCAGATTGGGAAAGAAGAAAGTCACACTGATGTGCCCCATAAGTCTGGCTCTGCCTGTCCTGTGTCCTGCCAGCTGCAGGCAGCAGGAAGAACCCCTGTTTCCCCTACCCTGTATCTTCTGGTGTCCTTTACGCTCCTCCATCAATCAGGTACCAGAAGCATCTGCTAAAGCCGTTGATGGAGCCCCTGGCACTTCTGCTCCGCAGCCAAGTGCTGCAGCGCGTTAATGTAAGATGCAAACGTGTCGGCCTTTGCTCATGGATTCACTTTATGCTTAATTAAATAATACATGAATGTGCACAGAAAGAGTGATTGAATTATTGATGGGCTGCCCTAAAAGCTTTTGGCCCCGGCCTGGTAAGAGGGGTTGCCTCTGGAAGCTGCACTTCAGAGCTTAAACGCTTAGGAGAAATGAGTGCTGTAGCACTGAACAAGGCTCTCCTGGTTTGTTTTGCAGACAGCACCGAGGGGATATCTCTGCAGCTTGGGAACACCCGAGACTTCATCATTTCCTTTGATCTCAAATTCATCACAAACGGGAGCGTTTCCGTGGTTCTCGAGACAACGGAGAAGAACCAGCTCTTCACCGTGCACTACGTCTCCAACAACCAGCTCATCGCCTTTAAGGACCGAGACATCTACTACGGCATCGGCGCCAGGACTAGCTGGAGCACCCTCACCAGGGACCTGGTGACCGACCTGCGCAAAGGCGTCGGGCTCTCCAACACGAAAGCTGTGAAGCAGACCAAAATCATGCCCAAGAGAGTGGTGAGGCTGGTGGCCAAGGGAAGAGGCTTCCTCGACAACGTCACCATCTCGGCCACCGCTCACATGGCGGCTTTTTTCGCTGCCAGCAACTGGTTGGTGAGGAACCAGGATGAAAGGGGTGGCTGGCCCATCATGGTGACGAGGAAGCTGGGGGAAGGCTTTAAGTCCTTGGACCCGGGCTGGTACTCGGCCATGGCCCAAGGACAGGCCATCTCGACGCTGGTGCGGGCGTACCTGCTGACGAAGGACCAGGCGTTCCTCAGCGCGGCGCTGCGCGCTACGGCGCCCTACAAGCTGCCATCGGAGCAGCGTGGGGTCAAGGCTGTCTTCATGAACAGGCACGACTGGTACGAGGAGTACCCGACCTCCCCCAGCTCCTTCGTGCTCAACGGCTTCATGTACTCCTTAATCGGCCTCTATGACTTGAAAGAAACGGCTGGGGAGAAGCTGGGGAAGGAGGCGCGGGTCCTCTACGAGCGGGGCATGGAGTCCCTCAAGGCCATGCTTCCCCTCTACGACACCGGGTCAGGGACCATCTACGACCTTCGGCACTTCATGCTGGGCACTGCTCCCAACCTGGCCCGCTGGGACTATCACACCACCCACATCAACCAGCTCCAGCTCCTCAGCACCATCGACGAGTCGCCCATCTTCAAGGAGTTCGTCAAGCGTTGGAAGAGCTACCTGCGAGGCGGGCGGGCAAAGCACAACTAGAGCTCACAACCAAACCCCTGCGTCCTGGAGCCACAGTGTCCCAGGTGGCATCCTGGTTTTTGTATGGACCGTTTCAAAGAAGTGATCCTTAAAACTGACCTCGGGAAATCGTTGCATTCCAGTGTGAAAACGGTTGGGTCTGATGGATTCGGGAGCTTCAGCCTGTCCTTAGCGCTCCACAGTGAAACCCATCGGCACGAAGCAAAGCCCTGAGTGTGGGGGTGGGTTTTGGTTGGGGTTTTCTTTTACTAGGAGGACATTTGCAGAAGCCATACAGGTCTCTGAAGTCCAGCACTTGCCTGAAGCGTTAGTCCATGGCCTCTTAAAATGGAGTTACCTGTGTCTATGTTGGAGCAGGGCTTTGGTGTAACACCGTTGATGTGTATTAACTTACAGCCTGGGTGGTGCTCAGTGTATCTTTTTAAAGGTGTTTTTTTAACACAGGTCCTATTCTTGGGGTGAAAATACCCGTTATTATGGTTCCCCCCCAGTTCTCTGCGTGGAGGTCCTGTAGCTGCATGGTTTCCACATAGACATGGGGACAGCAGCCCCTCAAGCAGCGTGCCAGGCTTCGGGGTCTCATCACCTAAGCACAACCCGGTGGGACTGCACAGAGCCTGCAACCACGCCACCCCCTTTTGTAAAGCCAAACTCACCATCAGCCATCAGGTTTGCCGCTGTCGCCTCCGCCTGGGTACCTGGGATCTCTCATCGTGGTGCCCCATGGTTTGTGCTGTGGTTCTTAGTGACGTCTGAGAGGCTCCTCTGAGCTCTGGCAGCTTCATTCTTTGGGCGGCTTGAATTGCTGGGTGTGATGCAGAGCTCACTGAGGAGCTCGGTTGGAACGAATGAAGGGTTTCCTATGGTGGTTTTCATTTTTAACCTGCTTGAGGTTCAAACCCAAGCATTTTAAGAAGGAAAATCACCCCAAGAGGGCTTTCCAGCTCCACTCGTGCTTTAATACCAAGTTTCACCTCTGCGTGCTGTCTTACTCATGGTGTACGGGGTCGCTGCATCTCCAGCGGTGGCTTTGGGGTGTGCTTTGTCCTTGTGGCTCTGCCAGGCGAGCAAGGGGACCTGTGCAATAACCCACTACACACATCCAAACCCAAACGCTCCCACCATCCTGTGGCAATGCAGAAGGAACCAGGAGCCTGCTTTTTCCTGGTTGCCAACCCTTGACACCCACCATTCCTCTGCCCTCTCAGCGTCCTGGTTGATCCTGTTCCATGTTGTAGGTGGGGGTTAAGGTGAGGATGCTCACGCTGAGGATGAAGCTCATTCGCATCCCCAGAAGGCTGGGCACAGGGACAGTAGGCATCGGGATTTCATTTTTCCATGTATTTTTGATGCTTTCTCTGTTTTCTCGCAGGCGCAAGCGTTTCATTACTTGATCTTTGCAAATGCATGCTGTGGTCGTGGCAGTTCATTGGAGGAGGGCATCTCACAGGAGAAGTTTCAATACCAAAGGTAGCAGAGGTGAATTTGTTACGTCCATGTGAATACACGCACGCACACACACACACGCAAACCCCAGGATGTGCTTCCTTGACAAACACAGACATCTTTCTCCTGCACGTTTCCTCCTCCTTTTGCCCATTTTGGCTTTGGAGGATCTAGAGAGACTCTTTGGGTACTGCTCAAGAGATGGTTTTGGTGCCTTATGGAGGCCATCACTTCCTTGTTCTGTTCTTTCAGTGAATACCAGTTGGAGAATTGCAGTGATGCTCTCTTAGGGTGCGGGTCAGCCTGGCCCCTGTTGGATGGGTGAGCTCAGAAGCATGGGTTGGCCGTGCCAACACCATTGTGTTGTCAAACCACCTTATCCTTAACACCTCCATTGTGGTTTTGTCGGCCTTAGCACTCATGTAACTCAAAGCAACCACCACCAGAGAGAGGTTGCAGCACCCAAGAGAGGTAGCGTGGGGTTTCTCCTGTTACTGCTTTTAGTTCCGTTGTGCAGTGGAAGAGGATTCTTGGACATTGGTGCCCATAATTTCATCAAATTCACTTAATTTGGGGGGGGGGGGGGTGTTTGTTTTCAGGCTCAAACTGACAAAGTCCTTGGGGATTAAGCCCTGTTTAGTCTTTCCCTGGGGTTTCCTGTACATAGACTTCATTGGAAGCGTGGGTATGTGCAACCCAGTGACACACAAGCACAAGTGTACAAGTGTGGCAGTGCTCTTTCCCTCATTGTGCAAGACATTCACTGAAAGCTGCTATTTCCATTCACCTTGTAATTGTCCTTTAGGGTTTTTTTTCCTACGTTTCCTTTTTTACATGTGGGGTATCCACCATGTGTTAAATATGCAATAAATTGTTTACAGGATGCTCTTGTGAAGGGTAGTCCTTTGTAAAGCTGTACAGACTTTGCAGTTTAAGCACAATGTGCACACGTTAGTTTTATATACAGCCAGACATGACTTTTTGCAGCGGGAAAGGTTCTACTATGTTTATATACAAAGTAAATGGCTCAACGTTTGTTTGTGCTTCATGGAAAGCTGCTTTATAAGACTGTAAAATAAACTTTTTTATCTTAAGACAGACACGGGGCGTCTTCGTTCTTCCCATCGGTACCTTCTGCCCTATGCATGGTCACAGGTGAGCCCCCATGAGCCTTGCTGGGATGGAGATGGCTCCTTTTAGAGCATCCCAGAAGGGTTTTATTGTAGGGAAGGTGGAAAGCATGGAAACGGGGGGGTTTCAAGTGTTAAGGGTTTGGTGGCTTGAGGTGCCTGCCCAGAGAAGCTGTGGCTGCCCCATCCCTGGCAGTGCTCAAGGCCAGGTTGGACACAGGGGCTTGGAGCAAGCTGCTCCAGTGGAAGGGGTCCCTGCCCATGGCAGGGGTTGGAGCAGGATGGGCTTTAGGGTCCCTTCCAACCCAAACCAGGCTGGGGTTCTGTGATTTCTCCTGAATTCATCTCACTCTGAGTTTCTTTGATATTTCATATACATATTTAATAAATATATTTTTATAATATGTATTAATATCTTAATATATTTAATATCTATAAATACCACTTTATAATTGACTAAAACCATCCAAAGACGAGAGGCTGAGGTTGCCTTTAACATGCACGAAGGGCACTGCTCTCAATTCCTATTTTCAGTTAACAACATGCAATTCCTACCAAAATTTCCCCCAAAATACTGGGATTGAGGTCACCTCTGCCTCAGCCACCCCATGCCTGAAGCGATGCTTCCCACCTTGATGCAGAAGGTGGTCAATGGGAAGCTGGATGTAAAGGGGACCAGGATGCCTCCTTTGACTTGGCCAGGGATGGTTTTGCCTCATCACCATTTTCAGTTACTTAGCAGTGTGAATTGGAAGTGGAAGTGGATTGGGATCCGTTGTCTGGGTGATGGATTGCAGTGTTTGCTGCTCAGTTTGTGGTGCAAGGAGGTTTCCCATCTGCCTGGAGTGACTGATAACTCCCATGCATGTCAATGCACCTCCTGAATGCTAAACACCCTCTTCTGCCAGGATGATGACCAGGATGGAGCATCTTGTGCCATGGTAATAACCACCCTCTCTGTGCTCAGTGCAGGTCTCTCTGCACTCACCAGGACAGATGGGTCCTGTGCATCTCCTGCATCCACCCATAGGACACAGGGGTTGCTGCTCCTTTTGAGGTGTCACCACTTCGGACCAGGGAGCTGGTGGCTTCCTGTGCTGTGAATGCATCGCAGCAAGGTGATGTCTTCTGGTGTGGGAAGGAACAAGAGTACTCGTGGCTTGGCCTTGCCATGGGCTGGTGCCAGGTTGTGCTCTTGGTGGTGGTGAGGAGGAGGTGTCTCTGATGTTGCTCTGGTTTGGTTTCCCCTCCAAAGCAAGGCTGAACTAAGGATGTGTTCTGGTGGGCAGCTCCTCTGCTTGCTGTAAATGTGATGTAAATGATGTCAAGGGGGCACAGACACATTCCCTGGGCCCAGGGTGCCTGTTTGTGAGTGAGATCTTGGCTGGACCTTTCTGGGGGTGAAAAGAGGCTTTGAGGATGTTCAGGAAGGAGCTTGTGGCCTCTTGAGGCTGAGGACACTGTGAGGACTTGGGGCTGCTCATCCCATGGCAGTGCCATGAGGGACCCCATCCTGCTCCCCCCAGCGCTCCCAGATCCAGTATTCCAGCCAGGAAGCATCTGTGAGGTCTTCTTTCTGCAAAGCCCATTACTGGGAAGGGAAAACAAAAAGCAAATCCAAATGGCATCGCTCGGGTGGGGAATAGAAACCCCTTAATTTGATCATAAAGAAGCCTTTTGATTCCAATCCCATCCTTATCCCAAGTCCTCCCAGGGCTTGGCTGGATCCTCTTAAATGCCTCAGGATTCCACTGTAGCCGTTTTGCTTTCCCTGGGCTGTGCTGGAACAATGAAATGTCAGCAGGAGCAGCGGGTGGTGAAAGCCACTTCCCTCTGGGATGGGAAATGGGCATGGCTGTGGGTGCTTAACCCGGGATGAGCTGCGTAAAGGGGTTCAATAGTGACAGTGAGCGGTGCTCGCTGTGATGCACTGGCTTGTGTGGAGGGGCAGCACCTGGAGCTCCAGGGAGTGATGGGGATGAGGGGGTGAGGAAGCACTTCCCAAGCATAGGTTTACACTGGGAGCTGGGTTCCTGCGCTGAGGATGCTAGGGGTGATGTTCCCTGTGGAACCCCAGTGCTCCAGTGAGGGTTTGGCTCCTCCTCAGCACCCACTGGGAACCCCATTGGTTTTCCAGAGCTGCTTCTCCACCCTTCCCGCAGCATCACCCCTGCTGCCAAACCCCAGAACGTGATGGTACCGTCCCCATCTCGTGCCCCATGAGCAGAACCTGTCAGTGCACTCATTCTGTAATTAAAAGGATTCATTAAGGCAGCTGGAGCCAGGAATGTCGCAGGAGCTGGGATGCGCCAGCAGCCAGGACCGGCTCCATGCGGGACTGAGGGTCCTGGGGATGGGGATGGGGGGGGGGGGGGATTTTGACCAGATTCCCCTTTATCCATGAGGCTGGGCCACCTCTGTGCTCCTCACATCGTTTTCCAGATGTGGGGGTATCCACCAGGAGGGGAGGAGATGCTGGAGCAAAGCTGGAGCTGCTCCATGGTCCCTTCCCAGGTTGGACACAGGGGCTTGGAGCAAGCTGCTCCAGTGGAAGGGGTCCCTGCCCATGGCAGGGGTTGGAGCTGGATGGGCTTTAAGGTCCCTTCATCCCAAACCAGTCCATGGTTCTATCCTAGGGGATCAGTGCAGCCCGAAGGAGCCTGCTCTCCCTTAAAGAGGGCACCTCCTCAGGGCAGCCAGGCTCATCCCTTCCCTCCTGGGCTGGCTCCCCACTGTGGAGCCACCACCTCCCCTCCATGGCCCCATCCATGGGCATCCCCAGGCAGCCTCCGGAGCCATGCAGTGGGAGCAGTGGTTGATGTTTAACCCTGCAGGTTTAACTGGGCTCATTTAATTCCTCACCACGTTCTCCATGCTCTGTGCAAGCATCACCTCCATCCCCCTGTGTCCAGCTCCCGCAGAGCAGCTCATGGGAGTCATGGACCCAAGCGGCTTGGAGAAGAGCTCTAACCCCATCAGATCCAACCCTTACCCCAGCCCTGCCAAGGCCACCCCTAACCCATGGCACTGAGCCTGTTCCAATGCCTGCCCATCACCCATGGGTGCCCATGGAGGACAAAGGCTCCCACTGCACCCTCTGGTGCCCTTCAGCAGCGGCACCTTGGCAACGGGCATTGGCACAGCCACAGTGCAAACACCCTCAAGGGACAATCGCCAAGGTGACAGCCATGGAATGGGAATGCCAGGGTTGATCGTGCGGATCCGGGTTGGGTTTTCCCAATGGAAGGGACTGAGCTGGGGCTGCTCTGAATGGAGCCAAGCAGCTCTTCCAGACCTTGTGCTCATTGGAGCTGAGCTCCTGTTGTGTGGAGCTGCAGAACATCCATGGATGACCCTGCCTTGGGGGATGCGAACGCCACCGCTCCACCGTGAGCTGGTCACTGGGTCAGCCTCCCACATGGAGCAATGGGCTCGATCCCAGCCCTGGGCATCCCCCGTGGTGGGAACTGCACCCAGAAGGGGCTTGCGCATCCCTGGGAAGCCACTGTCCGGTGGGAAGCCGGCAGGGGAGGGTTAACGCGCTCGCACCATGGAACTGCTGCGAGCTGTGATTAGAATGCAGGGCAGCGCAGTGCGCTCGCCAGCCCGGATTCCAACCGACCCCATCGCTTCTCCCTGCGAGCAGCACATTCCGCTTGGCTCCGGGAGCTACCGGACAAAGCAGGAGCTGCACCCACGGCCCCGGCTCTGCCCCGCTCTTGTGCAACGCGTTCCCAACGGCCGCACTCGCACGGCGGGGAGGGGAAGGGCAAAGGCGCCGGGTTTGCAAGCGGGGGCTCCTGCTCCGTGGTACCCAAGGGGACCCCACAGCCCGTGGCTGGGGTCATCCGTGCATCCAGCCGGGAATGACTGAGGACTCTTTGGGGGCATCATCGGGAGGGTTTGAACTCCCTCTACGGAGGCAGGTCTGGGGTGTCCCCGGGTGCTGGAGCAGCGGGGCCTGTGCGGTGAGGATGCGCAGGGCGCTCGGGAGTTAACGCCTTTCCCGGCCCTATCCCACTTCCTCGCAGCCCGGCTCCAGCTGATCCCGAGCACGACCCGCGAGCGCTTGGCCGCGGCCGTTTCCGGTTTGGTTTTGTTGCCTTTTTCCTGTTCCACTCCGACAGGAGCCAGAATTCATTCGCTCCTCACCGGGGATCGCAGCCGGAGCCGCCGGCCTCGTCCTCCCCTGCTCCCGGGCTCATCCCAGCGGGAGCCGGCAGAGCCTCCCTGCCCCAATCCCGCCCCGATCCCGCCCCGATCCCGCTCACACCCGCACCATGTGGAATGTGTTTGTACACAGATGAGTAATAACAGTCGCCCGGAGCCAGCGCCAGGGATAAGGCAGCATCCGAGCCAGCCCCGCTCCCGGCGGCGGAGCCGTAAGTACCGCCCGCTCCGCTCTTCCCCCTCGCTCCTGCTGCTTTACGTCGCTGGGAGTGATTCCAGCCACAGGGAAAGGTGGCGGTGGGAAGGAGCTGCGTGTGGATGGATGGGGCCGTGCGTTCTCCCTGCCCACCAGCAGCCCGAGGCTGCGCCGCTTGCTCCCAGTTGATGGAAGTTCCACCCAGGAGTGTCTGGGGATTGGGATGAGGCGCTGGGACCGAGCAGGAGGGAGGGCAAAGAGCTCAAAGCCGCACTGGGTTCGGACAGCCTCAAACCCATGCGTGAGCAGGGAGCCCGGAGCAGCAGCAGCAGCAGGAGCAGCTCCCACAAAGCCGCTGTTGTTCTGCTGGGAGAGGTCTTGGCACGTCCCGTTCCCGAGTGCTCGGAGCTGCCGGGCTGCTCGCTCCCAGCCCTTTCCCTGCCCCGCCGTCAGGAGCAGTGAATCGTTAACTGCGTCGTGCTGGCCCTGCCATTGAAAGCCACCGGCTGGTGCTGGCACGGGAGCGGTGCCAGGGGCAGGCTGTGCCATGGGGCTGCGGGAAGCCAAGCCCATGGAGGGGCAGTGATGGGGTGACCGGGGATGGGTCACGGCTCCTCTCATCAGGGACAAGGCACAGCCTTTAATGGTGACAGGAAGCGTGGAGAGGGGCTTGGGACAGGGCCTGTATGGACAGGACAAGGGGAATGGCTCTAACCTGCCAGAGGGGAGACTGAGCTGAGCTCTTAGGCAGAAGCTCTTCCCTGTGAGGGTGCTGAGGCGCTGGCACAGGGTGCCCAGAGAAGCTGTGGCTGCCCCATCCCTGGCAGTGCTCAAGGCCAGGTTGGACACAGGGGCTTGGAGCAAGCTGCTCCAGTGGAAGGGGTCCCTGCCCGTGGCAGGGGTTGGAACTGGATGGGCTTTAGGGTCCCTTCAGCAGAACCGAGGCTGGGATCCTGTGAGGATGAGGACGGGGCAGGGGGGTGCTCGCAGCCACCCCGCGGCTCTGACGTGGCCCCGTCCCCACCCCGCGGTGGAAGAGCTCGTCCGGGGGAGGCGGCCCCGTGGGTGCGCCCGGCGCCGGTGACTCAGAGCGCTCCGCACCTCTGCGGGGCCGCACACGGGGACCGGCCCCGGTTCGTCCGGTTGTGCCGAGCGCGGGGCTGCCCGCAAACCGGCGCTGCCTCCCCGGGGTGAGCGGAGTCACCGGGGCTGAGCAGCATCCCCATCCCCATCCCCGTTCCCCCATGGACAGGAGTGGGACCAGCGCAGGGGCCGCAGGCTCCGCACAGTCCAACAGCCACCGGAACGTCCCCATTTAAGTCTTAATCTTTAACCAAAGCGGCTCCAGCTTCGCTTTAGGTCGGGTTTTAGCCCCGCTGCCTCGTTAATCTTTCCCCTCCCGGAGCCGCCCCCAGCCACCTCCCTCTCCCCGAGCACTCCCATGCAGGAGCCGGCGGGGCTTTGCCCCTGTTTGCTCTGGAGCTGCTCGGACACGCAGGGTAACGGCAGGGCCTGGGGAAGGGCAGCAAAGGGGCTGCGTTGGGACCAGCAGCAAAGGGGCTGCGCTGGGACCAGCAGCAAAGGGGCTGCGTTGGGACCAGCAGCAAAGGGGCTGCGTTGGGACCAGCAGCAAAGGGGCTGCGTTGGGACCAGCAGCAAAGGGGCTGCGTTGGGACCAGCAGCAAAGGGGCTGCGTTGGGACCAGCAGCAAAGGGGCTGCCCTGGGACCAGCAGCAAGGGCCGCGGGTGCTGGAGGGGGAACCAGGTCCCGTCCCGTCCCATCCCGGGGCTGAAGGTGCGGGATGGCAGCAGGGAAGCACCCAGGAGCAGAGCCCGGGAGGCTGGGGGGTTGCAGGGAGCCGGGAATGCGGTGCTGGGCAGGACATGGTCCTTATGGAACCTTTATTTCACAGCCCCGAGGTGGAGGCACAGGGGGCACCACCGTCAGCAGGGAAGGGATGGAGATGTGGGGCTGCGCTGTGGTGATGGGGTGTTCAATGGGGAGCTTCCCAGAGGGGACCTGCGGCCCCCGAACCCATGTGCAGGGCTTTCTGTGTGACCTCGAGGTGCTCCAGGATGGGGGTGCTGATGGGGTGATAACAGCGGTTCCAGTCCCTCTGGGTGGTCCCCATAGGGACATGCTGCCTTTTCTCCCCCTGCCCCTTTTGGATACAGGGTGCCATCTCCCCTCCCCATGCCATGGGATCCCTGCAGGAAGCATTTGCCACGTGTGGGTTCGGGATCTCCCAATGGAACACAGTGCCACATCCCCATGGATGCTTGTCTCCCCCAGGCCACCCATCCTGAGCCCGGAGAGCATCACTTCAGCCATCTCCATCCCGTGGCGTGTGAGATGAGTTCAGGCGGGATGTGAGGCACCATCAGGGCTCTCCACAGGGAAGCTGAGCCAAAAGCATCCCTCGGAGCTGGATCCTCAACCCACACGATGCTGAGCATCAAGCTACCCCGGCTGCTCAGCATCAACCAAGTGCCTAAGGTCAGAGAGGAGCTTTCCTTCCCCAAGCCTGAGGTTTGGGAGGGTTTTGGGGGGGGATAAGTGGGAGCAGCGTGTTCAGTGTCCATATCCCTTGGGAAGGGCTCAGCCCCTCCATGGAGGACCCAGCTCTGTCCTTGCAGCAGGGCCCAGGTCTCCATCCTTTTGGCACCCTTGAACCTCGTCCAACTGCCCCCCCCTGTGCCCTGCAGGGGTACCAGGAGCAGGGCATCCTCTTTGGGTATCGCCCACCCCGGAGCTCGGCAGCCGATTGCCTCCTCAGCGTCTTCCAGATGACGAATGAGACCCTCAACATCTGGACCCACTTTGTGCCTGCCTGGTGGGTACCATCCCCTGGGGCTTCAGCATCCATGGCAGGAGGGGTTGGGTCTCCGTGGGGAGAGCAAGGAGCAGGGATGGGGACCCCCGTGGGTGCGATGCTGTTCTCTGTCCCATAGGTACTTTGTGTGGACCCTGGTGGGGCGGCTGCAGGGCCCAGGGGGCCGGGAGGACCCCAATGCCTGGCCCCTCCTCGCCTACCTCCTGACCTGCTGCATCTACCCCTTGGCCTCCAGCTGTGCCCACACCTTCAGCACCATGTCCACCCGCACCCGGCACATCTGCTACTTCTTTGACTACGCTGCCCTCAGCATGTACAGCCTGGGTAAGGGTGGGTGGGAGGGCAGAGGTGTCCATGGGTGCTGGTCCCCAGGAGCTGCAGCATCAGGCTGAACGCTCCTACCCATGGACAAGCAGAGATGGAAGCTGACTGTGTGCAGTGTCCGTTTCTCCTCTTCCTCCTCCCTGAATCCTGATGCTTGGACAGAGCCTTGGGTGACGTGGTCCAGTGGATGGTGTCTCTGTCCATGGCAGGGGGATGGAACTGGATGATCTTAAGGTTCCTTTCCACCCCAAACCACTCAGGGATTCATCTATGATACCACTACAAACAGTAACCGGGGGCTGGGTTTTGTACTGGGCAGTCCTGGGATGGAGGCCTGGCTGTGGGACACTGCAGTCCTTGCGGTAAAGTGAATAAGGGTAAAAGAGCAGATTAAAGACAAGTGGGGGGGAAGTCAATGGCACCCCTCTGGGGACAAGCCCAGGGGAAGCAGCAGCAGCCACCAGGGTCTTTGCATGGCCCATGGAAAAGCACCTGCAGGAGCTGGTTGTGGGAGCATCTCTTGATGCTCCCCTGGGCCACCTTCATTCATCCCTCCCTGTCCTGTTGCCAAACCCAAGCTCCAAGGTCCCAAGCAGTGCTGGTGGGACCGGATCTCACCGCATTCCTCCCCTGTTCCCAGGATCCGCCCTGGCGTACTCAGCGTACATCTTCCCGGCGGGATGGGTCGACAGCACCTTCCATCACTGCTACGTGCCCATCGCCGTGTTCAACACTGTGGTCAGCACCAGCCTGTCCTGCTACTCCAGGTGAGCTGCAGCATCCCCAATGGGTACTGTTACTGAAGGGCTTCAGTGAGTTCAGGACAGGGGGAAAAGGGGACTCCTGGGTTGGAAACGGGCTGCCTGTTGGCACTAAGAGAGACCGATGCTCACAAATGCAACAGGAAGGAAGTAGCTTTAATCTGTGGAGGTTTTGAAGGTCATTTCCTATGGTGATGCCTGGCAGGAGAACAAGTGGCTGTGTGGCTGTATGTGTGTGTATATGCACATCTGTGTGTCTGTATGTGTGTGTATATACACATCTGTGTGTCTGTATGTGTGTGTGCAGGTGTGTTTATACATGTCTGTGTGTGTATGTGTGTGCAGGTGTGTTTATACATGTCTGTGTGTCTGTATGTGTGTGTATATACATCTGTGTGGCTGTATGTGTGTATATATACATCTGTGTGTCTGTATGTGTGTGCAGGTGTGTTTATACATGTCTGTGTGTCTGTATGTGTGTGTAAGTGTGTTTATACATGTCTGTGTGTCTGTATGTGTGTGTTTATGCATGTCTGTGTCTATGTGTGTGTGCAGGTGTGTTTATACACATCTGTGTCTATGTGTGTGTGCAGGTGTGTTTATGCATGTCTGTGTGTCTGTATGTGTGTGTTTATGCATGTCTGTGTGTCTATGTGTGTGTGCAGGTGTGTTTATACATGTCTGTGTGTCTGTATGTGTGTGTTTATACACGTCTGTGTCTGTATGTGTGTGTTTATGCATGTCTGTGTGTCTGTATGTGTGTGTAGGTATGTTTATACATGTGTGTCTCTGTGTGTGTGTGCAGGTGTGTTTATACATGTCTGTGTCTCTATATGTGTGTGTGCAGGTGTGTATATGCATGTCTGTGTGTCTGTATGTGTGTGCAGGTGTGTTTATACATGTCTGTGTGTCTGTATGTGTGTGTGCAGGTGTGTTTATACATGTCTGTGTCTATCCATGCGTGCAGCAGGTTTGCAGGGCAGCCGCAGCCTTCTCACAGCCGGTTGCATCACTCCCATAGCACGAGCAGCTCCATGGCTGTTCCTGGATGCCATTGGGCTCCTTGTTAGGAATACCTCAAGCGCCTGCAGTGCTGGCCTGCCTGGGGCCCATCTCCTTCATGGGGAAGGCTGTGTTAGGGGAGCCCTCGCGTGTGTCCCTGCACCAACAGGCAGTTTGCTGCACAGGAGGCACAGTCCCTGCTCCCAGGAGCGCTGTGAAGCACTGGGCATCGCTCCCACCTCCCATCCTGTGGTTTGGGGTGCCTCTGGTACCATGCCTGTGGTCACTCATCACAGCATCACAGAACCCTGGGGGTCTTTCCTCCTGCTCCCCCCCCCTCCAGCACAGGGCTGTTTGGATGTCTCAGCAGGGATAAAGATGCTCCCACGCCCTGGGGAAGGCAGCAGGAGGGAATCACACTGCAGGGTGGGATGCAGCGACGCATCCCTCTGAGAGGGAGAGTGCTGAGCTCGCCATAGTCCTGCACATCTGGCTCATTTAC
Source organism: Neopsephotus bourkii (assembly GCF_033783945.1). Classification (NCBI taxonomy): domain Eukaryota; kingdom Metazoa; phylum Chordata; class Aves; order Psittaciformes; family Psittacidae; genus Neopsephotus; species Neopsephotus bourkii. The sequence goes on along the minus strand of NW_026902048.1, from coordinate 187,241 downwards.
TGTCTGCTCAGTGCAAGGGCATTCTCTCACCTTTTGGTCTGGTGTGGAAGATTTGGCCCTATCCCTGCTGTTACTGAGCAGTACTGCAAACTGAAGGATTTCTCTTGGACCCCTCAGTGCATGAGGCCAGCCAGAGCTTGGTATTTTTGCCTTATATTCGTCATTTCTTTCCTTCTTTTTGTCTCTTTTCCCCCTCTTGTCTTTGTCTCGGGCATCTCTGTTGTCTCGTTAGATGGGCTTAGCAAATGAAGCTCATTGAGCATGCTACTTACCACTGGAACATAACACACAGGAAATAATCAGCAACTTGAGATCAGTCCCAGGTTAATTTGGATTGTTTAAAAGAACAAATATTGCTCAGCATCCCCCTGCTACAGAACCATGCATACGGGTGTCCCCTTGGCCTATCCCTACATCCCTTGTCCCAAGCCCCTCTCCAGGTTTCCTGCAGCCCCTTTAGGCACTGGAGCTGCTCTAAGGTCTCCCCTTCAGGAGCCTTCTCTTCTCCAGGCTGCCCCAGCACCAGCCCAGCACAAGAGGGGCTCTGGGCTCAAGCTGAAGCCAGCCCCTGGGGAGCTGCTCCAGGCGCTGTGCAATGGGTGGCGATGCTGGGAGGGACCTGCCCGGGCAGAGCAATGCTGCTGGGGCTGCTCTGCAGCCGCTCCCTGGGCTGGGCTCTGCGGGCTGCCGGGGTCACTGGAGGGGAGAGGCAGGAGCAGGGCACACGCAGGGCAGGGTCAGAGTGATTTGTGCTCACACCATCAATGCTGGCTTACCTGAACCCGCTGAGCTCCTGTGCCACGGCCAAGCGCAGCAGCAGAGCATCCTCAGCCTCTCCAGCTGCCCCATGAAGGTCAATGTGAATGATGGGAGGATGCAGCGTTGGGATTTGGCAGGGACTCACCGAGGGGCATCTGAAGGAAGGTGTTGATTTGTTGATCTTAAGGTCCTTTCCAATCCAAACCATTCTGTGAGCCCTGTGCAAGCAGAGAAACCTGAATGGGCTTTTCATGGTGAGAGCAGAGCACACATGGGCTCTGCTACGTCTCAAGCCATCTGCTGTGAAGAGAGCACTGCGCTGGGGTTATGGGGGCTCTGTTTGGGCAATGTCCTACATCTCATCACCATGCTTTCCTGCAGAACAAAATGCAGGACATTATTCCCTGCCCAGACGTGCACTTTCCTCCTCATCTATGGTATGACTATAGCCAACAGGCTGCTGCTTCCATTAGAATGGTGAGGTCATTGAAAAGTAACTTGGTTAACTCATTTAGGTTGTGATTTCGGTAACTCTCTTTGTTCATTCTCTGCAATGGCAATCACCAAGCCTTGGTAAGGTGTAAAAAAGGAGGATGCTCTCCCATTTCATGCATTTCAGCCATGAGCTGTGATACAGCTTAACTAACAGGGATGAACACAGCCCGAACGCAGCATTACCTACCAAGCCTTCCAAGCCAAGGCAGGTGTGTTCTCCTTGATTGCTGAGCTCAGAAAGCTCAGATTCAAAACCAAGAGGGAAAACTCAGTTAAAAACCTGACACAGGAGAGATTTAGATTAGATATTAGGAAATCATTCTGCCCTATGGGGTGGTCAGGCCCTGGCACAGGTTGTCCACAGAAGCTGTGACTTCTAAATCCTTCCTCCCTCAGCTCAAGGCTCCCCACATGAGCTGAGGGTGGTCTCAGCTTTAACACCCTCAGTGCTGCCCTGCCTGAATTCACAGTGTTGATGGGACGGTGACTGTGCAATGTCTGCACTGCAATCCCAGCAGTGGAATCCAGACTAATGGAATCCAGGCTAATCCGCAGGGCTGTGCCATGGGAATTACCTCCTGTGTTTCCCTCTAGGTTTCTGGAGGTGGAGCGGCCCGTGTTCAGCAAGGCTTCCCGCATCCTGGCCTTCGCCTACCCGTACCTCTTCGACAGCATCCCTCTCTTCTACAGGGTACGGCTCCCTGTGGTCACAGCACCAGGACGGGTTGGGAATATCAACTGCTGCATCTGAGCCTGGAAATACTTGGGAAAATATCCCCTTTTTTATAAAGGAAAACAAACTCCGGCAGGAAAGGGATTGGGTTATTTCTTCCTGCACCTATTGACAGGCAGATTCCTTCCACTTCAAAGCGCCGCGCTCAGATTTTGCCCAGGCTGGAAAGTTACTGCCTCAGAAAGCTGCCGGTTTTCCAGTTCCTCAACTGGAGCAGGATGGGGATTTTGCTACAATGAGGACTAAGGATGTGTGGGGCTGGGATTTACACGAAGTAGAGGTGATGGCTGTTGTATTGAGCCCTGGATGTTGGGCAATGGGCAGCCAGAGGTGATGGGGGCGCAGGGAGCAGCTCTGCCTCCTTTAACGTGTTGTTCTCCTCCCTTTGCATGGTCCCCCTGTGTGGATGCCCCTCTGCTGCTGCAGTTCTACCTGTGCATGGCAGAGAGCTGCACGGAGGCTGCCATCCCAGTCCATTATAAGCACACCGCTTTTGCCTTCCTCACTTGCTTCATCTTCGCCAGCCATCTGCCAGAGCGACTCGCACCAGGACACTTTGATTATATCGGTAAGTGCCAAAGGGTGGGTTGGAATTGTTTCCTCATTATTTGCAGGGAGAAAGCACATTAATGCACGAGTGATGCCCAGAGGTTGTAATTCATTCCCTGCTGGAGATTCAATATGTGGTTTTACATATGAGATAGAGCAGTCCTGCCTCGATAAAGCAGGAACAGCTCCAGAAACGTGCTGCTTCCAAAATGGGTTAGAAGGGTTTGTGACCACAAAGCACTCGTTTCTCATGCAAAACCCTTCAGCTGTGGCATAGCACTGCTTCACAGTGTCAGGGCGCTGCAGGGACAGCCTCCAAGGAGACCCTAACCCTAACCCTAACCCTAACCCTGTTCCCCCCATCATGCCATGCACAAGCACAGTGCTCCTTCGTGCCTCCAGGAGCGCAGCAGTGAGCTGCCCAAAGTGACTGAAGCCCTCAGTGAGTGCTTCTGGCTTTGCTGCAGGGCACAGCCACCAAGTTTTCCACGTCTGTGGGATCATCGGCACGCACTTCCAGATGGAAGCCATCATGATGGACATGGCTGAGCGGCACGACCGGCTCCTGCCCTCCTCGCTGCTTCCCTCCTCCCTGCAGACCCTCGCCTCCATGGGCATCTGCATGGCCATGAACCTGGCTGTCATCGGGCTCTGCTCCATGTCCCTGCGCTTCATGCCAGAGCCTCTGCAGAGAGAAAAGCCACACAAGCATTAGGCTTTGGGTCTAGATGGCGTTTATGCTGCTCCATGGGACAGACCCCAAACAAGACGTGGATGGGTGAGGAGTTTCTTCACCTAAACTCTCTGAGAAAAGGTTTATTGACCATTTTCTCAAGAGCAAACCACAATTGCACTGGTTTTGTACATATAGCTTCCAAGCTGGGGACATGATGAAATGCTCTTAATCAAGTTGCTGTTTTACCACAAGATGTATTTAAAATACTCATAACTTCTTCTCTCAAAGGGAAATAAGTGCTAATACTTCCCAAAGCAATAGGCATTCCCCAGGTCTGCCTTACGGAGCAATCAGGGAGGCAAGGGAACGTGAGCAATGCATCTGGTCACACAGATGTCATTGGTTTAAACCAACAGCCAAGCCTCTTTAGTGAAGGCATGTCCAATGGCTTTCCCTGGGGCTCCTTAACTAAGGTTTTCACCTTGAAAGTGGCATTATATTGAGATTAAAACCTCAAATACCTGTGTTACACAGCCTTACACTAAACCCAAGTGCCTGACAAATGTGGAATTGAGACCAGAGTTTGGTTATTGTTTTAAATTCAGCTATTTTTAATCATGACCCAAAAAGAGTTATTCCAGGAGAACTCACCATAGGAATTCCATTCTCCTCTAGAATGGCTTTATTTTGGGTCCAATTCTGGTGCTTAGGTAAATCCTGGGAAATGAATGTCCATGGGGGAGCTGAGCTCCTGCCTGTAGCTGCTTGGTGGTTGATGCAGCGCCAAGCAGAGCATGGGTGGCTCTGTCCTTCCCTCCTGGCACAGACACCTCCGTCCTGGTCATGGCTGGGCTCCTTCCCTAACCCCATTTGTGGCATCAGACATGAGCTGAGCAAGAAGCAGGAGCCTGTGCAGTGTAGAGCCATGAGCTGTGTCGGCTGAAAGGCAGGATTTGGAGCGGCTGATGCACAGTGGGGGTCAAACCCTGTCATTTTAAGGCATTCCCAGAGTTAGACCTCAGCTCACCCAGCATCAGCCCTGCACTCTGCCTGTCCCTCCTGGCTCTCCTTGCCGCTGTGTCTGGATTTAGCAAGGAGAAGCAGAGTGCATGGAGAGAGCCCGGAGGTGCCAGCTCAGCTGGGATGGAAGCTGTCACCTTGGATTTACCAACACTGCACACGAGGTACAGGAACGTGCGATGCAAAGCTGACTGCTGGGGAATGGGATCGAGCTCCTTGATAATCATACGGGTGTGACATTTGGTGGGTGTAGAATTGCCTCTCTCAAGGTATAACTGATGCACTTTTGAGTGACAATACAACGGCTCATTGCATCTATCATGGGACAAGGAACTCTTTTTGAGAAACAGCTTTCTTTTGAAAGCTGACCAAGATTTCTATTAATATTTATAAGCACTGGAACGTAATTGTTTATTCAACAGTTTTATTGCATTAAAAGAGAAAACTAATATAACTCTCGCACTGACCTACACCAGCCTGACTTGTATAGCTCCATATAAATGCTGCCTGTGGAAATTAATCACTCCAGAGATAATTGCTAATGATTGCAAAGCTTCTTTACTTGATGTGACCGGGATGGAATCTGGCTCTGCGTGCAAGGCGTTATCAAAGAGGCTGTCCAATTTACATCGATCCTTACACAGTGTTTCTTGGTTGTTTTATTTGTGGATTTGGGAAGTTCTCTCCTCCTCCTCAGGTGAAATTATGTGTAGGAAAATGACATGAGAATACATTACACTGTATTTTCCATTACCATTCTCCCTCTGGATCCTGCAGCGCTTTGTAGGGACCCTTTGTCTGGCATATACTGGATGAGTGACTGTTTGCTCTTGACGCAGCCGGATTCCTTCTGCAGTTGGAGATGGGCCTTCAAAAACCTATTGAATGTACTAAATTCTATTCACAGAAAGAAATAAAAGCAGTGTCAGATTGTTACGATAACACAGGATATGTATTTATTGGCACCTGTTCCATTGTGTATCTGCACCCCATCCAGAGCAAATCCCAAACAGAACTTAATGACCGGGCACAGCTTCCCTGGGCACCCTCACAGGGAAGAGCTTCTGCCTAAGAGCTCAGCTCAGTCTCCCCTCGGGCAGGTTCAAGCCATTCCCCTTGGCCTGTCCCTACAGGCCCTTGTCCCAAGCCCCTCTCCGGGTTTCCTGTAGGTCCCTGCAGCCCCATTTCACCAGTGTTAGGCTGCAGGGTGAGGGTGGTGTGATGGTGGGACTGCTCCTGAGGCGGTCGGGTCCCTTGGGCTGTTTGAATCCTTCATGTGTGCTCTGAGATCATTCAGAAACTCAGGTGTTTCAGTGTTTGGAAGCGAAGGCTGGCCCACGCACTGCTGCTAGTGCTCCCAGTAAAGAATTAGAGCCAGCGTGGTGGCATTGTTGTGGATTTACTCATTTGCTTTTCCCTTAAGGGGGTAAACTTACTGACTTGAATTGATTTGCACCAAACCAGACCTGTCTGTGGTTTAAGGGAGGCTGAGCTCAATGCACTGAAGCCTTCAGAGCTGCTGCCCAGGGCTTGAAGCCAAGCGGCTTCATCCATCAGCCCAGCCTCCCCTCTGAAGGGCACGCAGTCAGCTCTCCGATGGCGCTGCGTGTCCCGGTTTCTCACCCACGGCTCGCCTCCACCCCATCGGCCTTGTTCCGCGGCCGAGCACTTCCTCCAGGCTGGGAAGGAACGGGTTCACCTCCGGGCAGGCAGTGACCGGCTGGGCCACGCTGCTTCCCCGTGCTGTCCTTGTCCCTGCACAGTGGAGCTGGCTGGGGAGGGGATCCCGGTGGGAATGGGGGGGAAGAGCCGCTTCCCGGTCCCTGCGGGCCACCACGGCCTGGGCACCGCGGCTTCAGCCGTTCGCCTGCGGCAGAGCCGAGCTCCGGGCCCACCCAGGCGGGCTCACCGGTAGCCCCGCGCTCACCACAGGCCGCAGCGAGCCCTCGGGGTTTCCTCCGCGCCCGGGCCCCGCTTGGCCTCAGCGCTCCGGGGGCGCTGGCGCAGGGCTCGGCCCTCACCGGCTCCTCCGGGCCGCGACTCCTCCCGGCCAGCAGGGGGCAGCCGCGCTCCGAGACGCACCCTATGGCGTCGTCATAGCAACGCTTGAGGCGGGGCGGGGAGGGCGCCGGCGTCGCCCCTTACGCAGCGGCGCTTCTGGGCGACGTGAGCGCTGATTGGTTAGATTTAAATCGCAGCGAGCGCGCCGGTGGCGGTTGCGGCAGAGCAGAGCTGGGCAGGGAGCGCAGCAGCCGTCGCCTTCTATCGCGACATGAAGGCAGCGTGAGTGTGATCCCGGCCTCCTTCCCCTCTCCCCCCCTGCCCGGCGGCGGGGGTCGGGCCCGGTGCTGCCCGGCTGGGACCGGTGCTGCCCGGCTGGGCCCGGTGCTGCCCGGCCCGGCCCGTGGTGGCCGCTCACGCCTCTCCTTCCCTCAGTAGAATGAGGACGCCGTGGAGGCCGGTGCCGAAGAAGCCATCGAACCCCTGCGTGAGGGATCCCGTGGGGGTGAGTGCGGGGCTCCGAGGGTTGCGGGGTCCCTCCGGAGCTGCGCTCCCAACGGGCCCTGTGCCCCTCTTCCCTCCCTGCGCAGGTGTACTGCAGGGTGAGGCCGCTGAGCCGCCCGGACCAGGAGTGCTGCATCGAGGTGATCGATGAGACCACGGTGCAGATCCACCCGCCCGAGGGATACCGGATATTTCGCAACGGGGAGTACCGGGAGGTAACGGCTGGCGTCGGTGAAGAGCTTGGAGGGGGGGACCTCGCCTTGGGGCTGGGCGGGAGGGGATGTTTTCCAGCCTGGAACTGAGGCTTGAGGTCCTTCACCCTGCTTTGTGCTGGCTTGGGGCATCTCTAGTGTGCAAATCAGCAGCTTTTGCTGTTAGAGAAGCGCATTTTCAAACCCAGAAAACCACCTAGAGCAAAGCCACCCATTGCCTTAACTATCCAATATGGTCTCTGTAGACAAAAAGGCTTCTTCTGCGGGGTAGAGGAAGGAACACAGGTGAAGTGGGAAGAAGCTCTTCCCTGTGAGGGTGCTGAGGCACTGGCACAGGGTGCCCAGAGAAGCTGTGGCTGCCCCATCCCTGGCAGTGCTCAAGGCCAGGTTGGACACAGGGCTTGGAGCAAGCTGCTCCAGTGGAAGGGGTCCCTGCCCATGGCAGGGGTTGGAGTTGGATGGGCTTTAAGGTCCCTTCCAACACAAACGAGGCTTGGGGTTCCATGAAATGTTTAGATTCCTTGAAGGACTAATTGAAAGAAACCAGCTCTAAACTGAACTAGACACAAATGAATTAATCCTTGATTTATCCTGGACGGATGTTTCCTAGGAAAGGAGGCTTTTGGCCATATGTGTGGTATGGGGAGCCAGAGCAATGTAACTCTGGACAGGAAAAATGAAGGCTAAAAATGATATATCTTCTATTTCTAGACACAATATTCCTTTAAAGAGGTGTTTGGCACCCTCGTTGCTCAGAAGCAGCTCTTTGACGTGGTGGCTAAACCTCTAGTGGAAGATCTCATTCGTGGGAGAAATGGTAAGCAAGAACTTGTTCTCTACCCCTTGCCTGTCTGCTGTGCAGTTTGTGTTACTGTGACTTCATGTGTCTCCAGGTTCCTTAGGTTGCCTGGGCAAAAACATGTGTATCTTGTTTGCCATGGACTAGTTGTGGTTCAGCATCCTCGGAAGCTCTTCTTGCCTTTTACTGCATCTAAACCCATTTATCTTTGTGTGTTACTTTACTGTGAACTGTTTAAAAGGAGATAGTGATTTTCCCAAATACATTTGACCCAGGAAAGATGGGGGGTTTGGTTATAACTGAGCTGTTTCTTGACACAGCAAGCAGGATTAACTATCTTTACTGTCCCTTCTAGGTCTCCTTTTTACATATGGTGTGACAGGCAGTGGGAAAACACACACCATGACAGGATCTCCTGGTGATGGAGGACTTCTCCCTCGGTGTTTGGATATGATCTTCAACAGCATAGGACCCTTTCAGGCCAAGCGATTTGTGAGTGGTTTTGTGCTGCATTCTCCATTCTGTTGCCTGTAACAGCTTAAACCCACTATTAAAGCCTTCTGTTCCAAGTGCTCCTGTCCACTCCTGTGGCTGGAGCACTTTAAAACCAACCAAAAAGAACCCACACCCTTCAGATTTGAGGAGCTGGGCTGAGGAGGCAACTAGGATGGACATTCCATGAAGGTGTACGGTGTGGCTGGCCTTATAATTGTTGCTCATTCTTCAATTAATAATGAAAAGAGGAAGCTTTCTGGGTTAGGGAATGAGATCTAGCCACAGGATACAAAGCCACAGGAAACCTTATCGAAAATGATATAGATGTGAGGCTTGTGGTCAAATATATCTGGATTTTGTTATCTAAATATATTGGAAATAACACTGCAAGTCTTTTCCTTGCTTGTGTGCAGCTTGGGAGCGTCTATGGGTTGTTATCTCAGAAACACCTAGTTTCTGTCGGATCTACTTCACGTTAGCTAGCAGACAATGAGGGGCATGAGGTGTGTTAGACATGGTGTGTGCCAGACAGCTTGATCAAATAATTTGGTTTGCTGCCCAACACTTATGTTCTCTAATGCTTGTTGCTGTATTGTCTGAACATACTCGCTGCTCAGGTGTTTAAGCTTGATGACAAGAATGGTGTGGACGTTCAGTGTGAAGTAGATGCCCTATTAGAGCGCCAGAAAAGAGATGCCATGCCTATTCCAAAAACTCCACTGGGCAAGTAAGTTGCTATTGTAACATGCAGAATCTATTGAATTCCTATAAATGTTATTCTGTTGTTGTGGTTTTAGCTTATCTTGGTCTCATTATCCTTTCCTTCAAAAAAAATAAAGACAAATGTTAATGGGAAGTTAGGGTATTGCATGGGGCTTGACGAGTCATATAAATGTTTTGATTAAAAGACTTGGAATCAGGTGACAGAAGTCTAACCCGAGTGTAAGTGAATTTACCAGGCAGGAATGCTGTGAAGTTAAACTTGGGGATATTCTGCAAAGGAGTGATTTGCTGAAAGGAGGATAGGAGTGTTGACTGGGATTTTGCAAGGCGTTTCTTGTTGACACCAAGTCCAGCAGTGTCAGATGGGAGTTTATCTACTTAATTTTCACACTGCTTTTTTTAATGGGGCGTCACTGGGTGTGCTGTCATTAGTTGCTGGTGTGAGCATTTCCCAACTCACAGCATGTAATCTGTCAGTAGATGTGCTTTTTCACTGCCTTGTCACTGGCTGCGGATGCTTCATTACAATCACTTCTTGTGTGTGTCCAACAGGCGACAAATCGATCCGGAATTCGCAGATATGATCAATGTGCAGGATCACTGCAAAGTGGAAGACGTTGATGAAGATAATGTCTACAGTGTCTTTGTCTCCTATATTGAGATCTACAACAACTACATATATGACCTCCTGGAGGAAGCTCCCTTTGAGCCTATAAAACCCAAGTTAGTTTTATGAATACCATTACTCCTACTTTAGTTGTGCTTTTGCAGGAGCTACAATATGGCTTTGCAGCTGGAATCTTGGCAAATGTGGCTCAATTCATGGGAATCATTTAAAAAAATCACATGAAAAAGGTGATGGCAAAGGAGGCCAGACAATAGTATTCAAGTGTGCCAAGTGCTGATGGCTGTTCTGCTGCTAAGACTTGGCACTCCCATCCCTGTTATAATGGGAGATTAATATGCAAATATTTAATTTGTTAGGCAGTGTGTTGTATCCCACTGAGATTCTAAATCTCTTCATGCTATTCTGTGAGTACTATTCCTAGCAGGCGACTGCCACTTGGAGTCAGCCATTCCTTAGCTGACACTTTATTTTCCTGGAAACAGTGTATTGGGTGGAAGTTGCTGTTTTGTTGATTTATAGTTAGTGCGAGTTTGCATAGGATTTCTCTTGATGTCAGTAGTTTCCCATGAAACCAGAAAGGGATTGTCTCATAAATGAAATTTGCGATATTTTGGGGGAAGGTCTGTACTCAACTGATGTCTAAAATTGATCCTAAAGTTGGTGAATCTTGAGGCTGTCAGAAAAAGCTGTCTGCAAAACAGACTTTGGATACATTGGTTTTCATCCTAAACCCATTAAAGCAACCCCCCTGCCTGCCCATTGGTACATGTGTTAATTAAAGAGTTGGCTGATTTACAAAGACTAACTAGAGCAAAACGTCAGGAGTTGTCTCCAGGGCACTGGCTGGGAAAGGGTTTGAATCTCTGGGAATGCTTTTTAAACAAGTATGAAATTATTGGCTTTAGTATTCTGCTAATACCCAAAAATCAGCCTATGAGGAGTCTTGGGTTGTTTCTATTTATGGAAACTGCAGTCTGTTATATGTGAAATGAGTTTTAGACACAAGATGAATGACTTAATATTTCTTTAACCCTGTTTTTTTGGTAGGTGGAACAATTGCAACACTCCTGTGCGAAATGGTGACTTTATGTATGTGCACAAGCATATTATTGCCAATACTGAAAAGTGACCTTTCCTTTTAGTAGAAGCAGAAAGCAAACTTGACCGGCTCTCTGTCTCTTCTTGCTTTCCTAGCAATTATAGAACACTGCTGAAGCCATCTTGCTTCTGTATGCATGTAGAAAAACAATAGCTACCACCCAAACCCATGATTTCTAGTAAGAATTGCAATTAAACATAGCTTCTCAATTAAAGCAGTAGCTGAAGTGTAACTAATCTTGGCTGAGTGTGTGTCCATGTACTTGCACTTCCTCTTCCATCTGCTGTATGGATAATTGACCTGTTCAGTCTGAGTTTTGTACTTAAACAAAAGAAAATTTCCATGACAATGTATTATACCAAAAACTCAATGCTGGTGGTGTCTATTTCTTTTGTTTCCTCTCTGTCCTTAAGACCTCCACAGTCCAAAACACTTCGTGAGGACCAGAATCACAACATGTATGTAACAGGATGCACAGAAGTAGAGGTGAAATCTACAGAAGAAGCTTTTGAAGTGTTCTGGCGAGGTAAGTCTTGCACTCCAACTTCTGAAATGCAGTGCAGATCTGTAATCCTTTACCCTAACATGCTGAAAACAGACTGGCTTTGCCAGGTGGCGAGCCTGTGAGGTAAAACAGGGCCTTGGAAGGATTGTTTCTGTTCTAAACAGGTCAAAAGAAGAGGCGGATTGCAAACACGCAGCTGAATCGAGAATCCAGTCGTTCTCATAGTGTTTTCATGATAAAGTTGGCTCAGGCACCGCTTGATGCAGATGGAGACAACGTGCTGCAGGTGAATTCCAGGGCACAGCTCTGCGTGTGTGTGTGTGCATGTAGGTTGGAAAAGGCTCTGAACCATAAAGCATGGCCCACCAAAACCACTCCTGTGTCTTGAGCGTTAGCAACTTCAATGTGAAGGAAATCAAAGTTATTGAATTTCAAGTCTCTTAACAGAATTGGTCTTCTCTTTGTAATGAAAGCAGGATGTTAAAAGAGAGCACAAAGCTGCTTATTTGGCTTTTACCTCTGCTGCTTTTAAGCAAAACCTGTTAATCTAAGAAGTGGAGGATTTGAATGAGTACAGTTGTATCTGTCTTGTGGCCCAGGACGAGGGGATCTGCTAAATTTGCCCACCAGAAGAGCTTGTGGTACCCAGCTTCTTGCATTAAGGGCTATAAGAACATGCTCAGACCTTATTTAAAGGCAGAACATGCATTCTTTTAAAGTGTGCATACTAGTTTAGGTCTGGGAGGTGAGGGGGAGCTCCCCACCCTGTTAAAAGGAATATGTTGCTGATCTTAGCCTAATGTAATTTTTCTTCTGTAACAGGATAAAGAGCAGATAACTTTAAGCCAGCTGTCTTTAGTTGATCTGGCTGGAAGTGAAAGAACTAATAGAACAAAAGCTGAAGGGAACAGGTTGCGAGAAGCAGGTATGTAACCACCTTTAGACTTCCTGGTAATTGTATGCGCTATTAGATCTACTCCTAGAAAAGATGTTGTAGGAAGAATTGAAGTGTTCTATTGTTTCATTTGATGACTTTTAAATACTCCAGTTTGGAAACCAGCAGTTTTTAGTAGCAGTTACTCTGATACTTCAGTTAATTACAGCAATTAGGTGTAACAAATAGAACTTAAATTGAGGCAATTTGTTCTTAAACTGCTAAACAGTTTAGCAATGTGATCCAGAAAGCTGCTTACATCATTGTTCTGCCTTGTGGGCTTTTTCTTTTTTTGGCTTTAAGGTAATATTAATCAGTCCCTGATGACATTAAGAACATGTCTTGAAGTCCTGCGGGAAAACCAAATGTATGGAACAAATAAGGTATGCAACCCCTTATCTAATCACCTATTGGCTTGACAAGCATCTGGCATAATGGAAGGTTTCTATGTCTTTCATGTACTTTATTTTCAGATGGTTCCATACAGAGATTGCAAACTGACTCATCTCTTCAAGAACTATTTTGATGGTGAAGGGAAAGTGCGTATGATTGTGTGTGTTAACCCCAAAGCTGAGGACTACGAAGAAAGCCTGGTAACTTCCTTGCAGATCTTACCCTGTTCTCTCCTTTTTTCATGTTTGTCACTGAATTCTTCTACTGAGTAGATGTGAAGAATAATAATTTCTGTTGCTTGGGCACTTCATTTGATCAAGTAGAAAATAACTTGAGCTGTGACTGTACAGTTGGTTTTATGGTCCCTTTGGGGGCTGAGGTTGGGAAGGGGTGACTGGGAAGGCTTTTGGATACTCCAATCCCAAAGTATCTAGTTGAGATTATAGCTTGATACTGTCTCTAATACTTTCATTGATGTACAATCTCACTTAGAGTGGCTTGCCTCTTGGTTAGTTTTAGTGTTCAGCTTGCTTTTGTTCTGTTGCAGCAAGTGATGCGCTTTGCAGAGATGGCGCAGGAGGTTGAAGTGGCAAGACCTACTGACAGACCCATCTGTGCCCTGACGCCGGGCCGGCGCTTCAGGAATCAGGACTTCAGAGAGGAGCTCCAACGGAAGCTGGAGATGAGGGGGGGCCCAATAAATGAAGGTAAATGCTAGAATACTGGGTGGTTACAACAGGTTTTTTCCTGTTGGCAGTTTCAGGCTATTTTAAAACAAATTACTTGAGCCTTGGATGTGCAAAAGGAGCTTAGCTTTGAGCCTCCTCTGCGATAGGCACAGTTTTCATCCAGCTGTGCTACTTGTAGCATAAACCTAGATACTGTGGAAGTGTTATTGTGATGAGTTGAATTCATGCTCCTATTATTACAGCCCCCGAAAGGAAATTGTGCTGGGGATGATACTTTGTTTCTGTATGCTTAGGGCTTCCTTTAGGAATTGGGAGTAGCCCAGAGGTATTATAGGGTAATGAATTGAGAACATGACATTTAATCTTGTCTCAATGCTGTCATGTCTTCTGGAAACCTCAAGTTCTCATTAATAATTCCAAGTTCTGTCTGCTTCATGATACTCTGGAATGAATGATGTGTGGCTGTGCATTGTCAAATGGGGTTTTTCTGTTCTGTAGCTTGCTGACAGACTCTCTTGGCTTTAAATCTTACAGAGACAGAAGAGCAAGCTGTTCCAGAACTGCTTTTGCAGAACTTTCCTCCCTGGCCTTCATGTGAACTATTGGATATTAATGATGATCAAACACTTCCAAAGTTGATTGAAGTCCTGGAAAAACGCCATAAAATACGGCAATTGTTGTCAGAGGAGATTGCCCAAACTGGTAAGTGTTTGAGCATCAGTTTGGAGCTAGATTTGGTGCCCTTATTACTACTCAAGGGATCTGTCCTGTATCTTCTGTGCAACATGACATATCTTGCCTTGATTGATCATTTAAAAAGCCTTTTCTAAGGTAATGAAACAGCTGAAAGCATTGTTGGTAGGAGAAAACCAGAAGTGCTTTTGATAATGTGGAGATACAGTGAGAACATAAAATATATCGATTCCCTTGCAGTGCATGCGTTTAAAGCAGCGCTACAAGATTTTGAGTCCAGTGTTGCATCCAACAAAAACTATGTTCAAGGAAAACTGTCTGAAAAAGAGAGAACAATAGCAGGGCAGAAAATGGAGCTGGAACGCCTGGAGAAGAAAATAAAAACGTTGGAATACAAGGTCAGTTTCTTCCTCGTCTAAAGTGAAGCACGTGTGTCATTTGGCAAGCTGCTTGGTGTCAGGAGTTGCTTGTAGGATGGGTGTTAGAAACAAGGTTAAAAGTATTTTGTGGGGAGCTCTTACTGAACGCTTTATGGCTTTCTTATGAGGTGAGGCTTTTCTTAATACATAGAGATGAGCAACTTCAGTTGTAAAATCTCTGAAACCTTGTGGAATGTTGACCACTTTCTGATACATTCCAGTATGTGTTAACAGTCAAATAGAACTGGCAGTTCTGGGCTTAGGTGGTTGTGCTTCTAAGAAGCATTGCCAAGTCCTTCCTGTCTTCCTCCAGATTCATATCTTGGAGAAAACGACAACAATTTATGAAGAAGACAAACGTAATCTTCAGCAAGAGCTAGAAAGCAAGAGCCAGCAACTGCAGCGTCAGGCTTCGGACAAGCGCAGGATGGAGGCACGATTGCAAGGCATGGTGACAGAAACCAGCGTGAAATGGGAGAAGGAGTGTGTAAGTACATGACTACATCTGTTAGAAATGTGTAATGGGGTGATGCTGGGTTGTGCCAGCCACCTTGGATTATGTGAGGGGTTTCCTGCTATAGTGGTCTTACGAGTGGAGATGTGTCTGGCTTTTAATTATGGACTCAGACTTTTTGAGCTTAGCTTTTCTATGTGTACAATGATATGATGAAGTCCTCAAGGACTTCTGATGCAGCTAGAGCAGCTCTTGAGCTCTATGTCACTTCATCTCAAAATGTGGGATTTGTTCTTTTGGGTTTATGGCACTCTAAGAAGTGATTCTCTTGTTCCATCAGTTGTCAGTAGAAGCCTCATGTCAGAATTTCACCTTTCTCCGCATGTAAAGTCTTGCTCAGTACTTGGCAAGCAATAAGGAAAGGAAATCTGAGGGATTAACTCTTACTACTGCAGGACTCTATTACTTCAGCATCGTTGCTAGAACTATAGATAGACATGTTCCTATTTGTTGTAATTTAGGAAGCAAAATGCTTATGGAATTAAGCATGGTATTATTTTATAATCTGCAAAGTCTGTCTTTGGCTTGATATATCGTTATTTCCAATAGCTTGTATCTCAGTGAGGAATAACTTTGTTCCATGTGGAATCCCTTCAAGCTCTCAGCACTATTGTGCTTTCCTGTAAGGTACTTCATGCTTTTCCTCCCATGTCTTTGTAGGAGCGTCGTGTGGCAGCAAAGCAGCTGGAAATGCAGAACAAACTTTGGGTTAAAGATGAAAAACTGAAGCAGCTGAAGGCCATTGTTACTGAACCAAAAAATAAGAAGCCAGAGAGGCCTTCACGAATGAGAGACCGAGAGAAGCCTGTCCAGAGATCAGTGTCTCCTCCACCGGCACCTGTATGTTGCCCTTAAAACACTTCTCGGTACAGGGAAAAGCACAGTTATAAAAATGAACTAAAGTGCAGGCCCCTTCTCTTTAGTGGCTAGAAAATACTTCCCAAGCACAGAATTTGGATGACTTAAACTTGCTTTGAGTTCTTTGTCTCCTGTTGTATTTATCATTGCTTTTTGTTCTTGCTTCTACCTTCTAATGCTACTGTTATTGGAAGAATGCCTGATTCTTAATGCTGTCACTGCAGCACAATACCTTTCCAAACCCATGAGCTTGAATTGGCACTCTGCACCTTGTCAGTGTTGAATGTTTTATTGCCTTGAAAGTTGACAGTTGTGTGTGTTCACTAATTCCTTTCCTGTTCTCTCTAGCCTCCTAGTACCTCTGTTACTCAGGTCCCTAACAGCCAGCGGCTTGTGAGCAACCCGCAGGTGCACAGACGTTCTAACTCTTGTAGCAACATTTCTGTGGCAACCTGTGTCATGGAATGGGAGCAGAAAACCCCTTTGCACAAGCCTACCAGTGGCACTTCTAATGCAAGGAATAGACAACAAGAACCAGAACAAAATAGAGACTATAACATCTCAAACAGAAGGCGAGGGATGTGCTGGACTGGAGTCACTGAGCTTCCCAGGCATAGAGATGAGCTAGAAATAGAAGAGGATCAATGCCACAGGGTTAGTGCTGCTCCTGTCAAAAGCTCAAAGTAGTGTTGCTCAAAAACTCATTACAACTGAGCACACCTAACATAGATGGTAGTTTCCCCCTTATTGTATTTCTTGCTGGTGCATTGATAGCCCTGTGAGGAGCTCTGAACCAGCTAGACTCTTTCTCTAGCTATAAATGTCCTTGTGTTTTAACTTGTGTCTGTCTCCTCAAACCTATCTTGCAGCCTGCAATTTACCGTAGTCTGGGCAGCTTAAAAGGTGGTCTTATGAGCCATGCCTGCAAATGTCTAGTGGAAACAGTGCTTGGGCAAACGTCTTGCTTGTGTAACTGTTAACTTTAACTCCCCCAGAACAGCCTTGCTTAAAATCTGCTAAAACTGGGGTGTTGCATACAGGTGGGAGACTTCCTTTTCATTAAAGTGATGCATGCAAATGTTTGATTCAGTGGCATCTCCACCACGTTACGGTGCTGTCACAGTGGCTCAGGTAAATCAAAGAGAACTGCACACCCCAGCCTCTAAGAGAGCTTCTTGAGAGGAGAAAAGTTAATCATGGTATGATTAATTGTTGAGCGTTCTCAAACTTCCTGGCACTTGCTGGCCCTTTGAAGTGAGGGACAGGCTTTTAAGCAAATGCTATTCCAATTAACTACTACATGAATTGCTGTCAGCAGGGAATGGGGTGTGATCTGTGCCACAGCAAAATGTGACCAGCAATAACGTGTCCTTTCTTCAGAACACAAGTTCCAAGGCACCTTGGCAGAAGGGTTTCATAAGAAAATCAACTGAAATAAGCCCATGCCAATTAGAATGTATTGAAATCATTGCTTTTTTTAATGGAAGATTTTTGCTGAAAGCACTGTTTCCCTATGTATGTATAATGATGAAGAGCTGCTTTAGACTTTTATAAGAGGTTTATCTGTAAAGGGTCCAGCCAATGTCAATGTCTGTTGGTCAAAGAAATCCTAATTGATGCTCGTCACGTGAGGATACAGCAGAGGGCACTTGCATTCATAGTTTTGCTCACCATGCTTCAGAGGTCTCCAAAGTGAGCATGTGAATGGAGCAGAGAGAGGCTGCAAATACTCTTTCAAAACCCTGTTCAAAAGTCTTGAAGGGACCCAGGTTTTTAACTGAGTTTCCAGAGTGTTCTGACTTTCCTGAGCACCTGACAAGAATGTTCATCAAATGGAAATGTTTAAACTTCTTATGGATTTCCAGCAGCTGAGTTGAGAAGCAATAGCACCAGCGCAGGGGATGCTGCTTCTGCTGTGTACTCAGTGTTAGGTTTTGCCTCCTTTAAAGGTGTTGGGAATCCATACCCTGCTTGCTTTGCTACCCCAAAAATCCATTTTGAATCGTGAATGCATCCATGGAAAGGCAATTTTCTGTCTTGTGGTTGGTTAATATGTTCATAGCAATTGGGTTTGATTTGGAAACTTGGGAGGAGCATTACCAAACATAATTATATCCCCCTTAAGGCGACCTTCTTAGGTCTGGAATTGGCAACAGACTGGGTAGCAGCTAAAATTCCCAAGAAACAGAAATTGGCAGAGAAAGAATCCATTAATAACCCCTTGCAAGGCTCTTTGTAATGGTGCCTTTCAGGATGCACTCTGAAAGCACTCGAGGAAGGAAGCTTTGATCTTCCCACAGACACATCTTAACCAGACCTGCAAAGCCCCCTTCTGCTAATGATACCCTGCGAGTGATTTCCTGTGTGCTGATTTCTCCTGATTCTCTTCCACTCTGCTCAGAGCGCACCTCCAGTTCGCCTCAGACACAGACGGTCCCGCTCAGCTGGGGAGAGATGGGTGGATCATAAACCACCTTCTAATGTGCCCACTGAGGCAGTCATGCAGCCTCAAGTGCCTCATGCCATCACGGTGGCAGCTGCAAGCGAAAAGGCGCTAGCTAAGTGTGACAAGTACATGCTGACGCACCAGGAGCTAGCCTCTGATGGGGAGATTGAAACTAAGCTCATTAAGGTAAAGCAAATGCCTTCGTTGTGGACTTGTGATAACTCTGTCAAAGCCCTTTCTGGTGTTACTGGCTTGTGAAAGGGTGTGTTTGGCTTAATCTGCTGTGAGATTTGAATTGAAAGTTCTGTCCTTCAAGGGAGCTTTTAGTGTCTGATGATACTGTTCTTTG
The DNA here is from genome assembly GCF_033783945.1 of Neopsephotus bourkii. Classification (NCBI taxonomy): domain Eukaryota; kingdom Metazoa; phylum Chordata; class Aves; order Psittaciformes; family Psittacidae; genus Neopsephotus; species Neopsephotus bourkii. Next base: position 168,748 of record NW_026902048.1, on the reverse strand, counting down.
TCATTAGTTTCTGTAAGCCGTTACAAACCCATTTAACTCGGTCGCTAGTTTCCCTGAAAGTAATGAAGTGTTGGTTTTTCCTCTAGTAAAGTGCAGTAATCCATTTGTAGTGAAAGATTTAGACTGATCTTGCAGAGTCAGTCCTGTTGGAGCGGTGCTGTTTCATCTCCAGTAGCAGTGTGAGTAACTTGCTGCAGTGATGGATGCTCGAATGCTCTAGGACACAATTTCTCGTAGTCAACTGACAAGCAAAGTGGTGAGAGCCCAGGCTTTGAACACTTGCAGTGTTTGTGTCCCACAATGCTGACTGTACTTACCTAAGGCAAATTGAGAGCTCTTTGTAATTTGGAACAAGAAGGTTTTGATTCATTTTTTCTCTACTCATAGGCCTTCTGATATTGCTTTTTCTGTTTGAGTTTAAAAAAGCCCTCACTTCTTTCATGTGTGTTCATGAAAACAGTTTCATGTGAAAGCCAGTGCTGTAGCAGTTGTGCTGATCTACTGACTGTACCTTGTCAACTGCTTTCTGCTTCCCAGGGTGATGTTTTCAAAACCAGAGGTGGTGGACAGGCTGTGCAGTTCACTGAGATAGAGACTCTGAAGCAGGAATCTCCAACTGGGTGAGTTGTGGTGTTAACTTGAGGTTCTGATGCTGCTGGAGCTGTGTGATTCCAGCAGTGCACATGGAACCGCTTCTGGTCCAAATGATTGGACAGGAAGTTGCTGCAGCTAACTTGAAATCATGTCAAAGTAATTTGGTGAGGCTTATAGCTACTGGAGCTGCTTTTAAGGCTGGGCTGCTGCTGAGAGCAAAGGATTTATTTAGGAAGTATAAAATGTGTTCTCTTGCATATGAAAATCTGCCAAAATACGTGATGCTTATAACTCTCTTCATACTCTTTCAGTCGAAAACGAAGATCATCACCTTCCAATCCTGACCAGCCTGAGGATGCTGCAGAATCAGAATGGACTGATGTGGAAACCAGAGTAAGCCTAAAAGGATGAAGGGGGTTATCTCATGCTTGATCTGGATGAGAATTTGGGGTAATGCTCGTAGCTGTGTTTTGGGGTTAGCCATGGAGACTGATTTTTGTGTGTCTTGGCAGTGCTCTGTGGCAGTGGAGATGAGGGCAGGATCAGCTCTCGGACCTGGCTATCAGCATCATGCTCAGCCCAAGTAAGTGCCTCTCTCCTTTTGTAGCTGGGGGATTGTGTTCTCTTTCTTAGTAACATCTAACATGGGAGAGCTTTCTTTTTTTTACCCCCCATTGACCTTGCTGCCTTTCCTAATTTAGGTTTGGGGTGCAGAGGCAGGATTGTTCAGTGTTGGAAGCTGGTGTTGGGATAGGCCTGTAGGAGACCACCGAGAAGACAACTTAGTTCTTCTTAGAACTCAGTATTCTGCTTACTGCACTGAATGCCAGAGTCTGATCTCTTGCCATCCCAGCTGTAAAAAGCTGGGAACTTGGATGCCTGGCATGTCCAGAGTGGAACAGGGCTAGGGATGGCAGTGACCGAGTGCTAATCTGTATTCCCTCTTCTGTCCCCCAGCCTTTATCAGATGCTGATGTAGTAAAGAATATTCATTTTGGATAAATTTAAGTAAGTTTCAGCATGGCTTTGGGAGGAGGCAGCTGGGGATGACCACAGGGTATATCTAATGGTTTACTTGAACACAGCTAATGTTCCAGTTGTTGCCTGCTCTGTCATTATAAAGGCACCTCCTAAGGAAGCTGGGCTCTAGTTGTGCTAGAAGAAACCTTCCCTTCAAAGGCATAGACAACAGCCTGAATTCTTCATGGCTGCCTTTAATGTGATGGGATCAGTAGCAGCTGCACCCAGGAATGGAAGTTTACCAAGCCAGCAGTCCCAGTTTCTAACAGAGTCCAAATGATCCTGCAGTCTGTAAGGCTGGTGCTAGCATCTGAGCCTCACATCCAACAAAACACTTCACTGACCGAGGAAATGCTTCAGATAGGATAGTTCTGTTAAACCAGAGGTTTCAGAGGAGAATTCAGTCTGGATTTGGCCTCTTGCAGCTAGGTGCTGGCACTGCTCTGGAGGTGTCCTGTTCAGCTCAGAGGAAGAAAATGCAGTTTTGCAGGACCTTTGCAGCAGGAGATAGGGCTGGAGGGAGGCAGAGAGTGTTTGTGAAGGCAAAATCAGCTAAACTCACTGTGTTTGGAACCCAGAAAGTTTAGAACTATGGCAGAAGGGTATTTTGGAGAGTATCTGAAAGTGTCCCCCTTTCAGATAAGGTGACAAATATGAGCCTTTCATCATGTTAGCGTATACTTTGTTACATCTCTTATTAGAGACGTGCTCAAGGTGGCTACTGCTACTTGCAGCCTTGCTACAGCCTTGTAGTATTGTAGTATATCCTTTAGTTTATCTGCATATTGAGTTGGAGCTTGTATTTAGTTTAGCTTATTTAATAACTTAAGCCTTTGTTTTATGCTCATAACTGTCTTAAGAAAGAAAGTCAAATGCATGTTTCCTGCTAGTATGTTTAAACTGTTGCATTTCCTAGCATAGGAAGTATGTGAGACTTGTGTATAGAGCAGACTAGGTAAGCAAGGCATTTATTGTTAAGGAAAACTGATGCTGTGTAAAACCTGGAAGTTATTTGTGGCTTTTCTCTTTCCTTTTCAGGCGAAGAAAACCGTGAACTTCACGTGTTACTGCATTGGATTCCTCTTGATATTGTCAGACTGATGTAATCTTTGCCACCAGCGATAAACCTGATGAAAACTGCTGTGCTATCCCCACAGGCTGGTGCTTTTATAACCTCCTGTGGTAGGCAATGGTTAAATGGGAGATACCTCTTGCAGTCCCAAAGAAGCATGTGCGTGGCTGTGTGTATTTTCAGTAGATATCAGGGGTTCTGCTGTTCCCCCCCCAGACTCCTGAAGAACCTTCTGTCTTGTATGTATTGAATTGTATCTTTATAGACTAATGACACAAGGCTTTTGCCTTGCATTTATTTTTCCAGCTTTTTATAGTGCAAAATACTTCTGGTCACTCTTCCTTGTCAGGTCCTCTGTTTCGAAGAGTCATAAATGCTGCTATTTATTTAGATGCAGTAATGCACTTTAAGAGTGTTTTTATGCCATTTCATATTTTATATTAACTAGCACTAGCTTGGTAACATGGCTTTCTTCTTGGAAGAATTACCTTGAATTATTTAATACTCCAATCAGCTTGTAAAAAACATTTCAATCTTCAGACTTTCATAGTAATGAAGCAAGAAAACGATGGGTAATGGTGACCTGACATCAGACCTACTTTATATTGTAGTGTAATTCATGTTTTACATCTGTAGATACAGGGTGAAGGGGTAATTTGCTCACAGACGCAGTGAGAACTTTATATATATGTCTCTGTAAACCTGTTAAAATAAATACTTCTATTCAGTGGCTCTTACAAAGCATGTTCTTGTTACTTAGGGGCATGTGAAGCTGCAGCAACTAAGATAAGCACCACAGCATTTCGACGGTGTCTTGTGCAGAGCTGGCAATGAAGGCACTTTTTGGGATGCATCTAAAGTTCAAACCAAGGAATCTGCTTGATTAATAATAAAGCAGATTATAATCATAGCAGATTATAATAATATTATAATAGCAGATTATTATAATCTGCTTGATCAATAATAACCCCAAGATGTGTTTTGGACAACCTTATATCTTTGTGTCTGCAAACTGCTTTCAGGGGCAGTTGGTTGCGTTTTGTGAGTGCCTTGTTAAAAGGTGTTGAAGCTTTGAGCTTTTTCCAGTGTATGAAAAAGCTTTTATTCCCAAGCAGTTTAAACCCCATTTTTCTTATAAATCCTAGGGGATTTCTTTTTTAAACACTTCTGAAGGAAAAGGCCCACAGCTGGAATGGAAAGCAGCACAGCAGCAGGAAGGGCTGGTGCTAGTGCTGTCCTCTGCAGTAGTCTTGGCTTTCTCCTAGCTGTAAGCAGGCTCAACCATAATCACTGAGAAAGCACTTGGTCTGGGGAACAAGGAGCCTTCAAAAAGCTGCAAGCAGAGATAACTCACCCTGTGTTGGCAGGCCTTTATCTGTGAGATGTGTGTTCAGGATGCTTTTGTTGCTGTTGTTTACCTCAACCTAGTCGTATTTATTGCCTGATTACTTGAATGCAATGTCTAGTAAGTCCTAACAGAAGCAGAAACAAGGAGAAAAAGCAGCCTGAAGAAATAGGTGGGTTTAGAAGAGGCTTTTGGGACCTTGGTGTTGGATCAGGCTGCTCAGGGAAGTGCTGGAGTCACCATCTCTGGAGGTATTTCACAGACATGTAGGTGTGACACTTAGGGACAAGGTTTAGTGGTGGCCTTGGCTGTGCCAGGATAACGACTGGACTTTGATCTTAAAGCCCTTTTCCAACCTGACCAATTCCATGAGCTCCGGAGGCAAAGCCTGGTGCTGGAGGAGTGGGAAGCAGCGCGGCTGCAGCTGCATGGAGAGCGAGTGCCACTAGATGGTGTGGAATAGCCATCAGGGGCTGCATACAGCTCCCTGTACCCCTGCCCTGGGCCTGGGAATTCCATGCTGTGGAGGCTTGGGGTACCCCTAACTGTAGGTTCCCTTCCTGCCTTCTGCTGCTACCCTGGGGGAAGATAGAGATGGGAAGAGCAGCCAACATAAATACGGAAAGAAACCTCAATAAGGTTCATGCTCCTGTTTCTAGCATTTAAATGAACGTCACACTAAAGTCATTGATCTATTGATGAGCCAGATGGCAGACACATCGTCTCTCTGATTTGGATTTCATCATCCTGTCAGCAGAAATCATGGGAAGCTTTCCTGGGGAAACCTGGGGGGAAAACGGGAAGCTGGTACTCCCAACTTTGCAAAGGGAAATAGTGAGCTGTGGAATGTGCCTTCATTTGGGTTGTTTGAAAAGCAGCGTGGAAGCCTGGGTTAACTCTCAGCTCTTGGCTGCGTGGCCAACGTGTTTGTTTCTCAGTTATGCATTTTGACACCCTGTTTTGCAAGGGCTTTGCACAGAAATGCCTTCTTTTGAAGGAGAAAGCTGTTGAGGTCAAAGGGAACAGTGGCTGCAGGCACTTTGTCCCATTGTGAAGGTTAATCAGCAGTGCAAGCACAAGACCTTGCTGAGGAGGGTGCCTGTCCTTGCTGGCACTGGGAGGAAGGTGGCAGCGCGGTAACAGCTTGTCTGGAGTCCATGGCTTGTTCTTCGTGTGCTTCAATGGTCCTTGAGCTCTGCGGCCGAGGTAAGTGCGTTGGCTTCCTGCCTCTGAGTGGGATTTGAGGGGAGGGTGAAGGCTGGGCTGCTCTTCCTGGCTTGGGAGCTTGACTGCAGTCAACACAGCGCTCCTGTCTCAGTTACATCTTTAATGACTCAAATGCTACTGCTGCCTCCTGTGATGGACACCATAGATGAAAGTGAAGCCTCTTGAGCGAGAAGGAGCTTTGAGAGCTCCTGGGTTTGTGTTTAGGCAAGAAACAGGGCTTGGGCTCACTTTGTGCAGCCTCTTAGCTCAGGGGAAGAGAAGACCAAGGCAAGAGGAGCTCCATGGAGCCCAGCTCTGGCAGCGCTTCCCCATCAGCAGAGTTGGGTTCGGTGCCATTCAGCTGTGCTCTCCCCAAGTCGTTCTTTGTGTCTTCTTCCCATATTTACCCTTGCACGTAGTCCCAGCAGTGTTTACTCTGCAAAGATTCCTCCTAGACTCAGCTAAGCACACAATTTACTGAGCTAACAAGGGCTGGCATTTATTGTGGGTATCTCCCTGCACTTGTGCTTCAGTCTCTGTTGACAGTCGGTGGGAAGCGTTAAAGCAAACAGCAGTGGGAGGCTTGGCTTTGCCTGCACCAACCCTGCTCTGAAGTAGCTGGGCAGGCTCCCGGCTTGATGCTGGCCAGAGCTGGCTCCCACCAGTCTGCTGCCAGGGAGGATGGAAAAGCCTTTGTGAAGCAAGTGGGCTGTGGTGGCAGGATTTCAGTGTTGGAGATGCAGCTCTCCTTGCTCCTTGGTGCGTGTTCACCTCCTCCTTGTTCCCCTTGAGCTGTGCACTGGGTGCAGCTCATCTTTCCTGAGTGGGCAAGGAAGCAGCCCTATGAAGTAACTCAAGTTGCTCGCAGGCAAGTTTCTGGGGGGGGTTAGCCCCAAATTTGCTATTGCCCAAATCATTGGGCTTAGGGCAATTTATAGAGCTGAGGCCCCTGATGAGCTTTAAAGGTTCCTTCCAGCCCAGGCCACTCTGGGATTCTATGGTCTTGGTGTCTCTCTGCAGCAGCAGGAATGTTCCCTGCCATCTCTTTGCCCTGTGCTTGGAAGAGGCAGCTTCCCCCTTGCCTCCTGTTGGGATGCTTGAACCTGTTGCTGAGGAGCGTTCGGTTCCTTGTGCAAACAAAGCAGCCAGGGTGATGTGAAGGCATGATGCTTTGTGATTACTCTTTGCATTTAACAGGGTTCAGGGCAGGTCCTCGGCTCTGGCAGTTCTCTCTGCCAACTGGACCACGCTGTACCCCAGCAGGATGCATCGCACTGCTCTGCAAAGGCTGGTGAAAGCAGCTCGGCACTGCCTTCCTTTTGACTCTCACTTCTGTGCTTTCTGATCCCTGTAGCTGGAGCTCTGCAAAACTTCATCATTTCCATCAGCTGCTCCTCTCTGGAAGGATGCTCCTCCATGAGCAAGCCTGGTGCTAGAGGATCTCTGCCAGTTTGCCTGTCCTTTAACTCCTCAGCAAGCCAGCGGTTGTCAGGGATGCTGAGCTGGATTCGTGCTTACCTTTTGAGGGCACAGATTCCTACCACATCAGAACGCAGGCTGCAGCTAACGCTGCCCCGTCTCCCTGCCAGCTCTGAGCCGTCAGAGTTTCCTACTGGCAGAAGGTGAAGGCTCTGGACTCTGTTGCTTGGATGTTCTTGGCATTAACTGCCTGCAGCCTCTGCTGAGTAATGAGAAGCAGAAGAACGCTCAGGTTCCACCCTGGAATGGAGCTGGAGCAGAGCTGCTGCTGAGCTGGGGCTGCTCCAGGCTCTGCCATCCAAACCTGGGCGAGGGAAGGGACAAAGGTTCAGGACCCCATCCTGCATCCCTGGCAGTGAATCGCTGTTAAGGGGATCAGTACCAGCAGCCTGCAGGAGAAGATGAACTCTTCCCAGTGAACCTCATGGGGTTTTACTGCTCCCATTGCCAAGCACTTTGCATGGTGGAAAAGATGCCTGCACCCTGCTGCTGTGCTCAGCATTCCCACTGCGTGCTCAGCAGGGTCCAGGAGCCAGGGGAGGAAAGCATGGGATCGGAGGAACCTGTTTGCTTTCGGACCTGGCAGCTCCTGTGCGTGCTTCACACTGGCTCTGCCCCTGACCCACAGGGCTACAGCTGTCCTCAGCCTGGCCCCTCATCGGGCACTCTCAGTCCTGCATTCCCTGCTGGAAGCTATTTGCAGGGAGGGATCAAAGGCATGGCTGGGAATCCTGGTTCTGGGAGGTAAGGGAGGCTGCCTGGGTGAAGTCAACTTCTGCTTCAAAGGCATTGCAGAACATCGATGCTTTGGCTGTGGCCACTGAGCAACACTGCCCTTGGCTGTGCTTGGTGCTGCTGTGGGATGGCGAGGAGGAACGGGCTGTGATGGTGAACCTGAGGTTCTGCTGCTGCCCCATCACCACTGGGCTCCTGTGAACCCCTGCTCCGTGTGCGACAGGGATGCAGGGATTCACCTGGCTCTGAACAGCAGAGCATCCCTCTGGATGCAGGCAGGACTCAGCGAGCAGCTGCTGCTGGAGGCTTGGGGCACACTCACTGCTTGCTGCTTCTTCTTTTCTCCCAGTGAACTGTGTTCTGTTTCCCACCCCCTTTTGTGGTCTCCTCTCTCATGTCCAACCCTGATCACTGCAGTCTGTGGCCTGCGCTGTGGCTCCATGGGGCAGACAGTGCTGGCTGGCCAGGGGTGGTCCATGGTGGGGTGGCCTCCATCTCCCCCTGGCTACATCCACAGTGACTGTAGTGGCACTTAGGGGCTGGGTGTGAAGCTGAAAGCTGGCTCTTAATTGCAGGGCTAAGCTTTAGAGTGCCTGAAGGTGCTGGAATTGGAGCTGCTTTCCTTCGGAGAGGCTCTGTCCACAGCACAGTGTGAATAATGAGGAGCAATAACCCTGGCAGGCAGGAGCAGCCCTCATGGAGTCACGGCCGTGGGTGAACCACAGACCCCACGTTGGCAGCGTGGGGACAATGCTGGGAGCAGCCTCAAGGGCTTGGGGCTGATGGAAGTCACCTTGAGCCTTAACGCTGGAGACAAAAGCATCTCTAGCAGAGAGAGCTTGGCAGCACCAAGTGCCCACAGGACAGGGCTTTATCCTCCCTTATAACCAGGGCAGATGTTTCGGTGGCCATCCCCCTTTGGGCAGGACCTGCTCCGGCAGCCGGAATGCCATGGAAGGAACGATCTTTTCCAAAGCACTGCTCCCTGCTTCCCAGAATAGCATCTGTCTGCAGCGTCTGCCTTGATTTATGTGCACTTCAGAGGCTGTTAAAAATAAGCCACCCACGAGCTAAAATTACATTGTCTGGGATTATAGTCAGCTTCGTGGACAGGGCGCCTGTGAAAGGAGGGGGAAACGGGTGTTTGGGTGCTGATGGGGAGCAACAGCTGTTTTCTATAGGGAAGAAAGCTGTCCTTTGCCTTGGCTAAACCTATTATCCAGGGGTAGCGTCGGCACATTGAGATTGCTTGGAGCCAGCTCCCAGGGAAAGGCAATGGGCTCATTCCCACCTTGTCCCTGCTTAGGTCCCCAGGACTGGATGTGCAAGAGATAAATGCATCATTTAACCCTTGGTTTACATGAGAACTCCTTGCTTGGTGAGCAATGGGTTTATCTGGTTGTGGAAGAGCCTCTGCCTGCCCCACCACCTCTTGGGCTGCAGCTTTGGATACCTGGGTTTAGTGTACAACGAGCTGCTCTTGTTTCTTCATTAGGAAAAGCCCCCCTCGAGCCTGTCAAACCCAATTCCCTGCAGTAGAAGCTAATCCGCTTATTTCTCCCCATCTCTGGATGATTAAATGGCCGGATTATCGAAGCAGTGATTTGCGATGAGATTGCATCATCAAGGCATAAATATTAGCTTTGGGCTCTTGGCTCCGTGCTGGTGAAAGGGGTAGAAGGTGTTCTGCAGACAAAAGCCAGAGGAATGGAATGAGAAGAGCCTGGGGAGCTCTTGGTCCCAGTGAGGTCTGAACCCCCCTTGTCTGGTGGAGGTTTAACCTTTACATGGACCACGTCCTGTGAGTAACAACCAGCTCTGCCTGGTAACCCTCATACCCTGCTGTGTCCCGAGGTGGAGCAGCCCTTCTGCTCTGCTCAGAGCTCTTCTGAAGTCATTTGTTAGCCTTTTCCTTGTAGGTGTTTATGCAGCCTCTGCCTGGCAAAGGGGAGCATAGGGGGTCCTGGTGCATCAGCATCCTCACCCACCAGTGGGTACCATGCGGCCACTGGTCCATGCACAAGCAGCACTTCCAGGCCTCCTGTACTGGGGGATGCAGCCTTTGGAGGGCAGTAGAAGCAGAAGGACAGAGGAAAATAGTGGCAATGGGGGTGCTGGGATGCTCTGGAGGAGGGCGGTGATGTGGGGCACCTGACTCCTGATGTACACAGGGAAAACAGGAACGCCTGATCTCCCATGCTGTGCTTCATTGCTTACTGCAGGCCTCTGGATGCACGAGTTCATAGAGCCATGGAATGGTTTGGAAGGGACCTCAAAGCCCTTCCAGGGACCCCTTCCACTGGAGCAGCTTGCTCCAAGCCCCTGTGTCCAACCTGGCCTTGAGCACTGCCAGGGATGGGGCAGCCACAGCTTCTCTGGGCACCCTGTGCCAGCGCCTCAGCACCCTCACAGGGAAGAGCTTCTGCCTAAGAGCTCAGCTCAGCCTCCCCTTGGGCAGGTTCAAGCCATTCCCATGGGCTTCAGGAAGGGGATTTAGGAAGAAAATCTGCTCACGAGGATGTGTGGTCTTGTAGGTAGAGGAAGGTGAGTGTGTGTGTGTGTGGTGTTGCTCCTGCCTTAGGGACCAGCAAGCCTGGGGCTTGTTTTCTGCCTGGGATACACTAAACCCAACTGGCTTGAGTATTCTCCAGGCTGTTGGATGGAGGAATGATGGTGGCTGCAAATGGGGGTGCATCGTTTACAAGGTGAGCCTTCTGCAGGGGCTTGGCATCCTGAGGTTCAGGAGCAGGGGCATCGGAATGAACCAATGCAAACAAAGCGTTGCAATAATAGAAGTGTATTAAACATCACCCTGATGATTGAAACCGGAGCGGGAAGCGCGATCCTGCGGCTGCTCCAAGGAGTTCAGGGGGAAAATAAGACTGAGTCAATGTTTACTGGAGCTCGGGCTCTCCGAATGCGTTATTGCTTTGGGAATGCTCGGCTCTGCTCCGTTAATACCTTCATCTGCTGGGTTAATGCGTGCTCTGACAGCGGGTGGGAGCAGCACGGGTCAGGCCCTGCCCATCAGTCCCAGCCTGCTGATGCTCATCCCCCAGTCCAGCCCCCAAAGCAAAGGGATTGCAAATAAGAAGTAATTAACTTTATCAAATGGACATTGCTCTTCATAACAACGTCAGCACTGCCTTTATAAACAGAGCTGGGGGGTGACTGCAGCAGAGCCCAGGTGGGAACATCAGAGCCGTGTTTTGGGCTGTGGTCTCTCAATTGCCGCTGTTGAGATGCGGTGTGGCCAAAGGGTGTTGGGGTGGGACGTGGGTAGGCATCTCAACAGCCTTTGTGTTGTTCCAGGTGAAGCTTATCTTAGCATCCCAGCCTGGTTTGGGTTAAAGGGACCTTAAAACCCATCCAGCTCCAACCCCTGCCATGGGCAGGGACCCCTTCCACTGGAGCAGCTTGCTCCAAGCCCCTGTGTCCAACCTGGCCTTGAGCAGTGCCAGGGATGGGGCAGCCACAGCTTCTCGGGGCACGGACCTTTCATTTCAATGCATTTCTTGGCCACAATAAACAGGATAAATTCCACTGTACAGGTGTAATTCCTTTGGATGGGGCTCAACAATGGGGTGTGTATGGATGAGCAGCTCCACCTGCAGCAGTGCTGCAGCTCTGGGGGGGGGGAGTGAAACCATCTGCAAACCCTCTCGATTCAATCCAGAAATCCATCTTCTACTTCCGATTTAAAACCCCAACCATCCCCATCCCCGCACCCGAATCTCATCAGTGGGAACAACCACGCTGGCTCCGGGATCTTGATCGTTCCTGTCCTACACATCTGGAAGTGTAATTCAGGGGGATGCTGTCAGCTCCAGCTAAGCTGCATGAACCCGATGGGAGCGATGCTGCAGCGCGTAGCCCTTTGTCACACGCCTCCTTGTACCAATATTGACTTTATAACACCTACACTTTGTTCTCTTCCTTAACAGGACAGCTGCTAAGTGCTGGTAAAACAAACATCACATGCTCCGTGGGGCTCCGGCAAGGGCTGCAATCAAGCACACTCTAATAACCGCTTAAATGCTCTCATCAGCCTTGTCCTTGCTGTTTGCTTTAGGACACGGTGGTTTTTCCTCCTCTCTGTATTTGCTCGGTGACAGTTGGAGTTAGAGGTCACACAAAGCAAATGCAGGTGCAGGGTTCTTCCCTTCCCTTCCCTTTCCCTTCCCTGGGTTGTGTCTCATGGTTGGGTTTGGCTCGTTCCCATCAGTGGCTGGGCTCTGAAAGCATCACCTTGTGTTTTGAGGTTGGGTTAAGCCGCTCTGAATGCATCTCCTTATTCCCTCCTGGCAGGTTTTCAAACCCAGACAGAGCAAAGGAGAGGTGACAAGAACCATAAGAGCTCATTGAGCAGGCAGAGGGGGCATCCACACCACCCACCCAACATCACGTTCCCCCTTTGTGCAGCAGGAACTGGACCGGTTGCTTGGGAGAGGCTGAAGGATGAAGTGGAAAACCATTCACCCCCCCCAGGGCAGCAGCTTTCTCCACCTCTTCCCAGGAAGCTGAGGGCTGACGTTGCTGTCTCCTGGTTTCTTGCTTCGCTTAAAGTCACCCTGTGATCACCGTGTACCTGCAGCCTGCGCCTTCAAAGCCACCACTATAACGTCCAGCAGGTATTTATTATATAGGTAATAGTCATACATATATATATATATATATATATATACATAGAGAGAGCTATATTACAGCTAGGTGAGTTATCCTAATGGGAGCATAACCCCCTTCTCCAGGGACTGGACACCCCTCCATTAGGTAGCTGCATCCCAGGGTCCGATGCTGTACATCCCACCCAGCATCATACATCTTCCTGCCCTGCCGGGTACCACGGGATGCAGGAGGATGCATGGGACAGGTCTGGGACTGGGGCTGGAGGATGACTGGAAGCACTTCCCAAAGAGCAGCAGGGAATATGTGTTTCCCAAAGCCATGTCTCTTTGCAGCACGTTGCTCCCAGCACAGCCACTATGGCAAGTCTCACACAGCCCCTTGCATTCTTGGCTCACTGACCTCTGGCAAGCACACAGCCTGGGTGGCTCAGTGGCCGGGCTGGATCTCCCAAAGCCATTCCAGCCTTTTCCCTACAGCACTGCTATTATATATATAACAGGGCTCCTGGAATCTGCTCACCCTAGAGCCAGCTCCATCCCAGACAGCCCAGTATGTGCTCTGCATCCAGCTGCTTCCCTGTTTCCATGATGTTTTGCCTGATCCTGCAGCTCATGGGGCTCTGCACAAGCTGTGTGCTGCTGTCCCAAATTACAGTATGATTCTGAGCTCATGTTCTGGTGGGGATGGCAGAAGAAAGCAGCCTTGGCTGGTGTAGAGGCATGGTTTACAGGGGTGCATGTGCAGGGCTGTGCCTCTTGTGAAGCTACTGGAGCCTGGTGGCTGCTCTCCCTTGCAGAGCCAGGCTTGCCAGCACATCTGCATGGCCCAAAGTCAAATGAACTGGTTGTTTGACTGCTGCAGGTTGGGGCTGGGGAGGAAGATGCTCTGCTCAAGGACATCTTACCTATCAGAGGCGTGCAGAAGATCATGAAGGGTTCGGATGCAGCATCCAGATTGACTCCTGCCATTGGTGGTGGGCATCAGAGTTGGGTTCCTCTCTCCCCCAGTTGCTCTTTTGCCTCTGTCTTTTCTATGTCAAGATTACCTGCTCCCATATGGGGCTTTGAGCACCCTGCTCCAGTGGAAGGGGTCCCTGCCCATGGCAGGGGTTGGAGCTGGAGGAGCTGTAAGGTCCCTTCCAACCCAAACCGTGCCAGAATCCATGCTGCTGTTGGAAGCAGAGGCTGGTGCCCCAAACCCCATTCTGAGGGGCAGACGTGGCTCCCTCTGAGCATCCATCCCTCCTCAGTTTGGATGTCAAATCCCTCCTTACACCCCCAAATAAACCTGTTCCCTGTTTTAACTTGATGAAATCTGTTTCCATCTTATAGGAAAGCTGCCACCTTCGGGGGACAGATCACAAGGTGCGAGGACCACTCCATGTGAGCAGGGATCGATGTGGAGGCCGGGATGAGGATGTGGTATTTAAATCACTGGAGAGCCCCTTTGGATGGGAAATCAGTAAGTGAAACATGGGAGATTGATTTCAAATCGTTTTTATGGCCAGGACTTCAAGCTGTTGTCAATATTCCTGCATAAATAATGACAGCCATTAGGAAAGGGGTAGATGTGCCCCATAGTGTGACTAGATAAACCCTGGGGCTGTGGGGTGGGGGGGTGTAAATCACACCACTGCAAGTGAAGCTGCTGACACAGCCAACAGCAGCAGCCTCTTCCTCCCTGGCACTAACCAGCAGCAAGCTGCTGCATCAAGCAGTGCTGATGGAAAGGAAAGGAAAAGAAGAGGTTATAATAGGAAATGATGAGCTGGGCTGATTTGATGTCGCAGCTCTAAATGGCATCTGTTGATCTGTAACAGTAGCAGCAAGGGTGGATGCTCCTCTGCCTGTATGGGGAGCACCCATGGGAATGGGGGACATGGTTCTGCCCACTGGGTGAGTGGTACCCGAGTCCCAGGGGATGGGGTTGGCATAAGGCAGCACCGGGTGCCCATGGGATCATTCATCCTTGTGTTTTCACCTCTTACTGTGACCCTCCTGCCATGGGGCTCCCCTTGAACCCCCTCATCACACAGAGCTTTGCCTGCCCCAAGAGGCCTTTCAGCATCACCCATGGGTGCCAACTGCTTTATCAGTTAGTTGTTTTCCCACTTCCACCTCCCTGGCCAGCCCCATTCCCGCTCTCCCCTTGTCCTCCATCCTGAAACAATAACCACACTGCCGCTGGCACCCGCTCCCAAAACATCCATTACCTTGGGCTCTGCAATCAAAAGCCATTTCTAGTAAATGTGTTTGCTTTGTACTGAATTACTCGCAGTGCTGCCAAGTACAACCACACCAGCTGTTAATTAGAGTTGAGCTTTTATTACCAAAAAGTCTGCTCTGTTGAGATGGAAAATGGGAATAAAAAGTCATTTAACCTATTGTGATGGGAAAATAAACGATGACTTGTTGGTTTAATTAAACTGTCTATTTATCCAGCCGCCCCAGCGTTTGAGCATCCACTGGGTTATGAGCGGCGTCACCCTAGCTTGGCTCCCGTTGTCTGCCTAATCCGTGTTGTCTGAAGTGACAGTTACCTGCTAAATGGCCCATTGAACCCCACCTGAAGTCCCGCGCATCCCTTGGTTGCTGGCTTTGATTCCCTCCACGCACTGAGGAGCCCCCATCTCCTTCCCACCCTGCTCATGCAAGGAAGGGGCCTTTAAACTCGGCCACTTCCAGCCCCCTGCTATGGGGCTCCCTCCTCTCGCTGCCGGGTGCTTCCTCTGCGGAGCAGAGCCGGTCTGGTCGGGCTCTTTGCTTGCTCTTTGGCACTGTTTGCGTAGCCCCAGGGCTCGGTCCTGCATTTATCTCCTCTTCAACCAGCGGCGGTTGATCGTTAAAACACATCAATCACCCCCGAGCCTTTAGAGGGCTTTTGAGTGGAGACACTGCTCTTGTTTGCCTTCCAGAAGGCCAGCGCTGCAGAGCACACTGAAGGAGCACGGCCCCATCCGAGCTGCGAGCATCTGGGTATGCCCCAAGGCTAAAGAAGCCCTGTGATTTGAGGGGACACCTTGGTGTGGAAGCAGCAGCCAGGTCCTCATAGGCTGGTTTACATCCGATGCTTTGCTGCATCTCGCCCTTGGTATCATGTCCCTGATGGAGGCTGTGGGGCTCCTCGGGGTGCTCCTGGGTTTCAGATGCTGCAGCCCCATCTCTAGGGAGCAGTTTGCACTCTGCAGCCAGTGTGGCTTTTTGGGTGGTCTGAGCGGTTGGCATGGTATGGGCTGGGGAGATGCTGCCAGACGGGGTTTGTGTGGTCTGGCTGCGAGGAAGATGTTAATGCATTCGGTGGTTGGCTTGGCTGAAGCTGCTGCAGGGATTCAGTTTGGGTTTTTACACTCCCTAAGTCTTATAAATAGATATTGCAGCGCTCAGGAGCGCTGTGCGCAAATACGGGCACACTTATTTACTTTACAGGGAGGAAACCTTGCCCCGAGTAAGAGAAATCACTCGGTGTCTGCTCCATGTAGGAATAACAAGCGTGGGGAGGGACAAATCGCCTCGGGGCATCGGTCAGGCACACAATAGCCTCTCATTAGTGAGGGGTTGTGACCTCAAGTCATCAGCGCCTGCCTGAAGCACATGGAATAAGGGTGATGGCTCCCGCTCATCACCTGCAGGCAGGTTGGGGCCTGGGAGCTGCTGCTGGATGGGAAGGGTTTGGGGAGCTGCCCTCGGGGGTGCGGTGCTTGGTGCTGGTGGTCCAGCTCCTTGCGCAAGGAGACCTGCAGGAAGCAAGCAGGGAGAAGGGGATGCTCATCCTGCTGCATCCCGGTCCTGACCCGGCCAGGGATGCCCTGGTGCTCCCAGGGAGGGAGGTGGCTCCTCCGCAGCCCACAGTCGCGATGCTCAGCGCTGAGGAAGCTCCCTGCATCTTCCTGCTCTGGTGCAAATACTGGCTAATGAATGGCAGCAACCTTATCTAAAGGGCGCTCCTGACGCTCTGTTCGTGGCCGCAGCAGAGAGGATTAACTCCCAGCAGGCGTCTGTTAAGAGACAGAAAGGAAAAGGCGGTGTTGGAGCTGGCCAAGGGTTTTAGCAGAGTCCTGCTGGAGCTGTGCAAGAACAAAGGATGCCTGAAACACCAGGGCTTTAAAGCAAGGCGAAGATCATCTCGGGACCTGTCCAGCTCCATCACTCCCAGGCACCTTCATCTCTGCCCCCCGGGTTTGCTGCCTGCAGGCAGGAGGATCCTTGCTCCATACAGGGCTTGGAGGTAAAACCCCATTACACTTGTGGGGCTTGGGGCTGGCTGCGGTGGGGGCTGGTTAAGTGGTTATGGCAGGGCTCCCCCGAGGGTGATGCAGCCTTGTTTGATCCACGGATGGCTGCTCTCTGTGATGGTTATTTCAAGCAGTTTTGCTGAATCCTGTGAATTAGTCCCGTTCACTCGGGAGTGGTCACCTTACAGCAACCGAAGGGGCTCGGATGAGCTCCCCTGTGACTCGCAGCGGGGTTATTCCTGCTCCCCTGCAAAACTCACCCAGTTATAAGAGGTGATGGGGAAACTGGTGGAGGTGGTGCTCGGCTCTCACTGGTGATGCTGCTTGCACTCATTCTGCTTTTCACAGGGTAAAGGACAAAGTGGCTGCCCCATCCCTGGCAGTGCTCAAGGCCAGGTTGGACACAGGGGCTTGGAGCAAGCTGCTCCAGTGGAAGGGGTCCCTGCCCGTGGCAGGGGTTGGGGCTGGATGGGCTTTAAGGTCCCTTCCAACACAAACCCGTCTCCGGTTTCTATAGCTTTAACCTCCGAGCACTGTCATTGATCTTTGTGCCTCTCAGACCGCAGGAAAGGAGCAGTTTGTTAGGACAAGGATGCCGACAGGATCCAGGCCTTTGTGCTGCAAACCTGCCCTGGCAGCGCCTCTCCAGCTCCCGCAGCTGTAACGAAGGCTTTTGCCATCAGATGTCAGTGTGGCACAAGGAGTTGGGGCGCTGTTGGCTGGCTCTGGGTGTAATCCATGGCAGCAGAGCACAGAAAGCCATCTTCGGGCTCATCTGCAGCCCGCAGCAGTCATTTTATCATTGGGGGGGATTGCTGCCCTCATCCAGCGCCAGGAAAAGACGATCGCAAGTCTCCGGTGCTTAAATCAGGGCGAGATGTGTGCGGCCAGCCCAGGCCTCTGCTCCTCCCTCTGCGTGTTCAGCGTTTTCATCCTATGGACTCCATTGGGCTTCCTTCACACCCTGGGATGCTCTTGCCTCCGTTCTGTGCGTTTGAAACAAGAAGCAGGAGAAGATGTTCGTGTGTTGATAATGTTCTGGGTATCTTCCGTGCACCAAACGTAGCTAAAATAGGGAGGAGAAAACCCCAGACATCGTGATGCTCTTGGCTGCTGCCTGACTTCTGTGGTCCATGCGGAAGGGAAGGCAGGACTCCACAAGCATGGGTGAATATGGATATTTGGGCAATGCTTTCTCTGACCCTTTCATGGGATATTGTCCCCCCAGAAGTCACATGCTTCACTTGCTGAGCCATCGGTGAGCCCAGAGGGTGAAATAAGACTCATGAGGAGAAATACAGGGAAAACCGGGGCCAACAGCCAGGGCTCCAAGCCATGAAACACAAGGACCAGCCCCGCAAGGCTGCGGTGGGGATGCAGCAGGGGGTGTTTCACTGGGGCTGCATCCTGCTGGGAGGTTTTCAGCATCAGGATTTGGCTCCTAACGTGGGACTGAGCTTGTCACTAGGAACGCTCACACCAGCCCCTCTGGTTCAGCCCAGCTCCATTCCCCCTCGCAGAGCTGCTGTGGTGCCCTCCATGGTGATGCCCTCTGTGATGCTCAATGCTGCCATGGCCACCAGCCCCAGAGGACAAGGATGCTCGGACATCTAAAGAGAGGTGAGCTGGTGGTGGCAGCTTCTCTACTCCCAGCATGGGTTTAATGGCCCCGTTGATGGAGCTGTGCTTGTCTCAGCCTTCTTCATGTTGGATTTGTTAGGGAAGGAGCAGCTCCAAGGGCTGCTGAAGCCCATGGAAAGCCTCCTGTTGACCTCATTAAGGGCTGGATCGATGCCTAATGGCAGACAAAGGGCTCTGCCTGTGCAGCACTTCCAGTGGCAAGGACTTGAGGGGCCGAGGGGATTTATTTCCTCCCCGGGTAACGGGCACGCTTGGATAGTTCAGATATTGCACAGTCCCTTCTCCTGCTCTCGTTTCCATTCCATATTTAAACCCAGTAATAAGTGCAATAATCTGCATGTCTGGGATTAATAGAACGTTGTGTGTTTCTTGAAAGCCTCGCTGATCCCGTAGTGAATTTAATCTTTTATTACCATTAACCAGCTCATGTGGTGGCCAGCGAGCCTGGGGAGCAGCTTTCCAATAGCAACACATGACAAAGAGATGAAAATATAATAGCAGCCCCATTCCTCCGCTACCACAAAAGCAGCAACGACAGCAAGGCTCCAGCAAAGAGCCCTCTCCTGCTCCCAGAGCATTGTCTCACAGGCAGAGCACGTACCCGCCTGCTAACGGGAATTGCCAGGAAGTAATACTTATTGTGGAGGCTTTGAAATGGTAAAGGAAGAGCTTATTGAAAGGCATAGCCCTGGCCTAGGAGCAGCCTGCACTTAACAGCTATCAATGCACAAGTGCCAAGAGGAAAATGTTAACCTCCCTGGTGCCAAAGAGACTCGGCGGATCCATTCGCTGGCCGCTGTGCAATGCTATAAAGTAGGAATAATGGCATGCTGGAAAAGGGCCATTGCACTGCTAGAAACGCTGCTCTTGTGCAGATGCCAAGGCTCTACCTCTGGCAGAAGGCACGGCTTCGGATCGGCAGTGTCAGAGCTGTGCTGTGCCCATCGCTGCCTGCCTGGGCGCTGCAGGGAGGATGCATCGCACCCCGCTGCAGTTTTGGGGTGATTCCAGTGCCCAGGATGCTGCAGCACCTCTGCTGCTGCAGGCATCACCTCCATGCAATGGGTTCATGGAAGTGACTGGAAGCTGCCGGTGTCCTGCCGCTGACCTGCACATCCACCTCATCCAGCTAAACCCGGAGGGATCCATCCATAATTCCCAATGGGATTTGTGCCGGTGCAGCTCACTTCTCACGCTCAGACAAAGCTCTCCGGAGCGGCTGGCTGTCTCTGACACACACACCCGGCCTGGGATAACACTGCCATTGGATCCAGATGGGGAGAGGCTCTGCTCCGGCGGTGCAGAGGGAACCCATTAGCAGCACGTTGTATTCCAAGGAATTCCGTTTCAATTTCCTTCCCCATTATACCACTTATCCCCAAGCATGAACCCTCCCGGGCTCCCTTTGCTTTATCTCCACACTCATTCCCCTCATCTTGCATAGTTTCCTTTCACTTCATCCTATTTTGGTGATGTTCCTGGAGCTGGGCAGTCTGTGCCAATGGGGAGCAGGTCCGTGCGGGGTGGTCGGGTGCCTCTTTGGGGTGTGCTGGAGCATGAGCCCTGGGATACGTGGATCAGGGGAGCCTTTTTGAGGCTGGTTTGTCTTTAATGTGCAGAGATCCGGTGCTTGCTTCTCATGAGAGACTTTCAGTTGCAGCTTCTCCGAGCCACTTCAGATGGGATGAGAGGGATGCGCTCTCCAGGCTGCCATGGGAAGTCCTTCATTCCTGTCGCTGTCAAGCCTCTGAAGTGCACTGGGCTGGTTTTAAGTGCTTCAGTGCAGCTTCAACCAGGCTTTAGGGGAGCAGGGCTGTGTGGGGTGGCTTTCTCACCATGGGAAAGGCTTGGGGAGGGCTGCAGGGAGAGGTGTGTGAGCTTGCTCACCTTCTGCATTGCAGCAGGACCTGCCTGCACCCCATCCCTGTGAGGCTTTCAAACCAGCTTGGAGCACGGCTGGGTGCAAATGTGCCCTGTAATATCCACCATGTAAACCATCTTTTACATACAAACAGCCCTGCCTTTGTGTGCTGCCCAAAACCAGGACCAAATGGGGTGCACCGGGGTGAGGTTTGGTCAAAACCAGAGGTGGGTAAAGTGCTGGTTAGCGCCCAGTTTGCACACTGGAATCCCACCAGTTTGGGCAGTGTAAATGCAGGGAAGCGGCATAAAGAAGGTGTTGGATGGCAAACGGGGTTGCAGGGATTTAGTGAGAAGTGAGCAGAGGAGCTGGGCAGAGGCTGGGCTCTGTTTCTCAGCTATAAACTGCACTCAAAAGTAAGCCTTGAGATAGCGTGGTCTCCTATGACCCTAACCCTATGAGGTCTGTGTTGAGGTGTGCACTGCTCTTATTGCTGGGCTAATAAAGGTTATAAGCAGTAAAGGGAAAAGATGTAGTGGAACAGGGCTGTGTGAGAAGCAGGACCTGGGCTGCAGCTTCAGAGCTGGGCCAAGCTTTAAAGGAACCCGAGCAAACCCCAGCCTGTGGCTGCAGATGTGAGCACGATGCAGCAAGCACCAAAGAGGGCTGTGAGTTCTGGGGGGGGGGTGAAGCTGCAGGCCCTGGGTAGCTCCATCCCTGCAAGGTCTCTGCAGTTTTGGGGTCTGGTTTTAGTATGGTTCTTTGCTTTAAGAGAAGGTGCAGCAGCGGGTGCCTGGGGATGCTCTGTGTGAAAACCCACATGGGCGTTTGGTCACGGTGGAATATTGAGGTTTTGGGGCTGGAACAGGGTCCCAGCCCTGCTTTTCCCATGAGCTCAGTGCTTGCACTGGGGTTTTGTGTGTGTTCAAGTGTGTGCCCATAAGTTTATGGCTGTTTGAGGACTTGGGTGCTGTTCCCCTTCTCCCAACAGAGCTGGGTTGGGTGCTCCTTTGCAGGAGACATCACTGTGAATAAGAGCTTTGGTGTTTGCAGAGCTGGGGTTGGGGAACCCGTGCATGTACCCATGCGGGACCACCCCTCCCCAAACCCATCTCCAGCACGAAGCTGCTTTAAAAGAGCTTTTCCAATCAGGGTGTAATCACTCTAACTCACCTCCGCGCATCCTTATTGCGCTCGAACACATGCCCTGTTATGTCTTATTGTTTAATGGGTACTTGGCATATTCTTGCCATAAGCCTGTCTGGGACCCATTGGAGATAAACTCTTCCTCCATTACCATCAACTGGAAGTTTTTATGGGCTTGATGAAAAATATACCTGGGACAAATCATTGGTTTATGGCTTGGAGAAGTAAGACAGAAGAGGCCTCCAGGCGCGCAGTAGGAGCATCATCAACCATTAGCGTGAAGGTGTAATTTGTCTCTCATCCTCTTTAACATAGGGCTGAGGGATACTTTGTAGGTAAATAGAAGGTTCAGCTGTCTGCCTGGCACAGAGGAGAAGGGCAAACCCGCTTCCTTGGCAGGTTGTAATGATAGACATTAGCCACCCAATTTAGTGGAGAATAGGGTTTTCTCCTAATGAAGCAAATGGCTGCAGGTGAGATCGCTGGCTCGGGGGGAGCTCCAGCTCCTGCCTTTAGGCTCGCTGACAAGAGAAGAGGTTTATCTCCCATTCACATCACCAGAGAGGGTTCTTGGTGTTTCATTGCCCCACGCGACTTTCGGGATGTTACTGGGAGATGAATGAGGGAGGGGGGGCGAGGGGATCGCAGCACCAGTCTGTGCATGGCAAACATTAATTGTCTTTCATTCCGTATGCAGATGATGCAATCAGCTGGAGATAACGCTGCTGCCGGGTTTGGTGCCTGACCTTGAGGGGCCATGTTTCCCCTCACCTTCCTGCCCGCACATCAGAGCTCACATCTTAATTACACACTGTGATTCCGGTTCCCTTCCACACACGCAGGTCAGGGGATGTTAACACGAGGGATAGACAAGATAACTACCTGCAGGTCAGCCCTGGAAGGGTCCTGGTGCAGGATCATCCCTCTGCCTCAGCGAGAAGGAGCCATCACCAGCTGCGGAGAGGACCAGACTGGTGCCACAGGGCAGCCCCCAGTGAGGCTCAGCATCACTGCTGTGTTTGACAGCGCTGCTAAGCAGTGAGTGTGACAGGCCAGAAGGGTTTATTGGGAAAGCACTGAGTCAGCTGGATGTGTTAATGGTTAATGTTGAGATCAATACTGGTTGAATACAGAGGAAACCTCCCCTTTCATCTGTCCATCCATCTCTATGTACACCTATATATGCGCACAGTCCCCCTTCATGTGTGTGCATATATACATGCCCATACACGCCTCCATATGTATGTGCACGTGTCTTTAAGCATCCCATAGCAAAAGTGGAGCTAGCAAAGGGCGTGAATGTTCTTCATATTCCAGCCGAGCAGCTCTTGGCCGGAATTCCATCTTTTCATTAAAGTTTGATTCAAAGCCTTCATCCACAGTAGTGTTTTTTCTGTCTTTAAGATCTCAGTGCTTATAAATGTCATCACCCCTGGCTTTTACTTTGTTCCATGACCTCGCTGGGGCTCCGGGAAGCAGCAGTGGTGCTTTATTGTTCTAAGGAGCCCCTCTGCGGGTCGGGAGCCGCCGGCCCCGGGTTGCGCCTGGCGAAGCCGCCCTGGTGCTAATGTGCTATAAATAATCATCATGTAAAGAGATGCTGTCAGCTTAAATGCATCAGGCCCGTGTTCTCACCGAGTGGCAATTTGCTCTGTCATTTATAGTTACGCAAAGTCAGGGTAAAGCAGGGATATCCTCATCTGCTAATAGCTCACAAGAGGCTCTCAGTAGGGAGATGGCTGCGATGAGCAGGGAGAGGTGCATCGGGATGCAGGATCCTGGAAGCGCCTCGTGTCTGGTACCATGGCTCTGATGCTCTTTGGCTTTTAAGGCGTCTCCATTCGGGTGTTTTCCTTGCTGCTTGGGTTTCCCCAACCTCTGCTCTTGTTTTTCCAGCCCTTTGCACCTCATTTTTCTTGTGCTCTGAAAGAGAAGGCCCTGGGGAGAGCTTAGAGCCTAAAGGGGATGCAACAAGCCTGGAGAGGGGCTTCCAACCCAAACCAGTCTGGGATTCTGAGTTCTTGCTCCCAGGGATAGTTTTATTTAAGCTTGTTGAAGCTGCTTCTCTCTAACAGGCATTTTGTCCATAGCTATTGGTTTTGCCTAAGGGCTCGGGGTGCTTAACACACAAATGTTGATGTTGTATCTCCCTGCAGGAGCCTTGTGGGGTCCCCATTCTGCACCCCAAAGCCGCAGCGCCCAGCAGGCTCAGGATTGATGCTCACGGCCTCTTCCACTGGTACCCGCACCCTGCAAGGCGGAGGTGCTGCAGGAGGGTTTCTACACCAGGATCTTGAGCTGTGACACATCTGAGTGGCTCAGTCGCTCCTGGGGCCTCCTGCCCCAGGGATCACAGCAGCACCAAGGCTGGGTCTGGCCGTTTCTGAAGGGTTTCTTCCAGGTAAGTCGTATTTGCTTGCACCGGGGTTACCTGGCAGCTGTTTCCTTTGGCTCCCCATCACCTGAGGGATCTGCTATGGGTGATGCCCAAGCACTGGTTTAAATGGTACAATCCAAAGTGGCCTTTGCTTGTGTAAGGAGCTCCCCTGGTCCTGCCACATGTCCACAGGTGCTCAGCATCCATTCCTGGCAATACAGATGTGTTTAAGGCTCTATACAGTGAATCCCTGGTTGTCAGTTTGCTTCAAAGCTAATCCACAGTGAGTGCTTGATACTCAGAGCCATTGGCATATTGGTGTTTAACATCCAACGAACCATAAGAGACAGCAGCAACAGCCCCAGTTCCCTATGGCACAGGGAAAGGCTGGGATACAGCCCCCTCATTCCAGTTTAAGTGCTTTTCCCACTGTCTCTCTGTGATGGATGTCCCAGTTGAGCATCCTTCTGTCTGGCTCTGCTTTGGATTTAATCCCACACCATGACCCTGGGTACCCTCCCAGCAGCACCAAGCTCCTCCCTTGGGATTTTGCCCCAAGGCTGCTCCACCGGGACCAAACTAATCCATTGATTATTGAATGAATTTACCCATTTCTGCCTGCCTGCTATGGGTATGAGTGTTTTCCTAACCCTTGGGATTCAGGCAGGCTTGTTTTTTCCACTGTGGGGCTCTTTCCCCCCCTTGCTCTGTGCACAAACAGACAAGATAGCTTAAGAGCTCTTATCTGCAAAGGGGGGAAAAATTAGCCTTAATCCCCCATTGAATAACTTAATATCAGCAGGTAACATGTTCAATATGGCACAAGAAGCCCCGCACCGGGTCAATAGGGGAGCTCTCGTTTTTAGCAATAAACAAAGCCTGCTTTTAATTACTTCAGTGAAATTGCTTGATCCATGCATGATTAAATATTCATTCTGTGTAACGAGACAGTTTCTTTGTATATAGATCCATATTAAACTTGGCTGGCACCCTGCCCACACAGCACATCTAATAAATTCCTTTTAATGTGCTGCAGCTTTGAAGCCGTTTTCCCTCCCCTCTTCCCTCCCCTCCTTCCTCTCATTTGTATAAAGAGCTGATGTCGCTGCCTTACCTGGGAGATTGGGATACACACGGAATCTTTTAGGATGGGAAATGATGGAATCTGGGGGAAAAATAAACCTTCGGATGGCTCCATGATGGATGTGCAAAGGGAAAAAGTGACTCCCAGGCCTTGTTTTTGCGCTGCTTTGCCAGCTAACTACTTTGGCAGCGTGTGCAAGGGGGAAAAAATCCCTCCTTTTAAAATGAAGCCAGGGCTGATGTAAATATTGATGTGATGTTTTATTGCAATCTGAATTGACTCCGTGATTGAAACCATTTCCTTGTAACCTCCTGGAAAATGGAATTAAGGTGTCACCTAAGGGTTGCCGTTGAGGGGGGTTTTAGGAGCGGTTGGACCAGGAACGCCGATGTCCACATGTGGGGTGGAGAGATTGGGTCTGGAGGTGCGTGTTTGGAGTGGGGTGCCCATACCTGGGTTTAAAGCCCTGCTCAGGGAAAAGGTTGGGAAACCCTCATGCTTCCTTGGGCTGGGGCAGCTCAGGCATAGACTCATAGAATAGTTAGGGTCGGAAAGGACCTTAAGATCATCACCAGCAGCAAGCCCCTGCTGCCTTTTCTACCTCTCTTTAAGCGCACTGAAGCGTGTTCATTTGATCCAGTGTGATGCTGAGCCAAGCACAAGCAAGCAGACACATGTATCTTGCACAGGGGCTGTAGTAATCACTAGGTTTGGGGTGTTCCGCTAAACACAGCCAGCCCAGCATCCCTTCCCATGCATGGGGCACAGGGATGGGGCTCCTGGCTTACCCTGGGGGATGTTCCCCTCCTAGAAACACCTTCAGACCTTGGTCAGATACATGTGCTCTCCATTGGGCTCCATTTATACTCTGCTGATGATGCCAGCCTGAAAGGTGTAACTACATGTGTGAAAGAAGTGATGGGGAGAGCTGGGCATTATTCAGCATCTGTTAGTGTCCAAGGTTCTTTGGGATGAGTCCTGTATTGCTGACAGCTAGCCTTTTGGGTGGGCTAAAGCGGAGTTGGACTTCAGTTAAAGCGGATGATCTTTAATTTAGCCCAATGAAACCATCTTGGCTCATACCGAAGGCAGCAGGCTGTGCCTGGGTCTGTTCCTACCTGCATCCCAGCCTGTATCCCTGCCCACAGCAATGATCTGTGCTCCTCTGCTTCCAGAAAGAACAACAGGACGGTCATGCAACCCATCCATGAAGTTGGACCAGAGAGGATCAGTGAGCTGAGCCAGCTCTAACATCAGCAACACCTCCAAGGAGCACACTGTGGTCCTCCAGATACATCCAACGACTGTGGTACCCAAGGGTCTCGGTGTCACCCATCAGTCCCGCCGCAGAGGTCTCCAGGCCAAGCCTCCATCCAAGTGTCTGGTTTTCCACCACAACCCTCTCTCCTGATAGTGCAAGTTAACTGCAATAGCGAGCAGCTCTTGAACTGAACCATGGATTTGTTTCTGCCACCAGGGCTGCGTTGTTTAATAAATCTAATTCAGCAGAACATAATTCCTCAATGGGAGAAAGACCAACCGGCTCTTCAATAATCAGATTGCACTGATAAAGAAGCCAAAGCAGTGACTTGGCTTGGACTGACAGAGCTGCCCTTGCCTGTGGGATGGGGCCACTCGAAGCCCAGCTCTGTGTATCCCACTCACCCCATACAGTGACATTTATCTCAGGAACAGTGCCGTTTCTGGCTGAATTCACACTATTCATTAGAGCCTGTTCAGACTGGAGCTTCTTGCACGTTATCTTCAGTGGCAGCAGCTTCTCCAAAAGGCTTTCTCCGCTTTTCATCTCCCATTCGGGCTTTTCCCCATCAAACCAGAAGGATGTTCCATCTAACGAGGATGCCACTGGTGTTTAGGAAGCGTTATTTTATTGTGTGGCACAAAAATACCCCATGAATTCCTCAGAGGCCCGATACTTAAAGCTGGAGTAAGAGACTGCTTTTAAATTTGCTTATGAGGAAGCACAGGGGTTGTAATGAGCAGGCAATGGAGTTAAATGAGTGGCAAGCCAATTAGCTTGCCTTAAAACATTGGCTTCATTAGAATGAAAACAAAGCCAAACTTTTTAAAGGTAATTGCATCTTTTCAATATCAGGATTCTTGATCCATGCTTGTCTCATAAATATGCATTATAATATAATCCCTTATAAAACCCTGCTCCCACTAATAAGGAGCACAAAACGTGTGCTAAGTGTTTGAATTGCTGACACGAAATAGAGCAAAATAAAGTAACAAAAGCAAAGAGATTTGACTTAAAAAGCTCAGCCTGACACTCAGGTGTGCCCGGTGCTGGAGGATACGAGCCCTGGAAAGCAGAGGCCTATGGGACACTGTGGAAGGGATGGGAGCACTGCTCCGGGAGCTGTGCCAGATGGAGCCAGTAGTACCTGGAACTGGGATCAGCACTGGGAACCCCTCTGTGTGTTGGAGGTAAGGGACTGCTGGGTTCGGCTTCTGCTGATGGCACTGGGCATGTTGGCTGTTGCCCATCAGTGTGGTGTCGGGGTCCCCACAATGTCCCTGCCCACATCCTATCCCAAGGGCCCCAAACCACTCTGTGAGTCTCTGGTGAGGTCACACGTGGGGATATGCCTACCACAGCCATGGTTTTTATCCTCCTTGACCCTCACCGCTCAGGATTCCTGCTCTGCAATCCCATGCCCATCTTTTCCATACTGAACCGGAGACCCCCGCATCGCTCGGGGCAATCCCAGCTCTGTGGATTCCTGCTCACTCAGACAATTTCCTGCTTTTATAACCCAGCAGAGAGCACGTGTGATAAATTACCTAAAGTGGGGAAGTTCGAAACCATCTCGACTTTGCATTTGTGCCCAAGTTTGCCACGTCTGGCATGACAGCGACGTGAAAGCGGTCCCCAAACCCCTCTAAAACATCCCTCTGTGACAATTAGGATGAGCAGGAACTAATCAGATGTTGGTTGGGTGGTTTTGTCCAAGATAAAATAGGAAGGGAGTTATATTCCTGGTAGGAGAGTGCAGGTTCTGTGTGCGAGGATGATGATGGATGCCTCCGGTGCAGCGGAGCAGCTGCTTCTGAAGGGCAGTGTTTTGGTGGGGGGGTTCATATCAGCTTGCAGCCAAAGGGGCTGATGCTGCATCAATCAGTGATGCTAAAGATGAAAGAGCTGAGACGGTGAATAAAGGCAGAAAGGTAAATTTAGCTTCTCTTTCCCCCCTCAAGGTGATGAGTGCTTCCCGTGCTCCAAGCCTTCTGGAACATCATGCTTTAAGACTGAACTAATAGAAGTTGCTAGCATGAGCAATCTGGAGCTTCTGCTGTAAGGAACCTGACTCAGTTCTCCCTTGTGCTTTTACTTATGGCTCTGGGAGGATTGGCCTGTCAAATGAAGAGCATCGCTGGAGGAAAGCGATCCACAGTTAGTGCCTTGCCTGGGAAATCCGGGGATTCCTTTTGGATTTCGTTCCGCCTGCTGACTGTTGGTGATGGGAGATTTCCCCCACCCCAGGTATGTGATTTATCCACCCTCATCTACTCCTGATGGGGTGTTGTGAGCTCGTTTTCACATTAGGTATATGCATGGCTGGGTAATGTCATGAATGTCCTTAACTCCCTCATCCTGCTGCAGGTTTCATCCTCTTTATTCCTGTGGATGAGCCTCTCCCTTGGCTTTTGCTGCAGCAGAAGGTGACTTCCCTCCTGCTTCTCCCTTCCTTACCTTCAAAATGAAGATTTAAGACTTATTTAGTTGCCATACAAGACATGAGATAATGTACCTATGATGTTTTGAGGACACAGAGCACACATGTTATTAACTGATTGCTCTAAGTGTCATAGGTACAGAGAGCATGATGCAACGCTGGCGAAGGCATGACATGGAACCAGCAGCATGTTCCTGCTGCTTGTTGTCCCTCGTTGTTATTCCAGTGCTAAGTTGTTGTTGGGTGATAAAGCAGGATAATTACCAGCCACCTTTTGAAGGCAGCTATGAGCAACATTTGCAGACTGTATAGCGGATTGGATTCATTTTCTGCCATTTCTCTTTCTTTCCCAGTCTCTCTCAGGGTAAATAGGCTCCTGCAGTTCCTGCCATTTCCTGTTCATCCCAGGCTTTGTTAGGAAAATGAAGCTTCAGAATTGAGCATCTCGTTTGGTTTGTGACTTGCAGATGCTGCCTGTGCTGCTGGTAACGCCCTGTCTCCACGCACCAAGATGATGCTCATCCCAGTGCATCCAACACCAGGTCAGCACCTGGGTGAGGTTTTTTCTCCTCTTTCTGCCCTTTTGGTGTGTCCAAAAGTGAAGATTCCTGGTGAGAGCTGGGAGGTTGGGCTGGGCCAGGGCACAGAGCGTGGGGTGGGAGCACCGGGCATGGGACCTGGGACCACTCTTGCCTTGAATTCATTGGGAATTGGCCATGCAAACTGCTAGCAATACACATACACAGGGGGCTGGCTGATGAGGGCTGCAGTTACCAAACTCACATGTAAACGGGGTGAAAAGCTCACTGTCATTCACCATTGATAGGAAACAACCTGAGTGTGGTTTGGAGCCCAACAGGAGCAGCACAGCAGCAATGGGTATGGACAGACGGAGCAGAGCCGAGGGAGATGCTGGCACGGGACAGCAGCACTGGAAGTGGCCTGAACTTCTGGGAGGCTTTAAAGCTCCAAGTAAGCATTTCAATACTCTCACCTCTGTTTATTTGCGTTGCTGTATGAGTGCTCCAGAAATGGCCAGAGAGGTTTAAAGCTGCTCCAGATTAGGAAACATAAGAGCATCAGTGCACATTCCTTTGCTCTCTGTCTCAGTTAGACACTAAACCCATGGAAATTGGATTTGGAATAGAAACGCTGGGACAACCTTTGCTCCTGTTCTGGCTGCCTGCTGCTGCAGTGGAGTTCTAGTGCATCTCTTCTTGAACACTGCCAGGGATGGGGCAGCCACAGCTTCTTTGGGCAACCTGTGAGGTCTCCCCTTAAATGCTCCATCCATCCTTTCCCAACCTGTGTTGGGTGCTTGGGATTTCCCTGACCCATGTACAGGACCTTGCACGTGGCATTGACAAGTTTAGATCCCATCAGCCCAGGGCTTGAATAGCCCAGCAAGAGCTTTAGCACACAACAAATTACCTTACCGGTGCCCTAATAGCAAATCCTCTTGTTCTTGGCTCCCACTGCTGAAGGAGGTGGTGGGGGAAATACATTATTGGATTTCCTTCCAGAGACGTTTTGCTTGATGGTTGGCTTCATACACTGGTGTGACTGGAGCAGCCCACTGCGCTGCTGAGTGCTGCCTAAGTGGGGCCTGGCATTAAAGAATAATGCTAACTTTTCCTACTAGTTGGCAGTGCTAATGGCTTTTTTTGATGGCACTGGTTTGTTCTTCTGCTCAGCCAGCAGAGAACAGGCCCTTCCTAAGTGCATGTGCAGCACCTGAACAGGAGGAGGAGAAGGGGCAGGGATGCCCTCATCCATCGCTCTGCTGCAGCTCTGCTGGCATCGCACTTTAGATGGCAAGGATGGGTCAAACAGTGCCATAAATCACACTTGTATGATGTGTTCATGGAACTGGGCACGTCTTGGCTTTCCTGTGGGGTTACTGGAATGTTTCCCACTGGTCCTGGAGAGCTGGAGGCGCCCCACACCAGTGCACAGTGAGGAGCAGAGGGTGGGCAAAGCTCCGAGCATGGAAACCCTTTCCAAACCCAAGGGCTTGTGGACTCTGCCAGCTCTTCCCAGGTTTTGTGCAACTGGAAACGTGCTCTGCTTGGGTTTAATCATTAATCAAGGCTTTATTTAAGCCCATCGCAACACTGAAGCGCAGCAATGATTCATCAGATCCGTTCGACTGGGTACACTGCGAGCTTTATTACAAGGCACTTCTAAAGCAAGAAGCTTGGTCGTTACCTGGTTGTATTTGACCCTGTCATTAGTTACTATGCATTGGGGTCAATGCCCAGGGATAAACCGATCCCTTCTCTTCCCTTGCAATGATTAACCCACATATCAACAGCGCCTGTTTGATATCTCTCCCTATAAACAGTCTCTATTTGCCAGCAGAACCAGATGGGCAGATAATTTAAACCATAACTTAGAATCTAGTTTAGTTTTTAGAGGTCTACCTTAAAAAATAAGCCAAATCACAGGAATGCCCATGCAATCACACGCCCAATTTGTGTGTGTAATTACCTTGATTACATGTGTGCTCGTGGTAATTGTCACCGCAGATGGTGTTTGGCTGCATGAATGGGCACTTGGGCATGCAGAACCGCTGCGTGTATCGCACCAGGGTAATGGCACATGCAGAATGAATGCAGGTCTGGTGCACCCTGTGCTGCAGAGCACACAGGAAGCGCTGGGGACAGGGACAGACCGTGTCCGTGGTCATGGTGGTGCTTCAGGTGCTTTGGCAAATGCCATGGAGAGATGGAAGGAGGTGGCAGGGGTGTCCCTAAGGCACCGTGACCTGGCTGTGGGCAGCCAGCAGCAAGTGGGTGGAATCATGGGATGGTTTGGATAGGAAAGGAGCTTAAACCCCATCCAGCTCCAACCCCTGCCACGGGCAGGGACCCCTTCCACTGGAGCAGCTTGCTCCAAGCCCCTGTGTCCAACCTGGCCTTGAGCACTGCCAGGGATGGGGCAGCCACAGCTTCTCTGGGCACCCTGTGCCAGCGCCTCAGCACCCTCACAGGGAAGAGCTTCTGCCTAAGAGCTCAGCTCAGTCTCCCCTCGGGCAGGTTCAAGCCATTCCCCTTGGCCTGTCCCTACAGGCCCTTGTCCCAAGCCCCTCTCCAGGTTTCCTGCAGCCCCTTTAGGCACTGGAGCTGCTCTCAGGTCTCCCCTTCAGGAGCCTTCTCCTCTCCAGTCTGAACACCCCCACCTCCATAGGAGAGGTCCTCCAGGCCTTGGAGCATCTTTTGCTCCCTTGTTGATGCTGATCACCCCATCTGCCTTTGTCCACTTGACAAATCAGCCTCCAATAACCAGTTTCAAGGCAGGTTCCTTTGCAGTCCACGTGGGATGGCTGCTGAGAGCTGCGGCTCCATGTGCCAGTGGAAGGCTCAGCCGTGCCTTGCCCTGGAGGGTTCTCTTGTACTGGCATGCCTGTGCCACCCTGTTTGCGCACCCATGTGCTACCCTGTTAGTGCCTTCCTGTATCACCCTCTTAGGGCATCCCTGTGCGCCCCTATTTGTTCATCCATGGACCAGCAGGTCCGAGGCCACATCTTGCTGCAAGCGCCTGTCCTTAGCTTAGAATTAGGGAAGCCTGACACTGCACTTACCAGGGGAGGAGGGAGAGACTTAGGAGGCAGTCTATCTAAAAGTTCTTATTAATTTTTATTGCTGCATGGATTTAGAGATTTGGAAGAAGATAAATTCCAAACAGCCATCCATTACCAACCCGACAGTGTAGCTTAAAGATAACATTTACATTCTGACGGTGTTTATATATATCTGATCCCACTCAATCTGCTCCCTGTTCAAACTTTTTGCCACCTTCACAAGGATCAATACCTACATCAAAGGTTATATGAAGGTGGCCAGATTCTTTTAAGCTGTTTGCATAGCCCTCAGTTTACTGTGCTAACACAGCCTGGTACTTCTTCCAATAACTCTGTTTGCCTTGTATTAGGGCTGTTTGCTGAAACACCTAGCAGAATCCAATAGAGGACAGGCTTTCTAAACATTTGGTCACATCTGTCAATCAATAACACCAATCGGTTTCCTGATACAAACAGCAAACTCTGCCAAATCTAATATTTGCCCAAACTTTTACTGACTCTTGCTGGTTTTAAACAGTAAAAGGCAACTGAGCAGACATTAAGTGCAGAAAGGTCCTCGCTAATATTTAACTCTGGGCAAACAGAGAATAATTCCAGCAATGAAAGGAGCAAAAACAAACAGTGTAATTATTGTCCCCTTTTTATTTGAGGTAATTTGCTTAAATGTACAGCTATTATGTGTTCATATGGGGAGGGATAATGAGAAGGGACCGAGCGGGGTTTGGCCGAGACTCCCCCGCGGGCACCCAGCGGCGCAGGTTTCAACTCTTGAACCTTGCCCCTTGGGCTGAGAGCGTGTTTGTGCAGGTGATGGTGGAGCAAACAGGGCGATGTTATCGGGCTGGAAAACACCTGACTCCGAAACAACACACACACACACTCCATAAAGAGAGACTAGAGTCGGGCCTGGGAGGGCTCCAGGCTAATCTGGATCCCTGCTTCAAACAGAAAGGAACAACAGAGGCCAAGTGGTTCTCTGGAGAGGCTGCTGGGAGGGATGGCCAGCTGAAAATGGGCCCAAGGCTCTGCCATAAAACCAGGAGATGCTTTTCATCTGCAGCCGAAAGGAATCGGAGCCCAACCAGCATCGATCCCCCAGGCTGGACCCAGCCCATGATGTGGAGCCAGGCACCAAGCAGCGACCATGCCCAGGTATAAAACCATCCTCACACAGTCCCTGGTTCTTGGTAAGAGGTCCCCCAAAAGCCACACCACTCCCTTGCCCTGGTGGCTCCTCTTGCTGGTGGTTGGGAGGTGGATTGTAGTATAGTGGTTCATCTTTAATTCACCGTGTTGTGGAAGGGGAATAAGTGGGACAGATAATGATCTTCCTTTTGGGTAACCAAATAGATCCCTGTGACAAGTGACACTTCTCTTTGCAAGGTGAGGTGCTCCAGCTCCGCTGCCTCAAAGAGCCATTTTTCCCAGAAAAAGAGCCTAATTGGGCTCTGATAGGGAGCAGAAAATACCTGAAAGATGCAGAGAGCAGTATTTCATCCAGCTAACAGGCTTTTCACTTTGAACACATAGAGAAACAACAGTGCGAGGTGTAGCTGCACCTCCAACGCTTTGTTTAGTGCAGTGCTGCTAAATATTAGATAATGGTGGTTAGAGAACACCTTCTGCAGGGGGAAACAGCTGAACAGGAAGGAGGGTTGGTGTCTGGTGTGGAGAGGAAACCACACTGGGAAAGGCAGTGCTCAAGGCCAGGTTGGACACAGGGGCTTGGAGCAAGCTGCTTTAGTGGAAGGGGTCCCTGCCCATGGCAGGGGGTTGGGACCAGATGAGCTTTAAGGTCCCTTCCAACACAAACCATTCTATAAAACCTCAGGATCTGAGTGATGAATGAGGAAATTCATGTGACTCCATGTGCAAAAGGGGCCTTGAGCCCCTGTTTATCATGTTTGTGCATTGCATTGCTTACAGAGATGGTGAAATCACGTTTAAACCACAGAATACATTGCCCTGTAAATAGGAGCCATCCAAAAGGACCGTGTCGGCCCCGTGGTGGGACAAACCCCGTGTGGATCCACGTTGCAGCCCCGTTCCCTTCCCCATGGAGAGATGCCATGCCAGCCATGGCATGGAGAGGTGCCACGTGCGGATGCACGTGCATGGCAGAAGCACACACATAGGGATGCACAACTCGTGGAGGTGGAAGGAGCCAAGGGCCGGGAGCAGCCCCGCAGCACGGCGCAGGGCAGCAGATGGCAGTGGCACCGTGTCGCTGCCTGCCCCGGCAGCCCCTGGCAGCCCATTAACATGTTAAATGCTCAGAGAGTCGCAAGATTTGGGGCTCTGGGGACCTGAAATGAACTCTCTCCTTCTCTGCTTAATGTCAAGTGCTGGGATTTGCATGTAACAGCCCAGCTCCCAGCCACGCAGATGGGAATGGCTTGGACCCTGCGGCCACGCTGCTGGCGTTCGGCTCCATGGAGGATGTCTGAGATGGATCCAACACCGTGGGTATGGATGGAGGGAGGCTTGGGCTGGGCTTCAGCTGCTTTGGAAGCCAAAGGGATGCCCTGGGCTCATCCTGGCTGCCACCAGGGTCGCTGGAATGAGAAGCAGTGCCCGAGGCTGTGGCATGTGTCAATGGTCACATAAAGTGCATTGAATCACAGGTCAGAGGCTCCTGCGGATGGGCCTGGAAGCAAGTGACCTGTGGAGGAATGGGAGCCCTGACCCGAGCCCCAGACATACCAATGAGATCTCTGAGTTTATATCCAGGCTGTGCTCTAATTTGCAGGGTGGGAACGGCTGTGTCGTGCCTGATTTTCCTTATCAGGTCCTTGCTGGGTTGTTTTCCTAGACACCGAGGTGAGTCAGAGCATCCCATCTCATCTTGTACCGTCTACACTGCGTTTCCTGAAGAACCTTAAGGGTGTTTTGCTATTGAGCAATTAACCTGGATGCTCCAGGTGAGGAGCTGCTGAGCATCCATCCATCATGAGGAGACAGGAGCGGGGCAGCTGTTGGGCACCTGTGAGAGCACAGCCGGGTTCCTTGTGCCTGCCCGGATGGAAGGAGGCCTTGGGCACGAAGCCACCCGTTGATGCCTGCCCTGAGCTTTGCAGTTTGGCCTGGATGCGGCTTGCACAAGAGGACAAGAAGTGATGCAGGTGGAGAACAAGACCCTGCGGGAGCCATCCTCCTGCATCCCATCGCATCCGTACCTTTGCTCCAGGTTGCTTTGCCAGGTGAGGTGCATCGGTGCTGCCCAAACATGCTTTTGGAGGCTTGCACAATAACGGCTGCTGTTGCTCCCAGCTGAAGCTCTCGAGACAAGAGCCAGCTGCTGTCCCACCGCCTTCAAGGTGAAACCCCAGCCCCAGTGAAGCCAGTTGTGAAACTCTCTAATTGAGAAAGCTGGGCTGAGATTTCAGCCCGCTCCCTGCCGTGCCCCAGCACGCAGCCAGTGTGGTCCTGGCCATGCCAGCACAGGCTCCAGCAGCCCAGGCAGGGCCTGACCCTGCAGCCTTGCTCACATCTGATGCGCTCGAGCAGACCCATGCTTGCACTGAGGTTAGGACCAGGAAAGAGAAGTGACCAGGCTGGAGCTTGGAGCAAGCTGCTCCAGTGGAAGGGGTCCCTGCCCATGGCAGGGGTTGGCTTTAAGGATGAGCTTTAAGGTCCCTTCAACCCAAACCATTCTATGATCTATTAATCCTTCATTAAAATGCCTCTTTCTCCTTTGAAGCCTCCCAAAAGGCTTCAAAAGTGCACAGTTTGGAAATGCTGGTGTGGGGGTGACGGCTCCCACCAGCTGGAACCTTTTCCCAACTTACAAGTGATTTTGCTGCTCCAGAGCTCTTCCCTATCCCACATCCAAACTAACACACTGAGAAACCTCCATGAACTACAAAGCCAGCATTATATGTTCTGTTTGCCTTATCTAGGTTGCAGTGAACTCCCAAGGGATGATGTACAATGTCCTGATGGATGCGGTACCCCAAACACTGCTGCCCTGCTGGGATGACTCCTGCTTCCACGGACCAGGGAGCATGATGAGGGACTACTTGCGATGGAAAGGACATTTGGTTACCCCAAACCAGCTATCCCGGAGGAAAAGTGGTAGGGAAAGGCCTTGGATTTCATAATTGGGACACACAACATGGTTGGGGAAGGGTGGGAAGGGCCATTACCACCAACCCACATGCTGGTCCTCCTCCTGCCCCATCCAGTTTGGGGACACGTGTCCCCATACTGCTCTTTATTTAGGGTACAGGGTTGACCTGGAGCTCACAGGGGCTTCCACAGGAGCCAGCCCTTGTGTGCCCAAAGAGCAAAGGAAGCCTGTGTGGTGGATAAGGACGTGGTGATGGGGATCGGTGATGTGGAAAGGCCCTGGTGGTTAATGACAGGAGCTGGGTGCTCTTCTGTGGGTGGGTTGAGCTCAGAAACAGGAAAGCACCAGAATGCAGAGGTGATGGCTCTGCCAGACATCACCTTGGAGTGCTGGAGTCAAGGGTGGTACCCACCAGCCACCACAGTGGGTACCATCCAGGAGGGAGCTGGCTGGGAAGAGACGGTGGAGAGCAACCCCCAGCTCTGCATGAATAACCCTGAGAGAGGAGGTGATGGGGAGGTTGTCAGGATGGGGAAACAGGCACCCAAGGGTGAGGGACACAGGATCCCTCCTGGTGGAGCGCTGCCAGCAGGCTCTTGTAGATAAAACCCTCGCTGAGGCCTCCAAACCCCAGCAGGCTAATTGTAACTCATTATGAAATGTAATTGTTTGAACATGGCACTGTGCTTTGACCTGAATAATAAGGAGGGACACAGCATCCCCGCTGCATCTGTCCTGCATCCTTCCTGCACCCTCCAGCATCCCTCTGCACCCCCAGCATCCCTCTGCACCCCCAGCATCCCACATGCACCCGCACAGGACCCCTCCTGCACCCCCCAGCATCCCCCCTGCATCCTTCCTGCATCCTTCCAGCATCCCTCTGCACCCCCAGCATCCCTCTGCACCCCCAGCATCCCTCATGCACCAGCACAGACCCCCCCGCACCCCCAGCATCCCCCCTGCATCCTCCTGCACCTCCTGCACCCTCCAGCATCCCTCTGCACCCTCCAGCATCTCTCCTGCACCCCCACAGGACCCCTCCTGCACCCCCCAGCATCCCTCCTGCATCCCCCAGCATCCCAGGCAGAGGGACAGGACCTCGGGGCAGCGGGCCCATACCTTGGTACGATGCCTCACTGGGAGTGAGCCCTATGGGAGCTCTGGGTGTCTTCATATTGAGGGCCCATTAAAAACCTACAGCAGGCACTGGATTGTGATGGTGTTTCCCCTGTGATGATGCAGACAGAAAACACTCTGGGCTGGGCTGGCAGCAGGAGGGTTTAATTGCTCTGAGCATTAAATGCGATGGTGCAAAATACAACACAGTGCAACGGGAGGAAAGACGGGTCCAGCCCCAGCACTCATCCATCCACCCAGACCAGGTCCTCTCCTCTTCCCATATCCCTTCACTCCATCAAATCTGCTCATTAGAAACACCAGCAAACCCCCAAATGAAAGCACTTTCCCTGTTCTCCTGCACACAGTCCTGGCTTTGTGGCAGGCGGGGATGGAGGCATCACGCTTGGGATTTCCTCCTCCTCTCCCACTCCCCTGAATATTATTACTCCTTTTTTTTCTGCCTTTGGCAAAAATTCCACCATTGGTTTCATGTTTGCAGAGCAGCACGAGCCCCGAAATGGAAGGTGCTGCACGAGCACAAAGCGTAATTGAGAGCCTGTGTGATGGGCTCTGCAGAAGTGCTTGTATAATAATAATAATGACATTAATAACAGGCTGTTATTTGTCACTGGGCAGACCCGAGGCCCAGGCACGCCCAGAGCAGGCTCATAAAGAGCAGAGAGCTTCAGTCTGTGCAATGGTTTAAAATAATATCATATAATCACAGCACAATTGCTCTCCAAACCCCGCCATGGACCCGCTCGCGGCTCGGGTACAGGCACTGAAGTTTCCCTAGGCCTTTTCCCGGGACACAAACAGCTCCAAACAGGGTTTCATGCAACTGGATACTCACTGTTCTCAAGAGAGCCTTTATGAGTCATTTACTGCCCAATGGGGTTTTTTTCCTCCCTTTTTAGGCCCCAAAAAGGGAGATGCTGCTCTGATGCGTGAGGACATCTGGAGAAGGGCATTTCTATGTCCAGGCTCCACCATGCACTGGAGGCACCCTCCAGGTTAGTGATTCCCCACTCGGGTACCAATAGTTCCCCAAAACAGGGTGCTCATCTCATCCAAAAGGTATTAATTGACCGTGGCAATGTCCTGCCACCCCTGCATCCATGGTCAGCCCATTCTGCTCATCAGGGCTGTGCGCATGGAAGTGAAGCTGGGGTTTGTGGAGGTCATGGAAAACCATCTCTGCATTGACTGTGCTGCCTTATCCTGGGACAGGGGCTGGGGAAGTGTGCCTGGAAACGCCGTGGGTGCCAGGAGGGATGGGCTGGGAAAGGGGCTGGAGCTGTGTGGCCATGGGGGTGATAGAAGCTGGGATGTTTTGTGGGAACAGCCTTGGTACGTGTGGCTGCCCAGGGGGCTGAAGAGCAAAGGAGCGTGTGGATGCCTTTATTCCTGCAGCAGCATCCAAAGGGCTCGGGTGCAGGAGCAGCCTCCCCTTCCTCATGGAGCTCAGGTTAGAGCCAACGTCTTTCACTTGCACATGACCCAGCACCAGGGAATTCACAAGTGAGGGGATGCAGGGGCCACCGTGTTGGGCTCCAGCAGTGGAGGGATTCCAAAGCATCATCCAAACACCACCAGCCCTTGGCAGGGAAGGAGCCCCTCTTGCACCACGCACTGATGGGCTGCAAGGACTCGGTGGCTGGGACTGCCCCAGCCTAGCAGAGCCCATAGGGATTCCATATGAGGCAAGAGGGAGCCTTGCAGTGCCTACAGCCAGCTTTGAGCAATGCCTGGGCTCTCTCCGAGCGCTGATGGCCCCACTGTGCACAACCCTGTGTGCAGGTGCCTCTTGGGGCTGCTGCTTCAGCCAAAGCAAACAGGGAGCTGTGCCTTGCCGCAGCACAGAGAATCACCTCTTTGTTTCCTCCCCTCCGAGCTGTTTGCAGCATGGGGTTTGCCTTTTAGTGTTTGTTCACACGGGTGCTTCTCAAGTGCTTGCTCTGCTCCCCCCCAGTGCCTTCTGTTGAGGGCCAGAGGAGGAGGAAGAGGAGGGTCTCTCCTCCACAGGCTGCCTGCGTCCCCCCAGCTTGGGCCCTACTAGGAAGGGAGCTGGCTGATGCCGCCTGCTAGACGGGCGCTGCTCTCTGCCTCTGCGTGCACCCAATATGCCCACAGAGTGGTTTATATAAACCAGTGGGTGCCCGTGGGAGGTAAGAAGGCAATCAGTCTGGCTCTGCAATCTGGGAGGGAGACAGAGTGTGTCTGCAAAGGGAGTGCTAAGTGAGGAGTGTGCGGAGCTGAGAAAGGGGAGTACAGAGCAGCAAGTACCATGCCAGGGGTGCCAACCCACTCTAGGTGGATGAATGTGGGGTACAGAATGACATGTTGGTGCTCCACATGGCCCAAATTCACTGTGCAGCCATCCTCACCCTTCTATCACCCTCCTTCCCACTGCAGATGGGTCTCATCCATCCATCCATCCATCCATCCACCCACCCACCAATCTGTCCATCCCTTTGTCCATCCATCCATCCATCCATCCATCCATCCATCCATCCATCCACCCCTTCATCCACCCCTCCGTCCATCCATCCATCCATCCATCCATCCATCCATCCATCCACCCACCCCTTCATCCACCCATCCATCCATCCACCCCTCCATCCATCCATCCATCCATCCACCCACCCACCCCTCCATCCACACCTTGCTCCCTCCCTCACACCCCTCCATCCATCCATCCATCCATCCACCCACCCTTCCACCCCTCCCTCCATCCCTCCACCAATCTGTCCATCCATCCACCCCTCCATCCATCCACCCCTCCATCCACACCTTGCTCCCTTCATCCATCCATCCATCCATCCACCCCTCCATCCACACCTTGCTCCCTCCATCCCTCCATCCATCCACCCCTCCATCCACCCATCCACCCATCCACAGCGCGGTGCTGCTCTCCCGCTGCAGGCACAGCGCCGGGACGAGGCACGAGGGTACCTTGGCAAGGAGCAGCATTCCCTGACCCCATCCCAAAGCCAACCCCATGCAGTCCCACCCAGGCTGACAAGCAGCAGCGCAGCCTTTCCGCAGCGTCTGCTCTGCACCAGTGCACAATAACACCGTAACCTTGGGTTGTTTGAACTAGCCCGGGGTGTCACTGCCTGTATTCTCCTCAACAGTTGTACTTGACTGAATAAGCAGAGGGGGGTTTCCCCCCCCCATCCTGGTGGCACTATCCCACGGAGGGGTGATGGATTGCTTTTTCGGTTGCGCATGCTGTTATCGCCGTGCTGTTCTAATGCTAGTCAAACATCATTGTGAATAGCCAAACTCAATAGCAGCAGTGTTAGGCTGGAAAGTCAATATTAGCTGAGCAAACAAAGCAAATAAAGAGTTGCTATTTGCGTAGCTATGAGTATTTGTGTGCTCTGCTGCTGAACAGGGTACTTTGAAATAATCACAATAATAAAAAGGGGTTTTTTGCTTCCAGGCAGGGAATGTTTTCTATTTAGGGGAGAGGAGTCGGCGTTATTATAGTGCAGATTTGCTTCCTTAAAAGTTGTGGCTGCTCCTTGGAAGCTCTCGGGGAGCAGAGCCAGGCATGGGGAATGGCTGCTGGCTCTGCTGCCATTGGGACCGGCACTGTCGGGTCTCCCAGCCTTTAGTACCAGGGGAAGCAGAGTGGCAATCCCATGCTCTGCAGTTCTCCATCAAAAGGCAGCTCTTTGGGAGGAGCAGGGCTGTGTTTTGGGGGTGTCTCCCAGCTCTCTGCCCCGAGGATGCTGCTCCGGGGCTGGCAGCGCCTGTTTCACTCCGCTCCAATTTGCATTTCCCTGTTTCTTGTTAAGTCCCTGGCACTTTCCAGGCTTCGCTGCGTGACCTTCCCAGTGACACATGCCTATTTATAACCCGCTGGCTGGGGCTTGGTGCCGCTTTGTGAGGCCCTGGGAACAAAAGCCAATAAGCCCTCATTAATACTGTATAGCCCAATGTATGTGCCCAATGTGCATGCTAAAGTGGGGATGCTGTGGCCCATCCTCAGCCCAGGATTCTTTCCTTATAGGGAGCATTAAATACACATGCTCAGGG
The DNA here is from genome assembly GCF_033783945.1 of Neopsephotus bourkii. Taxonomy (NCBI): domain Eukaryota; kingdom Metazoa; phylum Chordata; class Aves; order Psittaciformes; family Psittacidae; genus Neopsephotus; species Neopsephotus bourkii. Next base: position 127,811 of record NW_026902048.1, on the reverse strand, counting down.
GCAGCAGGTCCTGGTCCCATGGCCCCTCTCCCCCTGGACCCCGGCCTGACTGGGGATGGATGCGCTGTGTTACTGGTTTGGTCTGTGTAGCATTCCTCATGCAAAATGCAGCCCAGGATGCTTCAAAGAGATTAATAATCCTTCTGGGGGATTAAATAATTGATTCTAAAGAAGGAGGATAGCTCTGAGGTATAGGGAAGGGTTGATATATACGGATACTGTACATGTGTTTCTTGTAGGCCACCTTGTCACAGTCTTCCAGTGCCTAAAGGGGCCTGGGACAAGGGATGGAGGGACAGGCCAAGGGGAATGGCTTGAGCCTGCCCAAGGGGAGACTGAGTTGAGCTCTTAGGCAGGAGCTCTTCCCTGTGAGGGTGCTGAGGCGCTGGCACAGGGTGCCCAGAGAAGCTGTGGCTGCCCCATCCCTGGCAGTGCTCAAGGCCAGGTTGGACACAGGGGCTTGGAGCAAGCTGCTCCAGTGGAAGGGGTCCCTATGGCAGGGGTTGGAGCTGGATGGGCTTTGAGGTCCCTTCCAACCCAAACCAGGCTGGGTTCTGTGATTTGCTGTGATTTTCTGCAAGCATCCTATTGTTGACTCCCTGCATCACTGCTGCTGCATGGGTCCCCCTTAGCCACAATCATGCGTGGGGTTGGGGCAGCCCCATCCCTCTGTACCATCAGTGCTCTGCTTCCTTAGGGCTTTTGAAAGCATAAACCCCGCCACTACTAAATTCCACTCGGTGAATCTTGATACCATGGAGCACATTTGCTCTACAATTATAGCCCAGGCTAATGCTGTTTGGAATAATTAAATTCACATGACAAATGTAGTCACATTAATTTTATTTATCTTGAGTGGGTTAACAGGAACTAGCAATGGAAAAAGTAATTATTTCGCTTCTAGGGCGCTGGGATTGCTGATTTGGAAACCTCTCCGAGACATATTCCTTAAATGTGGAATAGCAGCATGTGAAATGCATGAGGAGCTAATACAGTGCATAAAAACGAGCATAATTTCTGAAAAATGGAATTAATGAGGCAATGAGCCTGTTTTAATGAGCACGAGGGCTGCAGTAAATGTCACCGTGCCCATGTCTTTACTGGAAATTATAATGTGCATTTTTAGAACACGCTGCCTCAACGCGAGCCAAGGGGAAGCTTCTGGAAGGGGCCGAGCCTGTGCCCGCATCCTGCTGCCCTCCAGCGCTGGGAGCATCCCTGCACAAAGCTCCTTGCGTGATGCTGAGTCCTGCGCTTGCCATCAGCGCTGCATCCATGATCTGGACTCAGTGATCTCAAAGGTCTTTTCCAACCTGGTTCAATGTCCGAGATGGATGTGGTCACAGTATCACAGTATGTTAGAGATTGGAAGGGACCTTAAAAGATCGTCTAGTCCAAAATCTGGTCCTTGCAGAGGTCGCCCCAGTCTGGATGCTGCAGAGAGTGGTGATGAGGAAGAGGACCACAGCCACCGGTGGAGCTGTGCAGAGCAGCCTCCCACATCAGCATCCCCCATGGATGCTTCACCAGCCGGAAACCTGCTGTACTTTCCCAGGGAATAACCCCGGGCTCCAGACCTGCGTCTTTCCAATGAAAACAAGGAACTTGTCATCCTTTTCTCAAGAAAACCAGACAGATCACCAGTGGTGACAGCCGTGCTGACGCACCACTGCCTGGGGGGATGTCCCAGGCTCCACGCACACCTCATCCCCGCTTATCTGGAGGGTCCAAGAGCTCCCCATCCTCTGTGCCAGCGCCGGGGGAAAGGCTCTGCTGGCACCGGTGCGTGGGTGAGGACTGGGTGGGAAGAGGAACTCGGCACAAAGCACAGATCATCCAGGGCACATCCTCTTCCAGGAAGGCAGCTTTGCTCTGGGAACAGATGTCCTCATTGCCAGTGCTGGTGGCCAGGGCTGATGGGAGAAGCTGGAGCCTCCACCCCAACACAATGCAGTCAGGGGGAATAATTCCTCTAAGGCTCCTGGTTGAGATGACCACGGGGAACTGGGGCAGAAGATACAAAGGAAAACACAGTTTTGACCATAAACTTCTGAGCCTATGCTCCAAAATGGGTCTTTCCTTCTTCTGTACTGGGGTTTCCCTTCAGTTTAAAAAGCAGGAAAAGAAAAAGCTAAATACAAAGGCAGTCCCAAGGAGAAGGGGGTTTCCTATTTGTTTTCCCATGTCTAATTCTTCCATGGAGGAAAGAGGGAAAAAAGGATTCAACCAAAAGGAAACCCTTTCATTTCTTCACAAGGTGCTGAGTGGGGGTAGCAGGAGCATGGTCCCTGTCCCCCAGCCTGCGGCATCCCTGTGGGATGCAGCTGATGGGACTGGGAGGCTGAAAGCTCCCAGCATCCCAAAGCCCCCGGGCTGGTCAGGAATCTGGGAAGGGCTTTTCAAATCCAGGCTTTTTTATACTCAAGAAGAAACAAGAGCCCTGTGACCAGCGTCTTCTGGCAACCGGCTGCCTGTTTACAGACATGTACATACAACCTCCCCATTGCCATAAATCCTATTGTGCAATATTCTCCAGACCCAATTAGATTCCGACATCTGCTTAATGTTTAATTACTTTTTGATGAAGGAAATGGAAAAATTGACAAATAGTTTAATCCATCAAACGTCGGCCTTTTGTGAGCATGTTTATAGAGAGCTCACATGCCAACCACGCTGCATTTCTCTTGCTGCTCTGGCAAGGCTAAGGACAAATATTTATATTCCAGGCACACAAGATGGCTTTCATATTGTTTTCATGTTTAACTGATTTCAAATGAACTAAGATGGCTCTTAATGTGGTTACAAGGATTTGCCATTAATTTTCACTTAAAATTGGATCCAGCTTGCTCCATGCCTCCAATCTATTAAAGTTAATAACGGTTTGTTTAGAAGCCGTGGTGCTCGCTGCTGGCTGACTGGCACACGCTCGCCTGGTGGAAACATCGCATTCCTCTTAGATTGAAATGAGAATCAAGCTGAGAGGATTTCTCCTCTTTTGGAGTGCTTAATGCAGGGTATTTTGGTTAATGCTAGGGGGGAAAGACAGCTCTCCAGCACCTCCAAACCATGGGAAATGCTCCTGCTTTGCCATGGGATGCTTGGGCCCATCCATCCATCCATCCATCCATCCATCCATCCATCCATCCATCCCTGTGCAGCGCTCGGGGCTGCATCTGCCTTTCCCACCCCTCCACTGCTTTTGGGAAAGGTGTGGGAGAAGGAAAGCAGCTCGGCTCCCTGATACTTCACTTACACATTTAATAAAGGGAATAAAATATCAGAAACGCAGGAAAAGCTTTAATAATTCAGCGCCGTCGAGTTGTTTCATTACCTTAATATCTGCAATAGTTGCCAGCAGCTCTTGACACCTTTTCTCACTCATGATCTGAGCCAAAAAAGCCACGAGGAAGTACAATATATTCCCCTGCCCTCATTATGCTAATCACAGCATCACAAGCCTTGCCTTTAAGTGTCCTCGCTCCCCGTGACGGAAAAAGAAGAGCAGCGCAATAAATCTGACCTAGAATAGTTGTTAGGAGGAGAGAAAAATGAGTAAAGCATGAGGAACCCACTGATCTTCCTCAGAGCATCTTTGAAAACGCTGTTATTAACTGACAATAAATCTAACAAACTTTATAATTAGGTTACTTCTTCCCTTTGAACTCCCATTGCCGGAGCCATTAGCGAGAGCAGCGCTGTGATTTATGAGCGAGAAGCAGCTCAAAGTTCGTCAGTTTATCGGCTTTTATTTTAAAAGGCATTTGTTTTCCCGTCTCCGAGGAAAGCCTTCTGCTCCCTGAAGCTTTGTTGGAAGTCATAACGTGTCAGGTTGTTTTCTTTTCTCTCCCTGCCAAGGCTGCCAGCCAGCATCCCAATTAGCCCCAGCGGTGATGATTTCTGGGATGAGGGGAGTTGGCTGCTGGGAGCTGGATGAGAAGGAGCAGGTTCCTTCCATCTCGGCCATCAGGCGCTCACAATCCCTGGTCACGCCTGGGCTCGCATCCAAGGGGAGCACGGAGAGCCAGAGTTGGGAAATGTTCCCCTGGTTGTGTGGATGTGTTTGTATTCCGAGCAGGAACCGTGTGGGGAATGGGGAGGAGAAGCGGCCGAAGCGCTGCCGGGACGTTTTCACCTTTATCCCACAGAGTTGCCTGAGAGCTCCCAATAATTTCACCCCCACTGCTGCAAGGTGGTGTCTGCCCCATCCCTGCACAGCATCACCCGCATGCCCTCTCCTCTAGATGGGCAGTGGGCACGGCGGATCCACACTCACCTTCCCTGGCAGCCCTCCCTGCTGCAATAACACAGCTTTCCCTGGGACTGCGGGCACCCAGAGGCGTTTTCCACCCTGATTCCTTGCACCCATGGGGAGGGATGGATGCTGCACTTGCTGCAGCGGGCGCAGTGCGTGGGCTAGCCTGGCTCAGACCCTTTCTGTTAACAACCTCCTGGAATCAGCCAGTTCCCTGCAGGCTTTTTGCTGTCAGGTCATTCCTTTATGCAAACACAACAACCCACCAAGCTCTCCATGAAAGGGCTCCCATTTCCACAGCCACTCGGCTGGTTTTCCCACTGCCTGCGCTGAAACAGAGGGGGTTTTTACGGCGCATCAATTACTTCCAAGTGAATGGGAGACATTATGTTATTAAATCCCACCCTGCCTCTCGAGGTGCTTTTAATTTGTATGTTCAGGTTTAAGTTTCTCCAGGAGTGCCAAACCTTGTATTCGTTTTCCTTGGGCTATTTTCATTTAGGGTTTCGGTAACTGTCAAAGCCTGTGAGTTAATTGTAGCTCACAAGGTTATCTTTCAAAGTGAACTTATATTTCTGTCATGTGCTGGAGCCAGTCCTTGACTGCCTATCTTTATGATGCTGTAGGTTTTGACTCTTGTAATTACCCTTTGAGTCTAAGCTGATTATGTAGACTTTATAACCGGTGTTTGTTTAATTTACCCACAGTGTGGTGTTTGTACAGTGGCTCTGAAAGTAAACACGGACCTGATTCAACATCCCAGCCTGCCACCAAGGGCCGCTTTCCCAAAGAGACACTAGAATAAACAGCGGGAGGGATGCGGTGATGCTCGCTCCGCTCCTTGCGGAAGATGAGCTGCACCAGAAGGAGCTGGTTTGGACATCAGGGTTATCTGAACCCAGCATTGAAGGTGCTGCCCTGTGCTGATGCTGCCACGCTGGTGGCTGGATGAAGGGAATGGGATCTGCATCCAGCAATGCCAGCAGGGGGAGAGGTAACAGGATAGGGTGGATGGGGCTTGGAGCAAGCTGCTCTGGTGGAAGGTGTCCCTGCCCATGGCAGGGGTTGGAACTGGAGGAACATTAAGGTCTCTTCCAACACAAACCAGTCTGGGATTCTATGACATGTCTGTCTGTCCCTTGAGCACATGGGAGGACAAACATCTCTGTCCATGCACCCGCAGCACTGGGATTAGAGCAGTTCATCATGCATCCAGCACTGGATCCCAGAGCTCCTCGGGCTGACCCTGCTGCAGCGGGCTGTGCTTTGCAGTACTGTTGTGAGTGCACTCATTTCTCATTAGGAGTAATTAACCCTTGCAGTGACACAGTGCGTTGCACAGGCCAAGGTGTTTGGGCAGCACCCTTGATGTGATAGCACAGGTTGGATCCTGCCTCCTTTCCCTGCCAGGGCCAGGGACGGGCAGAGCATCCTGGTGCTGCTGGCCATGATGCGGGGCTGGGGACCATCAGAGCAGCTGAGCCAGGCTGCTGGAGCCAGTCACCGTCTGCAGGTGACACATCCTGAGTGGGTATTTGCACTTTCATTAACCAACAGGCTTTACACTTGCTCTTGAGCAGCTCCAGCTCATAGCACTATCCGGTTTCTCACTGCAACAGGTTAAAACGTGTGCCTTGTACCCTGGTGGGGTCTGTTGTTTGCCCTCCCAGCCATGCCGATGCTCCTTCCCCTGCACAACCTGGAGCTGCACTGGGAATACTGCTCTATTCAGGCACCGAGGACCTGCTGCTCTTGAGGAAAGGGCACCGGGAGAGGCAGAGGCTCTCTTGATGCTGATGGAAGGCAAAAGGCAGAGCTTTCCCCAAGGGAATGGGAGCAGGGACCACAGCCAGGCTGTGCAGGATGCTCCCGCAGGCCGAGGTGGCTCTATGGAGCACACAGGCTCCCGGAGCCCTCGGTGCCAGCTGCTCTCCAGGCTGGTTTGCTCTGCAGAAGGTGTGAAGCGGGATGGCCGGCGGCCAGCATTCCTGTGGGATCCTTTAATCGAGGGTTTAGACACATTGGAAGAGCTCCTGGTTCGCACAGGCGCTGTGGGTGGTTTCCTGCTCCGTCCTCCCTGGCCTCACAGCACCGGTTGCTGCTGCTCCATGTCCCCCATCCCTGCTCCATGTCCCTGCTGCCTCCTCCCATCACTCGATGCAGCAGCCACTTGGCTGCTCAGCTGCACTTAAAGCTGCCTCCTCCTTTCCCTGCAGTTACTACACACACCCCGAGCCATTCTAGGGATGATGGATGCTGTTTGCTCAGTTCAGAAGGGCTGGGGCACTGGACCAGAGGAACGGGGATGGGCACATGCAGCATTCAGTGCTCCTCACCCATCCCCATGGCTGCAGTGGGTCACTGGTGGAGTGCACACTGGTGCCACTAAACCAGCACCGTGCTGCTGGAGCCATCCCAGTGCTGCCTTCCCGGGTGCTCTTAGCACCCTCGCTGCTTGCTTTGGCTCCAGAACAAACCTGAGGGTGGTTAATGACATCTGTGAGCTTTCCAGCTCCCGCCCTGCAATTAGGGCTGCCCGGTGCTCTCCTAAGGAGGGCTGAGCAGGGAGACCTGGCAGAGATTGTGCTTTGGCTCAGGGAATCCAATCCAGGGCTTTTCTAGGGGTTGGGAAGAACATAAAAGCCCTCCCTGATGGCACTGGATGGGCTTTGAGGGGGGTTGCATAGGAGGAGCACCTGCCCTGGTGTTTGATGGGATAAGGGTGGTTTGGAGTGGGAGAGGAGCAGGCAGGGAGCTGCAGAGGCAGGTGGGGATGGGAGGTGTTTGCTGGGGGAGGAAGGAGCCTGATAAGAGCCTGTGAGACAGCCTGGGGTCATCCCCGCTGGCTCTGGTGCTCCTTCATCACCTCCATCTGCAGAGATAAAAGTGCTGGGAAGAGGCAGGAACTGCAGGAGTGGGGATGTGGGGGATGCTGCTCACTTCAGAGGGAAGAGCTCCCTACCTGCCAGCTTCTAATTCCCCTTTCTTCTTATGGAAAGCACTGGATGCTCAGCCCTGGGCTGATTAAAGCCTTTCCCAGGTGGGTTCCCTGTGCTGGGGATCAGGGATAAGGCTGGGATGAGGGTGAAGCATGTGGGGCTTAGCCCGCACCCACCCTGGTGCAGTGCACCCTCAGGGTGCTGCAGGCTCCATACATCAGAGGGTTTCAATCCGTGCCCCGGGGCTGGGAACATCACAAGCGGCGCTTCCTTTTCTTCCTCTGGGTTTTAATTGCTCTTTAACCTTTGTTGGTGCATTCCTGGTGGGGTGGGTGTCCTCGTGTGCGGGTCGGAACAGACAGGGAAGCTGCCTGGTGCCAGTGCTCAGGGATGGCTTCATCCCAGCCACTTGCTCTTAGCCTCTAAGGGTGCAATAACCCCACAGAAGCAAGGAGATGGTGGTTTCAGGAAGGTATCAAGGAACAGGGATGCACTCAGGCTGCTGGAATAGGCCCAACGCCTCCTCTTGGATTTAAGAGCTTGATGGGCTTTCAGCTCCTTGGCACTGCAGAGCACGCTGAGCGCCTCTGCCCTCCTTGGTGCTCTGCAGTATTCAGGCTGCAGGGGAGAGGAGGGGTTTTTCTTCCCTTTCTTACTGTCACTGCAGACCCCCAAGCTCAAACCCCAAATCAGCTCCCCTGGATGATCTAAAACACATGAAGCTCTATCAGCCGGCTCCTTCCCTTATGGGACATCTCTCCCATATATATCCCCAGCTCCTACCCTGTGCTAAATCAATATCTCTCCACAGATGGGTAGAGACATAAATTCTAAGGAATAAGCTTAATTTTATTAGTGTCTTCTCAGTGGCCATTGCCTGACAGCTCAGTGCCAGATTGACAAGGGTTTGATGCTCAGTAATAGCACATCAGCAGGGCCCTGGTCCTTTGATGTATGATAATAGTGCATCATCCGAACAATGGCGTTTTGATATATTGTATTAGAACATAATCAGAGGGACGGGGCTTTGATATATTATGTAAGTAGATCATCAGAGTGGTGGTGCTGTGACATATTACCTTAGAGCACTGCCAGAGCCACTGTGCTTTAATGGATTTCACTAATCCATCACTGGGGCTGGGGCTGGTGTGCTCACCGCAGGGCATCCCTGCTCCAAAAACCTCACCAGTTCCTGGGATAGCTGGAGTCTTTGAGGAAGTCCAGGTAGGAAATGGTGGGGTTGGGGGTTGTGTGCTTTGGGGCAAGCACAGCACCATCTCTATGGGCCTGATGTGGGGCTCAGGTTGGAGAACCCCCCTGCACATAGCCTGAGGCACGGAGAGGGATGTCGCTGAGCTGTTTGGATGTGGTTTTCTGGGTACCAGGTTTTCAGGGCTTTACTCTCAGAGCAGTGGGCACACCAGGTCTTTCCATCACCCAGCAATGGGTGGCTGAGAGCCAGGACATGTGCTCGCACAGCGGTGCCGATGCTACCTGCGCTGCACAGGGCTCAGCTTGAGGATTCATCTTCTGGCTGTGAAATGGAAGGTATATGCAAAGGGGGCTTGTAAGGACAAGCTGGAGCTGGCCAAGCAGGGCTCTTGTCTGGTGTTAGCTGGAGAAGATCCCTGCGTTTTCCTTCCTTCAGCCATTCCCAGCTCGTGCATCAGCTGATTCCATCCCCTTGGCCGTGCCCTGATCCCCAATATTAGAAGACAGTCTGGACATTTCAGCTCTGCATAGTGAGGTTGCACAGAAGTGCCCATTGATGTGACCCCTGCATTGGGTGTTTTCTTGGGTGGTTTCTCTTGCTTTAGGCCCAAGCAATCATTTGCCCCAGCCTAAAATCCTGCCTTCTCCTCCCCACTTCAACTAAAACATCATCAAAAAGGACTCTCGGATGAAACCTCCTTTCCCCCTCTCGGAGACGGGCACGTTTCCTCTCTGAAATAGAAACATTTCATGGTCCTGGAGCTTTTTAATTTCTTTTTAAATTGCATTGACTGCTCCTGAACGTGTTTGAAAACAAGAGAAGAGATTTTCTGTTTTAACAGTGCCGATGGAGGAGCTTTCAGCTTCCCAAACTCTCTCCCAACAGGATGAGGATGGGGCTGCGCGCTGCTGAGCGGCTTCCCAAGACCTCTTCCAGGCCCTTGACATGGATGCCCGACATGAAAATGAATTCAGAAGGAGGAGGCAAGGTAAGAGATTGCCGAAAGGGACCCCTTGGACGTGGGGAACAGCACTAATGTTTTGGGAAATTGAAATTCCAGCCATGAAATTGCCTATCATTTATCATCCCCAACCACCTTATGAAGTAAGGAAAACAGGCATTAAGCCTTATTGCTTCTTAAATACTTCAGATCTCTGGGAAAAGCCATCTAATCTAGTGCCTTTGATAGGTGTTCTATGAAAATGAGCGTGGCAGGAAGGGCTGGGTTGAGATGTGCAGTTACACACGGGTACAAACGATGTCAGGCTGGTGTTGAGATACTCAGGTGCTGAACCCTGGCTTGGCGGCTGCTGTATCCCTGGTGCTGGGATGGTGCCATCTCCAAAACTAGCACAGGCGAGGACACCTTTTCCTATTCCTCACCAGAGCTTTCAGATCTATATCCTTATGGAGAGGGGCTGGATTCAAATCCAAGCAGCAGCCCTTGGCACCAGGGCAGAGCAAAGAAGAGGCAGTGGATTTCCAGGCTCAAGCCCCTCTGGGCCCAGAAGAGCAAGGTTTGTCCTCATAGCAAGGAGAAGGCTTTGCTGCTCAATGGCTGTTTCCTGATTTAAAGGCTGGCAAACTCCTCAGCATCTCTCCCCATCCCCAGGGCACTGCTGCACAGTGAGGTGCTGCTGCAGCTCCATGCCCTGAAACCTGCCCGTCTTCAATGGTCACCAGGTTACCACTGGGAGCAGTGTTGGGGCTCCTCACCAAGGATACTGAAAGGGTTTCCCCCCTCCTTGCTGAGGTCCATGGTGCAGTGATGCTCCTTCCCCTCCGTGGCAGTCTGGATCTGGCACCGTCTCCTGCAGTGCATCCATGACTCTGGGCCCCATGTGCCTCTTTTGCCACCTTCCAGTTAGTTAGCTTGAGATGGAATGAGAGCAAGCCAAAAAGCCCCAATGGGCAGCATGGGGTGGGCTGGGGGCATCTCTCAGACCTGTGCAATGTCCTGAGACCCTTCTGCCAGGGATGTGGTTGTGGGGTACCCGGTTCTCCTGTTTTCCAAGGGTTCTGGGGATGCTCATGAGTATCAGAGTGTGCACAGGGTGAGAGCGAAGAGGGGATAGGTTAGAGAATTGCTTGCTATGGTCACCATCATCATCCTCCCTGGGAACAGGTGATCAGAGGGGATGCTTGGTTTCGGTTAGAGGGGACCTTAAAGCCCATCCAGCTCCAACCCTTTCCACTGGAGCAGCTTGCTCCAAGCCCCTGTGTCCAACCTGGCCTTGAGCACTGCCAGGGATGGGGCAGCCACAGCTTCTGTGGGCGATGCTGGTGTTTACCTGTCAATGGTCAACCACAAGGCCAAAAAAACACCAGGAGATGAATCAAACCAATCAACCAACCAAGCCTCGAATGATAGGGGAACATAAATTATCCAGAACTGGCACGGAATGAAAGTGTTGCATGGTCCCCTGACAGCAATGGGATGAATAACTGATGATGATTAGTTAAATCATAACATTGCTCATGCCATGCATAAATGATGAGCCAACTGCTCGCAATGCCCTGATGAGATGCAGCGTTCGTAGCTTTCTATCATTCCCACTTTGTAGCCCCAAAGAAACTACCACATTTCTGCATTTTTGTGTTATCTGGCACATCAAGCAATGCGACAATGAATATATATTGACCTTATTATAGCAGCCGGCTGCTTGTGCCAGAAGCAACCAGGCATACTTTGCACAAATTAAAGCTGTCAGCATGTAATTTATGGTTCATTGCAAAAGAGGAACAGAACTCTGAGGGGAACATTGTGGTTTGGGAAGCAGGTAGGTAGGCAGATGAATTGCATGATAAAATATCTTGCTAATGATGTGATGTTAAAGCTCAAGTGTCGTTTTCATTCTGGTTTGCACATTTTTGTAGCTGTTTCTTGCTCGGGATGATTTCCCCCTTTCCACACTTGGGTTTGTTGGTGGTTTTGTTTGGGGTTTTTCCTTTCCAAAAGAGAAATTACCGGTTAAACCTGAAGAGGGTGAAGTAGGTGTGATAATGTATGAGCAAAGCCCCTGTCTGAAGGCAATGTGGTGGCACCCTGAGTGATGGTCGAGCCCTGTAACAGGAAGGGGTCTTATGGGTGCTGCCAAGAGCCTTGACACAGGGGCTGAGGGGAGATGATGGAAGTTTTGCTCTTTTTTTTAGGCTATAAAAGGAGTCTTGGAAAGAAATAAAATGAAGCAATCAATGTGTGAGCATTCAGTCCTATGGGCACGGGCACACGTACACGTGTATGAAGGGGGATGCTCGACGCTGTGGAGTCTTGTGCCAACATCATTCGGGTTGATGGTTCTGGGTGTTTTCCTGCTTTTTTTTGTTTCCCAATTGCTCAGCAGCTGAAGGAAAAGGGGAAACAAAGGGGAAAAAGTGGGGTGGGATTGTGTCACCTTTGATAACGCACGGGAGCGTGGGAACGCGAGAGCCAAGCGAGGAAGGGAAGGGGGAGGCGGGAGGAAGCAGGGATTTATATCCTGCCGTGCAGAGAGCTCTCTTTAGTCCAATAAATAAATGATAAAATAATTAGATTCTGAAATAAGCCATCACTGAATTATTGAAGTGCTCACCTAGGAATAGCTCTGACTCAGCCAGGCGAGCGCCTCTCGTTCCGCTGCGGGAGCCAAAACCAACATGCGACGTGGTGAGGCACCTATGGTTGGGAACCGGGGTTTGCTCCACCTTAGAGCCAGCCCAGTGCGGCTGGAGAGGTTTGGCACAGCAGGGATAGGGGGAAACATCCCTGCCCAGGGCTCTGTGGGGACTAGGGGAGCAGGAGATGTGGCAACCCAACACCGCCATGCTCCTCTGCACCAGCAGGTCTGTGGATGGGGCTGTGTGGTAGAGCATCCCTTGAGTGGGATGTGCTCTGAAACACCAGTTTTATGTCTCCTGATCCCAGTGATTTCCTCACCGCTGTGTTTTGCCAGCGGGGGTCCATGCCTGCAGTGCACGGGTGGGTACGTTCCTTGCCATGGCAAGAGGAGGCTGGGCAATGCTGTCGGTGTCAGGAGATGGAGTGGCCCAGGGCAGCCTGTCTTATGGTGGGTTTGAATCCCAGCCCTCCGGTGGCTAAAGGAAGGTAAACTGAGGCTGAGGACTGGCTCACAGGGGTCCTGCCGTCATGGGAGTTTCCCAAGGAGGTACCAGAGCCATGTGTTAAAATGCAGAATGCCCCATCCCTGGCAATGCTCAAGGCCAGGTTGGACACAGGGGCTTGGAGCAAGCTGCTCCAGTGGAAGGGGTCCCTGTCTGTGGCAGGGGTTGGAGCTGGATGGGCTTTAAGGTCCCTTCCAACACAAAGCATTCCATGATTCTATGAAGTCCACAGGCAGGCATCAGTGATCCCCAGCACTGGTTCTTCCTCTGTGGATGCTTCAGTCGCTGTCCCTGGAGTGCAGCTCATCAGTGCCTGGGACAGGACTGCAGCCAACACCAGCGCTGCCAACCCAGCCAGAGCTCCAAAGTGCCTACCAGAAAAGGGGGGGAAAGGGACTTTTTTACCCAAGCCCCATTTGGCTGGGTGCTGGCACTGCCTTTGAACCAAAGGTGTCTCTGCAGCCATTGACAGCTCGGTAACAAGAGTGGTGGCAGCATTCGCGAGCTATTAGTGTTAAATTATTCCAACAAAAGCAGGCCTTGATGTTGTGTTGAAGTTGATAACTTGAGGATGTGTTTGAAAAGGATAAAAGCTCTGCCTTCAAAGCCTGGCTCCTCGTTTTGTATGAGACACACTGGGGAGCAAATTAACCGTGGGGAGCAAATTAACCATTTCTGTGACAGAGGCATCATTCTAGAGGCTAATGAGCAGTCGGGGCTCCTGATTTGGAGACTGTAGGTTAAAGAAGTGATGACAGAAGAGATGCTTTCCTGACCTCCATGGGCACATCTCGAGTGCCACCGTGTCCTGCCTGTTGTCTCAGACAGCGTGTTTCAGACCCCGAGCCATAATGATGGGCTAATTTAGCATCACTGACCAGCAGCAGACAAGGCACAGGGAGAGATGTGGGAGGAGGGATGTGAATCATGAAGCCTAAAGCTTCAGCAATAAAAAAGTGACCTGGATTAGTAACGGGCTCATGTTGTGCCGTGGGAGCTGTGCTGATGGAAGGATGGAGATGGGAGAGCATCACATGGTGCCTGGGTTTCCCTGCACCATGTGAGGAGCATCATCATCACCTTGGGGTCAGGCATGGTGCTTTCTTCCCCTGGGAAGAGGGTGTTTTTGCAGGGCTCTAACAAGAGCAAAACCACTTTCTTCCTGGGGTCCACAAGGTTTGATGGGAGCTGAGTGTGGGAGCACTGGGGTTACCCCCTTCTCATGCTTACACAGCCATAACCCCATCCACTTCCCACCCTCCAGGCTTGTGACAACAAGAGCCCAGCATCTCCAAACAGGGGATGCAAGCTTGGTGTGATGGTGGGTACCACTTGTTGGAGGCCAAGGTCCACCCCACATCCTGACGCCGGTCCTGGGGCGATGCTGGCCCCCTGCCGCCAGCAGAAAGCCACCCCGGTGAGCAGTCAGCAGCGTGAGGCTGGGTTCGTGCCAGCTGACACAGAACCAGGGCTAAATCTGTGCTGTTCACACTCGGGCGGAGTGACAGCGGCGAGGGCAGGGAAGCGCCTTCCATTGCCAGCGCAGTACAGATAGCAGGGGGAAAAAAGTGTTCCTGCTGGATTAGCGCCCTTGAGGTACTTGAAGCTGTCACAGCGTGCACGATCCCGTTGCTTGACCTCTGCTGTGCGCTAGGGCTGGGGAGAGGGGGGCAGAGAGGAAAGCCTTTTCCATAGGATCCCCGTTGGAAGCCGGTGAGAGCCATGGAGCCGGCGCTGCGGAGCTCGGGCAGTCATTAGCTCTCCAAACACGGCTCCAGCTGATGGAACAAAAGCTGCGATTCCAAACGTGCCCCCGTCTGGGAGGGCCGTTATTAATAGCAGGAGGCAAGAGTTTGTGTTTCTCTCCTCCATGGTGCTTGGGAAGGGAAGGGGGGTGAATGACCTCAGTGTGAAGCAACTCGATTTGCTCCTGCCTCTTGATTTATGTGGGGAATCTGCTGCGTGATTAGCGCCTATCATCAATAACGGGGCGGGCGCGCTGACAGCTGCCGAGCGCAAGGAAGAGAACCCGTGAAGCAAATAGCTGCAGATTGCCCTGACAGCCCCGGGCCCGCTGCACCGCCTCAGCTGCCAGGATGCCGGCGATGCCAGGCATGGGGATAGCCGGGAAGAGTGGTGCGGGGAGGAGCGGTGGCCGTGTTCGCACCCTTGGATCGCCTCTCCCTTGGCGAGGGCACGCAGGGATCGGTTCCATAAGGAACCAGGGCTCGGGGGGAGCCGGAGCTGGGGCTGCTGATCCGGAGGGATCGCCCCTGCCAAGAGGAACGGATCCGTGCGGGAGAGAGGTTTTTGCCCTTCCCAATGTTCAGGTTAGAAATAAGGTTACAGGGAAGCCTGGCTTTACAGGTGAAGGATGTCTGAGGATGTGCCAGGGCTGGAGCAGCTCTGCTCTGGAGCCAGGCTGAGAGAGCTGGGCTGGGGCAGCCTGGAGAAGAGAAGGCTCCTGAAGGGGAGACCTCAGAGCAGCTCCAGTGCCTAAAGGGGCTGCAGGAAACCTGGAGAGGGGCTTGGGACAAGGGACGTAGGGACAGGCCAAGGGGAATGGCTTGAACCTGCCCGAGGGGAGACTGAGCTGAGCTCTTAGGCAGAAGCTCTTCCCTGTGAGGGTGCTGAGGCGCTGGCACAGGGTGCCCGGAGAAGCTGTGGCTGCCCCATCCCTGGCAGTGCTCAAGGCCAGGTTGGACACAGGGGCTTGGAGCAAGCTGCTCCAGTGGAAGGGGTCCCTGCTCTGGCAGGGGTTGGAGCTGGATGGGCTTTAAGGTCCCTTCCAACCCAAACCAGGCTGGGGTTCTGTGGAAATCACCCCTTTGAAGTTGCCTTTTGCTCATTGCAAGGCCCCAACAGGGCAAGGATGGGATGCACTGGGCAGAGCCCCAGGGTAGAGCTGGCTGGAGGACGCTTTGCCTGATGCTTCCTCTAGGAAAAGCATGTTTTCCATAGAGAGGCCTGCTTTGAATCCCGGCTCTCGTGTCAGTTTGTGCCACTGTTACTGGTTAACTGTGCTTTGATGTTCAGTTATTTCACTCTCTTAAAGCCACAGAGCACGTCTGCTGAAACCTGTTTGTCTGCGCATGGGGTGTCAGAGCAGGGAAATGCCTCTCCTGGGATGAGGTTTCCAATGGGAAGGCTCACACCTTCCCCCTGCAGCACCCAAATCCAGACCCTTGCAGATGCTTCTGTTCCCTGGATGGTGATGAGAGAAAGCTTTTCAGCTGCTTTTCCTTGAAAAGTTCAGAATTTTGTCTTTTTTCCCTGTTTGGGATGAAAACCGCCCCCAGTGCTGAGGTTGGTCATGGGCACAAGCCCCTGCTTTCTAACCGGGATCTTTAATCCTCCTCCAGGACATCAGTGCTGCCAGCAGTGGCACTGCGGTGATGGCCAGGGAAGGGGCTGGACCAAGAGGCTTGCTCCAGGCTCAGTGGGTCCCATGCGGGAAGGGGGGCCGGGATGTGCACCCACCGGTGCTGTAGAGCATCCCATTCCCAGCAGGGTGGCTGTGATTGCCCTCTCCCAGAGCAGGGCTCAGGCACTGAGATGGAAAACCAAGAGGTTCCTTACCCAGACACGAGATGAGGTCTCCTAAAGACGGGGTCTCCTCACTGCATAGCAGGGAATTACATTTGCTTTCCAAAACAGCATCCTCATCCTCCCATTGGTGTCCTTGTTCCCACCTGGTTCCAATGGGAGACGCGACATGCCATCCAGCAACCAATTTGGGCTCAGGAAGGCTTCCCATCATCCGGAATGGAAACCCAGATGGATGCTCCAGAGCCAGCTCCTATCTGCCAGCTCAGCCATAGGTGAGCTCGCCCCTGGCCCCTCTCCCATCACAGGTTAGGGGTCACTTGCAGTTTGTCTCAGCTTCCCTTTGAAGACAATGCCAGTGCCAGCGCTGGTTCAGGGCTGGTCAGCACCATCTGAATCCCTCCCCAGCTCCGTAAGGCAATTTCATGAATTATACAGTGTGCTAACAGAAGGAGCTAAATAAAGCTGCAGCACCAGCCCTGTTTGATAAATACACCCCAGCCATCCAGGGAAGCGATTTGCAAGTCAAAAGCACGGCACACTCGATGGCAAATTGTTGAGATTACTGCTGGGTCAGCAGCACTCCGTGTTAAATCCCATCAGCTACAAGGGAAAGGAGGAGGATGCTGTGAAACAGCCACTGTGCTACCGAGCCGACAGGCAGGCATCACTGGCCACACTCGTGTTTCTTCCCCCACCGAGCGCTAGGTAAGCCCTGGGGAATCCAGTAGGTGATGGCAGGAGGTGTTTTAGGGAGGAAGGTGACCCCCAGCTCCAGCCTGATCCCATAGGATCCAAGCAGCCATCCAAAGAAGGAGCAGGAGCCACATAGGAGGTGCGGGCTGTGGAGATGCTGCTGGAAGCCCACCATAGGGGCAGAGGGGGTGGCTGCTCTCATCATGCTCAGCTGCTCTTGATGGGCAAGATGAGGGTTTTAAGGAGCACAACCAGCTCCTGCATTGCTGAGTCTCTGGGATAAGCAGCAGTCGCTGCTTTCCTCTGCCTGCTCTGCAGCAGCCTGGAGAAGGGAGAGGTGAGGATTGCCCCATTGGTGTTTGCAAGTGGCTTTGAGAACAGGGGGTTGTGCTTTTGGGGCAAGACTTGTTGGTATTGGGGAAAAGGGAAAGACATGGACCTGATGGAGAGGGTCACAAGTGATCAGGGGGATGGAGCAGCTCTCCTATGAAGAAAGGCTGAGAGAGCTGGGGCTGCTCAGCCTGGAAAGACTCTTGGGAGGCCTTATTATGGCCTTTCAATACAAGAGGTGATGGTTTTAAACTAAAAGAGGGAAGATTCAGGCTGATGTGAGGAAGGAATGCTTTACAGTGAGGGTGGTAAAACACTGGCACAGGTTGCCCAGAGAAGTGGTGGTTACCCCATCCCTGGAGACGTTAAAGGTGAGGCTGGATGTGGTTCTGAGCAAGCTGCTCCAGTGGAAGGGGTCCCTGCCCATGGCAGGGGTTGGAGCTGGATGAGCTTTAAGGTCCCTTCTAACCCAAACCAAGCTGGGATTCTGTGATTCCATGCCTATGGTTGGAGCTGCAGTGCAACCCTGAGCTTCCCCTTGAGGGATGAGCTGGAGGATGCAGGCTGGCTCCTGCAACCAGTGCTGCGCACCCCTGAGATGGGGAGAGGTGACAGCAGCCCCTTCCCCTGCTGCAGAGCTGAATCCTCTGCTCTTGAGCAAGAGCTTCACCTCCGCTGTGCATTAAACTGCTCTCTTACGTTCATAACCATGCAGGAAATGGCAATTCACCACGGCCATTCCAGAGATCCCAGTCTTTCCCAGTGCAAGAGCAGAGGAGTGGAGCTGTGTACTGGAAGGAAACTAGCATGAAATAACCCTCGGTTATAGACTCGGAGCGTGTCATAGGTTTCATTACCTGCTAAAAGACTGTTGCTGCGTGCTGGGGAATATTCATAAAGCCAGACCATTTGCAGGGCCCTGCCTTCCCCTCGCAAGCACGCAGCAGGAAAGGCACCCATGAAGTACCCTTGATGATCTGAATGATGGATGGGGCCGCAGTTGTGTAAATAGGGTTCAAACTCCTCAAGATTGATGTGTTTTCCAACGAGGAGCCATCCTCGTGGTACACAACGGGTGCAGCGTGCAGGTTAATGATGGTATTTATACCCGAGATAAACTGGGCCCTGCTTCAGCTTGATGCTAATGTTTTCTCAGAGGGGTTTTTTACCTGCGTTCCCTGCGGTTTTAATGAATTTGGGTGATTCTGCAGCTACTGGGAGATGGTTGAGGCAGTTCCCTGCATGGCCAGGCCGTATCTTGAAACCCTCTCTTTGTTCCCCCCTGTGTGCTGTCGGCCCCTCTAGTGCTGAGCTGCAGAGCACTCGGTTGCATTGTGAAGTGCAGGCAGCTTTCCTTTCAAACGCTTCCTTTAAAAACCCCTTCAATCCTGCAGCCTTCAGAAGTCCCCCCTTTCTTTCCATTACTTCCCTCCTTTGTTCTGCTTCCCTTAAGCCTGGTCCCCCTTCCATTCCGCCTGCCAGAAGCAGCCAGAGCACAAAGCTTTCTGCCTCCCTCCCTCCAGCATCCTCCACGATTACATCCTCTCCATTGCTCTACAGCTGTTCCCAAGCTCCCCTTCAGCATCCGAAGCTGCAGATCCCTGCATGAGGTTTGGATCTGTGCGGCAGCTGAAGCCCGGGGGGTGGAAGGGTTTTTGCTCCCGCTTGCGGCAGGGGCGGGATGCTGGGGATTATGCTGACTCCCAGTGGCTCCCAGCCCTGGATTTAGGCAGTGCTCACTCCGTTTCCCATCCAGGCGATGAATTGCAGCAGCGCTCTCCCTCTTGGAA
This sequence comes from Neopsephotus bourkii, assembly GCF_033783945.1. Lineage (NCBI taxonomy): Eukaryota > Metazoa > Chordata > Aves > Psittaciformes > Psittacidae > Neopsephotus > Neopsephotus bourkii. The sequence continues at coordinate 108,944 of NW_026902048.1, read as the reverse complement.
GTGTTGCCTGTGCACATAAGTAGATTTTTATCCGTTCCTTCCAGATGCTGCAGTTACAAGTGCCCGTGTACATTTGGTTACGGTTCCCCAGATAACAGCATTTGGAGTAGGGCTCCTTCAGAAAATCCATGCAAAACCATCTGTGATTTTCTGCTCTTGGATGGATAATTGGATTGGAGCTTAGGGTGGGCTTGGGGCTGGGGTTTACTTCCTTCCCTGCAAACACCGAGGTACTTAGAGCCAGGCTCCAAGAGGTTTTCAGACAAGATTAAAGCCTTACATGCCTACTGCTGATGGAGGTGAGCAGTTTGCCACCAGCACCCCCAGTTAACCCACAGCTGCCCCATTGAATGTCTCATAGCCACGCTCATGCCATCACTCACCAGGCAGAAAGCCCGGTTTTCCTCATCTGGGCTTGGCTCTGTACTTTAAAGCATCCTTTAAAGAGCTGCAGAGCTTTGATACCCTTTCTATGTCTGTGATAAGTTCCTCCAGGGTGACCCTGTGCTCTTTTCTTTCCTGTTGATGAATTAAACACTGGGTGACGATGGCATTTCTGTTGATCTATAGACAGGGCAAACCAACTGCCAGCAGCAGCACAGCCTTCCTCACCCATCCCTGCCATGGAACACCACAGGGAGGTGCACTGAGGACCACCACCATTGCGGATGCTGCTGCAGCAGCACACGGTCCCCGATGCTGTGCACATCCCAGATGGGACCAGCAATGCAACGGTGCTAAATCACATCATGGAGAGGGTGGAGGAAGGGAAATGATGCTGCTAAAGGCGGTGGGGTGGGTGTGGAGCAAACAGCAGCCCCACATCACCCCAAGGCTGCATTGCTAGAGACCACCCTGGTCTTCAGACCAATGTACCCGGCCGTCAGTGCTGTGCCATCGTGCTTGGTCTCATCCAACTGGAAGGACATCTGACTGTGGGACATTGAGCATCTGCTGCTGTGTTGTAGCCCAGCGGCTGCACCGGTGGAGGGCTGAGCCAAGCCGACAGCAGGGACATGAGCTGAGCCACTGTCCATGTGGCTCTGAGCTGGAAGCACTGGGCCCTGGCTCATCGGGAGTCACAGGAGGCTGATGGGGGGTTCATGCAGGTGATGGAACCCAACAGCCTCTGGGGAGATGTAAAATTATCCCGGAAAATGCAGAAACCCAAGAATGAACGGGAATTGGATGGGAAATGGAGCTGAAGGGGGCCAGGTAGCGCAGTAGATTGGATAAAGCTGGCTGAGGTGGCTGCTGGCTGTGGGTTGGTAATGGTTTGACCAGTCCCTGCTGCCCTGATCATGCTCAGGCATAGCTTGGAGATAGCAGGATGCAGCCAGTGGGCTCAGAAGCATCCCAGCGATCATACAATCCTGGAATGGTTTGTGTTGGAAGGGACCTTAAAGCCCATCCAGCTCCATCCCCTGCCACGGGCAGGGACCCCTTCCACTGGAGCAGCTTGCTCCAAGCCCCTGTGTCCAACCTGGCCTTGAACACTGCCAGCGATGGGGCCATCTCAGCCCAACCCTCTGCCTACCCAGGGCTGCGATGCTTCTCCTGCCTGGTCCAGTGTGTGCCTGGTCCCTGGCAGGGCAGCCCTGGCCAAGCCGGTGTCCATGGCTCTGAGGGCAGCCCCTCCACCTCCTGCTGAGCCTCAGCCATGGGGATGCTCTTCCAACTGCCCTTGAGGGTTGCTGGGTTTGTTGCTGTTTGGTTGAGGCAGCAGCCACGTCTCCCATCTGCCAGCACGAGTGCCATGGGGCACGTCTCCAGCACTGCCACACACTGCACAGGAGCCTGCCAGGGCTCCTTCCCCTCCATGGCCCTGGCCGGAGCATTCCTCCTCACCTGATTGATTATCTCAGCGCACAGAAGGGGATTCTCCCTGCAAAGAGCAGCTGGCAACGGGAGGTGGTCCCTTGGAAACAGCCAGCGAATGTCTGAGCATCCGTTCGGAGGAGCAGAGGGGGAAAGGGGAAGATGGAGAAGAGCCAGGAGAGAGGAGCAGCATCGGGAAGCTGGGCTGCAGCAGGGCAGCGTTCCTATGGGGAAGGCTGGGGACTGCAGGGATGGGTTGTGCAGCTCCAGAAGAGCCAACAGCAGCCTGAGCCGTGGGTTTGAACAGCATGACAGGAACCAGAGATGGAAAAGCCCCATTAACTCCTCCCGGGCAGAGCAGGGTTGCTCCCTGGAGGAGGTCATTTTTAGCCCTCTGTTGAGCAGAGTTTTCAGCAGCTCCTGACACAGGGGGTTCTTTCCCAGGGGTTTAGATGCAGGAAGGACAAACCAGGCTCTGAGGATGCAGGCTTGACCCAGAGATGAGGTGAGGATCAAAGCAGCGCTGTGAGGTGTTTGCCTGCATCCCTCTCTGACGTCTTGCTGCACCTCTGCGCAGCGAGCCTGGCCTGGGGAGGAAGCAGAGGCAGCAGAGCCCTGGTTCTCCATGGTTTTGTTCTTATAGGAAAGAAGAAATGGGACAATGGCTCTGAAGAGGCCTCACTCGGGCATCCCATGTCCTGCGGAAGCGTGGTACGGACTGGACATACAAAGCAAGAGGCACTGCAGGTAACCAGCACATGCACCTCTCCATCCATGGGAGGTAACCCTGGCATGGGCTGGGCAGGGAGCTGGTCCAGGGGAGCTTTGAGCTCTCACAGGGTATTTCACATACACCCTGAAGGGATGCCACAGCCTCAGCCTCCTCGTTGGGATGTGCAGCATCCCTGCAGCCCCATACAGCATCCCTGCAGCATCCCTGCAGCCCCATGCAGCATCCCTGCAGCCCCGTGCAGCATCCCTGCAGCATCCCTGCAGCCCCATACAGCATCCCTGCAGCATCCCTGCAGCCCCATGCAGCATCCCTGCAGCCCTGTGCAGCATCCCTGCAGCAGCAGCATCCCTGCAGCGGCGTCCCTGTATCAGCATCCCTGCAGCAGCAGCATCCCTGCAGCAGCGTCCCTGCAGCATCCCTGCAGCCCCATGCAGCATCCCTGCAGCCCTGTGCAGCATCCCTGCAGCCCCATGCAGCATCCCTGCAGCATCCTCACAGCCCTGTGCAGCATCCCTGCAGCCCCGTGCAGCATCCCTGCAGCCCCATGCAGCGTCCTTGCAGCATCCTCACAGCCCCATGCAGCATCCCTGCAGCCCCGTGCAGCATCCCCGCAGCATCCCCGCAGCCCCGTGCAGCATCCCTGCACTGCTCCTCTGGTACAAAGGAGAACCACATGCAGGACTCTCCCCTGGACGTGCTTTTCCCTCCATCCTGCGCCTCTCTTTGATCTTCAAACTAAACCCATTTTCAGCCTGTGTGTGTGTGTATTTGCTGGGGGGGGGGGGAGCAGATCCCTGCACCTCCTGTTTGCGCCCAGAGCCATTGCAAACAGTTTGCAAATGGCTTCAGTGGCTGTTCCAGGGCCAGGGGGAGGGAGAGCAGGGGAGGAACTGGGCTTGGATGCTGCCTCCCAAATGATTGTTTGCAGGCCAGTAATTCAGGTCGCAGACAAGGCCCCATTGACTCTCTGGAGAACACGGAGCGGTTCAGTTGTTAACCCTGCTGCCGGCGTGCCATGGGGATGGACATGCTGGGATATGGCTTTGGCTGCAGGGAGGTTGGGAGCCAGGGCTGCTCTTCTCATCCCCCTCACCATGCCTTGGCTTTAGCAACAGCACCCATGAGGTGTGATGGCAGCAATAGGGTCCTCCTGGGTTCATGGGTGAGGAGCACCCAGGACATCCACCCCGTGCATGCCCAAGGGCTGCTGCGGATGCAGGGGATCTATCTCTAAGCGCTGCATCCCCATAAGCACCAGCACACACTGGTATCGCAACATCCAAAGTCCAGACAGGTTTAGGCCATGCCAAAGGGTCTTGGCATCACCATTCCCCTGTGCTCATCCCTGCGGGATCCAGGGCATCCTGCCCGTGTTTCTCCCAATCCTCTTTTCCCTGGCAGCTCAGAGGAGGAGGAAATGTTTGTGTGCAAGGAGCGGGTCCCTGGCTGGGATCCCCTTGTGTGGGGGAACCCGCGTTAGGGAGAGCTTCCATTCCACCCATCTGTGCTTTGCCCAAAGGCATTAGTGTGGCATTACCACGGGTACCTCAACAACACCCATGGAAAACCCCACCAAGGTTACGCTCTGCCCCTGTACCTTCCGAGATGCAACTCAAGCCTCTCTGTGGTGTTACAGGGATTTATTGGTGAGGAGCTGGGGTTTAAACCCTGCATCTTTGGGATGCTGGCAACCTCCCTCGCTATAAACCTTAGCCAGTATTTCGAAGCCCTTTTATGCCAGCTGCTTTCATGTATCCAGAACCTTTTCCATGCAGTAGCCTATGAAAACATTGAACCGATGCCCGGAGCAACACCGGGATATGAAGGGGAAAACTTTAAGATGTTTTGTAACCATTTTTTTTTTGATTCCCAGAACCTGCCAAATCTTAATTTTTCCAGTTTACAAGTGGGAGCCTGGAACCATCTGTTTGCTGTCAACCCGTGTTTGTTTGGAAAGGGCCTTGATTATTTCTTTCCATCTCGCACTCCTGTTCTTACAACTGGTTCACTGAACTTCATAAATGTCAGCTTTCGCAGTGGTTTCGTAAGGCAGTTATGATTTAGGATTTAATCAAAATTGAGCAGTCAGTGTCTTTAATCAATCCGAATGGAGATCAAAAAAGGAACACAAAGAAATGGAGACTGAGGAATGAAGCATTTAATGCATCCCAAACGCCTTTGAAAGCGCCGTGTTTCCAGCATAATGGCTCCCAGGAATCATTATAGCAAACTTTAAAAAAACCCAAATAAAATACCCTCCAAAACTGCTTGTGTTTTTTAAAGATAAAAAGGGCCAAGGCAATTTCAGGCTTAAAAGCAATCCCAACCTTTTATCTCATTAAGCATTAAAAATAAACGAGCATCAGGCACACAATGGGCCGTGCTGCAGGGAGCTCTCAGCGCTAAGGGATGCTCGTGCCTGAACCCCCTTTCGACAGGATGTTACTGGGTGCTTGGGTGCCAACCATGGGAAAACTGAGTCCAATGGGGGAATTACATCCCAGTGTCCAGCTCTGCGGCTCCCAATGCCAGAGCTGTTGGAGTGAGGCCAGAGGGGGCCATGGAGATGCTGCGAGGGCTGGGGCAGCTCTGCTCTGGAGCCAGGCTGAGAGAGCTGGGCTGGGGCAGCCTGGAGAAGAGAAGGCTCCTGAAGGGGAGACCTGAGAGCAGCTCCAGTGCCTAAAGGGGCTGCAGGAAAGCTGGAGAGGGGCTTGGGACAAGGGCCTGTAGGGACAGGACAAGGGGAATGGCTTGAACCTGCCCGAGGGGAGACTGAGCTGAGCTCTTAGGCAGAAGCTCTTCCCTGTGAGGGTGCTGAGGCGCTGGCACAGGGTGCCCAGAGAAGCTGGGGCTGCCCCATCCCTGGCAGTGCTCAAGGCCAGGTTGGACACAGGGGCTTGGAGCAAGCTGCTCCAGGGGAAGGGGTTGGGGTTGGAACTGGATGCGCTTTAGGGTCCTTTCCAACACAAACCAGGCTGGGATTCTAGGAGTGAACCGAACGCGCAGCTTCGGCTCGGCTCGGCTCGGCTCGGCCCCGCTCGGCCCCGCTCGGCCCCGCTCGGCCCCGCTCGGCCCCGCTCGGCCCCGCTCGGCCCCGCTCGGCCCCGCGCTCTCGGGCGCCTCCTACTGGTGCGTCCCTGCTTTGAGCCCACAAGGTCGCGGGGCGGGCAGCGGCGGGCGCGGGCGGGAAGGCGGCAGGCGCCCACCATCAATCAATCAATGAATCATCAATCAGCGATCAGTTAATCAATGAAGCCAGCGAGCACGCAGGTCAGTGGTGTTAACTCCCAGGCTGGAACACCCCGTCCCCGCCCCGCTGCTTTATTTAACTTCATTCAACGGCCGGTTCTCTCTTTAGCGAGTGGGCGCAGGATGGAGCCTCGTGGGAACCCGGAGGATGGAGCAGCGCACCCGGAGCGCGGGGTCCTGCAGGCTTTGCTGCCTTTCTCCCTGGTAAGGCTCGGTCCTGGGGGGTCTGTGGGCTCCGGGGTGCTGGGTGTCCACGTGGGGTTAAAGGTGCTGAGCAGCTCCTGAGGCTGTGCCCGCCTACATCGGTTCCCTCCACAAAGGGGAGCTGCTCCTGAGCCTGGTGGTAACTTCTAATGAGCTGCTGGGGTTGGAGCAGGGGAGCAATGGCTTTTTTCCGGGGATGGGGGTCTTTAATTTGCCTGCATTGAGCAGCTTCCTGGTGCAGAGACAGCCCCAGACTGCTGCTCTGCTGGTCGAGGAGGTTGTCCCTGCATGAATGTCTCTATGGCAGCAGTGGTGGCTTCTGAGGAGTGTTTTGGTTTATCCTTGGGGTTTGTGTAGCTGCAGGAAAGCTGCGTCCCGGGTGATGCTGATGCTTGAAATGAGCTCTTGGGTAAGGCATGGGAAGGTTTCAGCTGTAAGCAAAATCCCGTTCATTCCTTGAAGGGATTTGTCCATGCAGAGAGGAAAGCGTAGAAACAGAGACTGGTTTGGGCTGGAAGCTGTCCCCCTGAGAACCTGTGCCCAGGCATTGCCTGGGTGCTTGTGCTGGTCCTGCTGTGGGATGGACGGGTCCCTGCAGTGAACCTGGCCCTTCTTTTACAGCTCACACGCAGCTCCTGCGTGTGGTGATGTGGCTGCTGGTGATCCCTGACCAATGGGCTGCTCTGTGGCTTCCTGCTATCCCATAATTTTCATCCCAATTAAATCCAAGCTTAATTTTAGTGCCATTTGGTCCCGTTGCATTGGGTCTCAGTGATGCGGCAGTGCAAAGTGTTTTGATGGAGCTAGGCCAGGGCTGTGCAAAGCCATTGATGGTGTGAGACCTGTTGGAGGGCTGCGTGGTGGCAGGGATGTGAGCATCCGCGTCCTGGTGAGCTTTGGGAATGCCCCTGTCCCAGTAACAGAGCCCTTTGACCACTCTGAGCACCCACCTCATGCAAAAGCTGGGGAGAGGCTCCCTGCTGCCTTATCTCCCACTGCTTTGCAAGTGTCACAGGATCATGGAATGGTTTGGGTTGGAAGAAACCTTCAAAGCTCCTCCAGTCCAACCTCTTGCAACAAGCAGGGACACCTTCCACTAGCTCAGCTTGCCCAGAACTGCATCCATCTCATCCCATTCACCACCATGGCTGTTGCTGGCTGCTGCCCGTCCATAGTTACTGCACCAGGAGCTGGGATGCTACCAACTGTTACCCTCATCAGGAAACCGAGGGATTTATTCCTGCTGGAAGCCCGGCTTGGTGTCTCCTAGCCTCACAACACACAGGCAGCGCTGTGCCAGTGCTACTCTATAAAATCCCCTTGGAATCAGGGGGAAATGGGGTTTTTAAAGGCCTCCAGGGGCTCCACATGTCCTCTCAGGCCTTCCTCTTTACTTGCCCCTTATTGTAATCCCCTCCACTTGGGCCGCATGGGCAGAGGAGAGCATCTGGCTCCCATCACACCTCCCGCTGCCTCTCTGCTCAGCACTGGTGCTGCGATGGCTCCCAGATGCTGCAATGTGTTCATGCCCCATCAGCCCCCGGTGTTTGAGGGGGGAGCGTTACCGCAGGCTGGAGGCAGGCAGGGCTCGTGTGCGCTCACCCAGCGGCCATGGGGAGGTCTCATTCAGGGGGAGAACCTGCTCGAGCATCAGGGTTTCAGAGGTTTCCCTGTGTGTTGAGGTGATTCGGAGGCAAGGCTGGCTCTGGAGGGGGGTACAGGGTCCTTAGTGCCCTCATCCGACCTCATCCATGGGGCTGTCGGTGGGTGCTTTACCTTTAACTCATAGGATCACGGTTTGGATGGGAAGGGACCTTAAAGCTCACCCAGTTCCAACCCCTGCCATGGGCAGGGATGCCTTCCACCGAGGTCGTTGCGTGCAGATGAGTCCTTGAGACATCATGGAGCAAGCACGGGGCCCCTCCATCTCCTGCAACCTGGACATGGTAACAGCCACCCGTTTATTTGCCTGCGGATGCTCCCTTAAGACATCCCATCAGCGCTGGCCCTCACCCAGGCTGGCAGTGGATAGCACTGTGAGCAGGTCTGAAGCCTGATCTCGAGGCCTTTGATGCTCTGAGCATTGATGTAGCTCTGGCTCCTCTTTTTTGTCATTGATACAGCGTGTTTATCTAGAAGGGGATCTCGTTTCCATCGCGGAGCACTGGGGGCTCTCTGCTCTGCATGCTGATGAGGGCAGGGAGCCCTTTGGAGAGCCTGCTCCTTAAAATGCCCTCTGCAAATCCAGCCTCAGACACAACAGCTCTGCTGCCCGAAGGCATTTCAGTCAGTGGCGAGGCTCCGCGGAGGGGGAAGGCATGGGATCAGAGGCTGGATATCTCCAAGGCAAATGAATCTGTTCTCATCTGGTTTCCCTCTTTGATGCATTTTTATGTTAAGGGACCTAAGTGCTCTTTTAATAGCTCTGGCCCTGTTGCAGAAGCTGAGGATTCTTTGCTCTCTGGTTTCTTCCAAGCTTCCCTCCAAGGCTCCCTGACGGAGGCTGCCAAGCCCTGTGCTGGGAATATCCATAGCTTCCAACAGTGATGCTCACAAATGCATCCTGTCACATTATTTGCCTCAGTGACAGGGGGCTCCCAGGAGAGGCTCTTAATGACAACAGCAGCAACAGCAGCCAAGCCCTCGGTTGTAGGGTGCTGGGATCCACAGCCTCGTGCCTGACTCCAGGCTGGTGCCAAGCAGAGCACAGAGTCCTGCTCAGGTCCCTCCTGCCCTGAGCTGCTGCGCCAGCTGCTTGTGAGCTGGGCAAGGTGGGATTTGAGAGCGATGGGTGCTCATGGATGTGCATCCGCATCCCTCCCCTCCCGTTGTTCTGGGCTGGTGCAACTGGGCCAGCTCTGGCCGTGGGTTCTTCAGTGCTGGAAATGCTTCTCAGCCCTGCTGCACACAGCCCAAGGCTTGCCCCAGGGGATGGAGAGGGGCTTGGGACAAGGGATGTAGGGACAGGAGAAGGGAATGGCTTGAACCTGCCCGAGGGGAGACTGAGCTGAGCTCTTAGGCAGAAGCTCTTCCCTGTGAGGGTGCTGAGGCGCTGGCACAGGGTGCCCAGAGAAGCTGTGGCTGCCCCATCCCTGGCAGTGCTCAAGGCCAGGTTGGACACAGGGGCTTGGAGCAAGCTGCTCCAGTGGAAGGGGTTGGGGTTGGAACTGGATGCGCTTTAGGGTCCTTCCCAACACAAACCAGGCTGGGATTCTAGGAGTGAACCGAACGAGCAGCTTCGGCTCGGCTCGGCTCGGCTCGGCCCCGCTCGGCCCCGCGCTCTCGGGCGCCTCCTACTGGTGCGTCCCTGGTTCGAGCCCACAAGGTCGCGGGGCGGGCAGCGGCGGGCGCGGGCGGGAAGGCGGCAGGAGCCCATCATCAATCAATCAATGAATCATCAATCAGCGATCAGTTAATCAATGAAGCCAGCGAGCACGCAGGTCAGTGGTGTTAGCTCCCAGGCTGGAACGCCCCCCGCACCCTCCCCGCTGCTTTATTTAGCTTCATTCAACGGCCGGTTCTCTCTTTAGCGAGTGGGCGCAGGATGGAGCCTCGTGGGAACCCGGAGGATGGAGCAGCGCACCCGGAGCGCGGGGTCCTGCAGGCTTTGCTGCCTTTCTCCCTGGTAAGGCTCGGTCCTGGGGGGTCTGTGGGCTCCGGGGTGCTGGGTGTCCATGTGGGGTTAAAGGTGCTGAGCAGCTCCTGAGGCTGTGCCCGCCTACATCGGTTCCCTCCACAAAGGGGAGCTGCTCCTGAGCCTGGTGGTAACTTCTAATGAGCTGCTGGGGTTGGAGCAGGGGAGCAATGGCTTTTTTCCGGGGATGGGGGTCTTTAATTCGCCTGCATTGAGCAGCTTCCTGGTGCAGAGACAGCCCCAAACTGCTCCTCTGCTGGTCGAGGAGGTTGTCCCTGCATGAATGTCTCTATGGCAGCAGTGGTGGCTTCTGAGGAGTGTTTTGGTTTATCCTTGGGGTTTGTGTACCTGCAGGAAAGCTGCGTCCCGGGTGATGCTGATGCTTGAAATGAGCGCTTGGGTAAGGCATGGGAAGGTTTCCAAGTGAAATCCCGTTCATTCCTTGAAGGGATTTGTCCATGCAGAGAGGAAAGCGTAGAAACAGAGACAGGTTTGGGCTGGAAGCTGTCCCCCTGAGAACCTGTGCCCAGGCATTGCCTGGGTGCTTGTGCTGGTCCTGCTGTGGCATGGAAGGGTCCCTGCAGTGAACCTGGCCCTTTTACAGCTCACAGCCAGCTCCTGCGTGTGGTGATGTGGCTGCTGGTGATCCCTGACCAATGGGCTGCTCCGTGGCTTCCTGCTATCCCATAATTTTCGTCCCAATTAAATCCAAGCTTAATTTTAGTTCTATTTGAACCCGTTGCATTGGGTCTCAGTGACCCAGCAGTGCAAAGTGCTTTGATGGAGCCAGGCCAGGGCTGTGCAAAGCCACTGATGGTGTGAGACCTGTTGGAGGGCTGCGTGGTGGCAGGGATGTGAGCATCCGCGTCCTGGTGAGCTTTGGGAATGCCCCTGTCCCAGTAACAGAGCCCTTTGACCACCCTGAGCACCCACCTCATGCAAAAGCTGGGGAGAGGCTCCCTGCTGCCTTATCTCCCACTGCTTTGCAAGTGTCACAGGATCATGGAATGGTTTGGGTTGGAAGAAACCTTCAAAGCTCCTCCAGTCCAACCTCTTGCAACAAGCAGGGACACCTTCCACTAGCTCAGCTTGCCCAGAACTGCATCCATCTCATCCCATTCACCACCATGGCTGTTGCTGGCTGCTGCCTGTCCATAGTTACTGCACCAGGAGCTGGGATGCTACCAACTGTTACCCATGTCAGGAAACCAAGGGATTTATTCCTGCTGGAAGCCCGGCTTGGTGTCTCCTAGCCTCACAACACACAGGCAGCGCTGTGCCAGTGCTACTCTATAAAATCCCCTTGGAATCAGGGGGAAATGGGGCTTTGAAAGGCCTCCAGGGGCTCCATGTGTCCTCTCTAGCCTTCCTCTTTACTTGTCCCCTTATTGTAATCCCCTCCACTTGGGCTGCATGGGCAGAGGTGAGCATCTGGCTCCCATCACACCTCCCGCTGCCTCTCTGCTCAGCACCGGCGCTGCGATGGCTCCCAGATGCTGCAATGTGTTCATGCCCCATCAGCCCCTGGTGTTTGAGGGGGGAGCGTTACCGCAGGCTGGAGGCAGGCAGGGCTCGTGTGCGCTCACCCAGCGGCCATGGGGAGGTCTCATTCGGGGGGAGAACCTGCTCGAGCATCAGGGTTTCAGAGGTTTCCCTGTGTGTTGAGGCAAGGCTGGCTCTGGAGGGGGGTACAGGGTCCTTAGTGCCCTCATCTGACCTCATCCATGGGGCTGTCGGTGGGTGCTTTACCTTTAACTCATAGGATCACGGTTTGGATGGGAAGGGACCTTAAAGCTCATCCAGTTCCAACCCCTGCCATGGGCAGGGATGCCTTCCACCGAGGTCGTTGCATGCAGATGAGTCCTTGAGACATCATGGAGCAAGCATGGGGCCCCTCCATCTCCTGCAACCTGGAGATGGTAACAGCCACCCGTTTATTTGCCTGTGGATGCTCCCTTAAGACATCCCATCAGCGCTGGCTCTCACCCAGGCTGGCAGTGGATGGCACTGAGAGCAGGTCTGAAGCCTGATCTCGAGGCCTTTGATGCTCTGAGCATTGATGTAGCTCTGGCTCCTCTTTTTTGTCATTGATACAGCGTGTTTATCTAGAAGGGGATCTCGTTTCCATCGCGGAGCACTGGGGGCTCTCTGCTCTGCATGCTGATGAGGGCAGGGAGCCCTTTGGAGAGCCTGCTCCTTAAAATGCCCTCTGCAAATCCAGCCTCAGACACAACAGCTCTGCTGCCCGAAGGCATTCCAGTCAGTGGCGAGGCTCTGCGGAGGGGGAAGGCATGGGATCAGAGGCTGGATATCTCCAAGGCAAATGAATCTGTTCTCATCTGGTTTCCCTCTTTGATGCATTTTTATGTTAAGGGACCTAAGTGCTCTTTTAATAGCTCTGGCCCTGTTGCAGAAGCTGAGGATTCTTTGCTCTCTGGTTTCTTCCAAGCTTCCCTCCAAGGCTGCCAAGCCCTGTGCTGGGAATATCCATAGCTTCCAACAGTGATGCTCACAAATGCATCCTGTCGCATTATTTGCCTCAGTGACAGGGGGCTCCCAGGAGAGGCTCTTAATGACAACAGCAGCAACAGCAGCCAAGCCCTCGGTTGTAGGGTGCTGGGATCCACAGCCTCGTGCCTGACTCCAGGCTGGTGCCAAGCAGAGCACAGAGTCCTGCTCAGGTCCCTCCTGCCCTGAGCTGCTGCGCCAGCTGCTTGTGAGCTGGGGAAGGTGGGATTTGAGAGCGATGGGTGCTCATGGATGTGCATCCGCATCCCTCCCCTCCCGTTGTTCTGGGCTGGTGCAACTGGGCCAGCTCTGGCCGTGGGTTCTTCAGCGCTGGAAATGCTTCTCAGCCCTTCTGCACACAGCCCAAGGCTTGCCCCAGGGGATGGAGAGGGGCTTGGGACAAGGGATGTAGGGACAGGCCAAGGGAATGGCTTGAACCTGCCCGAGGGGAGACTGAGCTGAGCTCTTAGGCAGAAGCTCTTCCCTGTGAGGGTGCTGAGGCGCTGGCACAGGGTGCCCAGAGAAGCTGTGGCTGCCCCATCCCTGGCAGTGCTCAAGGCCAGGTTGGACACAGGGGCTTGGAGCAAGCTGCTCCAGTGGAAGGGGTCTCTGAATGACCTGGAACTGCCTCAGTCACCCCTTGGGGCGCAGCCAGGCCAGGGATCCAGCGCACCAGCATCCCTCTGCCCTGTTCCCCCGGATCAAACAGGGAGATGGGGAAACCTGCGGCCTTGCCTGCTTCAAGGAGCAGGTTTTTGGCCTCTTCCACACAGCTGTGTTTTTAATTAGCTTTTAAAACCACACTTTTCAACCTCTTTCTTCTGCCTGCGTTTTTCATCTCGGCTTAGGATGCACAAAGCTCCACGATTTTGTTCTCAGAGTCAGGCGGATGATCAAGGTTTTTGCAGTGTACTAAATTATTAAAGCAAACTCGGTTACTCACTAAATATTATTGCTTCCATCCTGTCAGGGAGAAGATCACAGCAATATTTTGTTAATTCAAACATCTTTCTCTGAGGCTGTTGATGACAGGCAAAGCGCTCGTGTAATATACAGAGGTGCTCGTTACAGAAGGAGGCCGTAATTAATTTTAGCAGTAGCAATAAGTCTTTGCTACATAAAAGCATCACTGGGGGTGCGGGGCTGACTCTGAGTGTCTTCTCTATGGCTCAGATGGTATGGGGGTGATGCGTTTTGTGCAGGTGCTGGGATGCTGTTGACTGGCTGGAGATGGGGATGTAGCATTGCTGTTGCCCTCGGCACTCGGGACACCAGTGTCTGGGTGGTGTGTGCCCAAAGAGGAGAGGTTGAGCCCCCCTTGGGTTGGTACCCAAGAGGGTACCTGAGTGGTACCCAAGCTCTGGGAGGTGATGGGGAAGGTGGATGCACAGCTCATCCTGGCTCTGCACTGCTGTGGAGGAGTGGTACCCACCATGGTGCCTGCTCTTGGGCTCTGTGGAGTGCCATCCTTCCTGCATCCTTCATCCAGAATTGCCTGGCTGCTCTTGTCATGGATTCATGGACTGGTTTGGGTTGGAGGGGACCTTAAAGCTCATCCCTACCATGAGCAGGGACACCTTCCACCAGACCAGGTTGCCCAAAGCCCCATCCATACTGGGCTTAAAAGGCAGAGGGGCACGTTGTCCCTGTGGCTGCCCATGATGCTGGGAGCCACACGTGGGCCTGCAGCAGGGGCAGGCAAGTCTCTGTTGGCATCAGCATCACCAGTAGGGTCCATGCATGCCCGGCTGCAGGTCTCCCCAGTGGGCCACAGCACATCCCCAGCGCAGGGCGTGCTGAAGCTGCTGGTGATGCTGCCGTGCGCACCGGGCTCCTGTGGCTCTGTGGGGAGCTGTATTTTCACACCAGCCTTTCTTTGGGTGTGTTTTATTTCCCTTTCCCCCTAAGTCATTACAAGCTAAACAGCTCAAACAGTCTTCAAGGTGAAATCTGCTTTTCATTACTCTGCGAGGGCACCGCGGCTTCATTCTCCTCAGTCCCATTACCATATGCAGCGTTCTGGTGCTTTGCTCGGCTACATATTGTCAACATTAAATAACCTCTTTTTGTGGTTACATCATAAAAATGCCTTAGATCTTGGAAGCAGGCTGTGAATATTTGCATATGTATATCCTGGGTTTTCACAGCACAGGCTGGCTACCAGATGGGAGCCAAAGAAGCCTCCAACATTTATCTCCGACTTCGACGTTTTCCTGTGTTGTTAACCGAGGAGGAAACTAGGTGGTTTTCAGCCATGCTGAGCTGCTGCCAGTCCCTAACCTTGGGATGGTTTCACAGGGAGGGGGGAAAGAGGGAGGGAGCCTTTTTCCTTCAATCCAGATGGCCGTATGGAATCAATAACAGGCAGTTTTCAAACGTTTGTTTACTTAACATTGGGTGGAATATGCCTTTGTGGTCCCTTTGCACAGCAGAAGAATGTGATCCAGCAACCGAGCTAATGAGCACAGGGAACGTGCCTCAAACCGGGGACGAGCCCGCTCCAGTCATTGGTTTTCCCCTTATTTTTATCCCAGGAGCCAGCAGCCGGCACTCCGGGCTGGGATCTGGGCTGGAGCCATGCACCACTGCCTGCGTGCCCAAGGCAGGGACATGGGGGCTGGTCCCTAAGGATCTGCTGGGTTTTGGGGTGAAGGCGCGGGGTAGGAATGATGTTTTCCCTAAGGAAACCTGGAGAGGGGCTTGGGACAAGGGATGTAGGGACAGGAGAAGGGGAATGGCTTGAACCTGCCCGAGGGGAGACTGAGCTGAGCTCTTAGGCAGAAGCTCTTCCCTGTGAGGGTGCTGAGGCGCTGGCACAGGGTGCCCAGAGAAGCTGTGGCTGCCCCATCCCTCGCAGTGCTCAAGGCCAGGTTGGACACAGCGGCTTGGAGCAAGCTGCTCCAGTGGAAGGGGTCCCTGCCCATGCAAGGGCTGCAGCTGGATGAGCTTTAAGGTCCTTTCCAACCCAAACCACTCCATGGCTCTGTGATCTACACCCCACGTCTCAGCGTTCGGGATGTAACGATGCCGTTGGGGTCTATGGTATTGTCCCTGCTCCCCTCCACGTCCCTAAAACCCACCCAAAAGCCAGGCTCGGCCCTGCTGCGTGTGAGAAATGTCTCAGCACTTGTAAGGTATTAATCTTCTGCCACTATTATATTTAACCATCCCGAATGATGCGAGCGGTACAGCAGGAAAACAATGTCGCCTTGTCTCGAACGCCGCGGCTCTCATTAGGGCAATCTGTCATCTGTTGATTCATTAGAGCCCTGACAGAGCACTTAGATCAAAACCCTTTGAAATGATTCCTGATGACACACAATGGCAAATTTCAGCCATGGTTCCGGAAATGTAACGTCGTTCCTTCTGCTGCCTTCAACAAGGGGCCTTCCGCCGCTATTAATTGACTTCTAAGTGCTTGCATGTGTTGTGTTTGTGTTGCTGCTCACATCCCTGCTTCGAGGCGCTGCTTGAGAGAGGGATCCTGTGCTTGCTAAAGGGACTGTGGCACAACACGGTGCTGGGGATGAGCACCCACAGCTCTGCGCTCACCAGTGCATGGGAGACCGGTTCTCCCTGTGGAAAAGCATAAGGAGTATGAAAAGCCTAAAGAAAACACCCAAACTTTCTATTTTTATTTTCTTTTTTTACTCTTCCTAAAGATCCAAGCTGGATTTTAAAGCAAATTCCATGTTTTTATTTGCTTTTTTAATGGTGGAGGGTGGAACTGGAGGAGCTTTAAGGTCCCTCGCAACACAAGCCAGTCTGACTGAGTCTGTGTTGGCTGTGCTGCCGTTGGATGAAAGGAGAGGAAAACCCAGGTTTTGGTACCAACATTGGCTTTTCCAAAGGTTTCCATGTTGTGACACAGAACATCTTTATCCTTGCGGAGGGCAATGCAGTGATGTTGGAGTGTTCCTGCTGCTGGGAATGTGATGGGAGGTGCCGTGTTTGCTGATGGTGTTACACTGATGCTTTGCTCCCTGCCTGCACTGAGCCTGCCGCTGCCTGCTCCGGATCCATGCTCCATGGCTTTCCTGGGATGTATCGGGTAACCCCCAGGCAGGTGATGGAGAGGCAGTGACGTGCTCGCAATGGAGCGAGAGGGGGTTTGGGCTTTGCCAAAAGGATGGATTTCGTTCTGCTGAAGTTGTCTCTGTGCTTTTTCCAAGTGAATGCTACGAAAATCCCACTCAAATGATGCGTGAGGTTCTTGTGAATTGGGCTGAGAGCTGCTAAATTGCTGTGTTTAATTAAATACCTTGATTTACTGACCTTGAGGGGAAGCCAAGTCCAGTGACAGGCCGGTTTTCTACCTTGTGAGGAGATGAGGAAACCGATGATGATCCGTGAAGTACTGTAGGAGCAGTGGAACAGACACACAAGGGATTTGAATGCTCTTTTTGTGCAGCAAAGCCCCAGCCGTTGCTGGGTACATCCCAAAGGGAAATGTGGCAGTGGATGACTGGAAAACACTGTGCTGGGCAAAGCCTGCATGGGGGCAGATGGGCAGGACTGCTCTTGGTGATAAAAGCCTTTAGGGGACTCTATTGCTCCTTGCTCTGTCCTTGCCTGCTGCATCCCTGCTCACACCAGGTGCTCATCCCTGTGTGACTGCTCAGCGCCGGGCACCTTGGAAAGTGCTGTCCCATGAAGATATTTCCTATAGGAATCACAGTCACTGGGGGGCACTTGCACCCACTTTACTTCGATGGGGTGGGTGCTGTGCATGAGCATAACTGTGCATAGTGCAGTGTCTTTGTACTCCATCGTACTTTAAATAGCACAGCGAGCAGAGAAGTTAATCTTCCTTTTGGTTGCCTGGGGTTGGGTCTGCATCTGCAGGAGCAGCTCGGGGACTGTCAGTGCTGGAGTCAGCATCTCCTGACTTTGGAGCTTCACAAGGGGACAAGTGCTTTTTTCCTTCCTCCTTTCTCAAACAATGTGTAGCGACAGAGATATAAATCTGTGGCAGCCCTGAAGCATAAATAGCAGCAGCGTGGCCAGCTTGCTCTGCTGGCCCTGACCCGTGAGAGGTCTTCACAGCTTTCCTTTCAGCTGTTAAATTGCTTCAGTCAGCTGTGACCGGCTTTGGCAGCAAGCAAAGAGCCTGGCCCCATCTCCCCATCCCTCACAGGGGCACCTGAGCGATGCAGGTAGGAGCAGAGATGAACACCTGAGCCCCTTTCCTCCTGGTTGAGTGGATGCATCCAGCTGCTGAGGATGGAGCTGAGGGGATGGCATAGAACCATGGAATAGTTTGTGTTGAAGGGACCTTAAAGCTCATCCAGTACCAGTCCTTGCCATTAGAGAAGCTTGCCCCAAGCCCCTGTGTCCAACCTAACCACTGTGTGTTGCTCCCTACTCCTCCAAGCTGATTCACCTCCGGGTACTATGGCTAAAATGGTGCCTGGCTTTCTTGGGGAGGCTGAGGATGGAGGATGCTTTATCATCAGGTCTAATTGCCACATTAACATGCACTTAGTAGTTTTCTGTATGGAATAAATGGCTTTTAGTTTGCAAAGTGGATGGAGCTAGGACCTGGCAGGGCATGGCTGGCGAAGTGGCAGCCCCAGTTGTGTGCCTTGGTGAGGTGCTTCCAGAGCAGGATGCAAGCAGGGGATTCAGATCAGTTTGGAGGGGTTTGTGCGCTTTATTTCCACCAGTTCTAACCTGAGCTGCTGCTGCATAGGCAATGCCACAGATGGACTTTCAATCTGGGCCAGTGAATAGTTATAGCTCTCTTCAAATGTCTTCTTAAAGCGTGGCTTATTTCTGAGGACAGTTAATGTACCTGGGAATGGTGTTCAGTGGGGTTTCCCCTGTGTTTTCCAGTGCTAGGATGTGCAGATGGGACCGTTCTTCACCCCCCAAGTGAGGGGACACGTCCCCTGTGTCCCCTGGGTTTTGCTCCTCGGCTGCTGCCTCGTTTGCAGGCTGGCAGAAGGATGCCAGACTTTGACATCCATTGGCAATCTTTGCCCTGGCTGTGATTTGTCTTCATTTGGGCAAAGCAAGTAAGCTCGAGCTGCTGAGCCTCTGCTCCTGAGCCCCGAGGAGAGGTGGAATGAGGAAGCAGCAACACAGAGCCCGTGCCTGTGAAGCCAGAGCCTCCTCATCCCTATTTACAGCCAGCACAGAATTGATCCTTGCTGTTTCCAGGCTCTGCAGCCAATTAAACCTCTTGCTCCCTCTCCGTTCCTGGGGCAATTACCACCTTGTGCCCTGTAACTCGCAGCTATGAGTAAGCCAAATTCAATTTTATCTGGAGTGAGCAACGTGAGCTGTAGCTGGGGAGCAGTTTCTTGCGTGCCGTCCCTCCCCAGCCTGACAACCGGTTTTACTACCCAGCAGGGAATAGACTGATCGCTCATTTATGGCTGCAATCATCTCCCTGTTACAGCATTAGGAAGGAATGAGCACCAAAAGCCATTATAATTAAGATCTCTCTGGAGCTGACAGTAGAAATAGATGGCATGTGGAGCTGGAGCTCTGTGCCTCAGCTGTTTCTTTTCGAGCTGTCACTGGAAAATTACAGAGGCTGACAATCATATTTTTAACGCAGCAGTGCTAAGTAATAGATCCACCTTGTGCTGCCGAGCACCGAGGGCACGGGGCTGCTGCTCTGGGAGCTGCTGTGCTGGACAGAGAGGGCTGAGATCCCCCCAGTGTCCCTCCACCTCCAAACCCGCCCCGATAAGAGGTCTTGAGCATCTTCCCATGGTTCAAATGTCTGCGGATGAGGTGTGGGACAGAGGGGCACGCACCCTGTGTGCCTGAGCCCTGCTAGGCTTCAGGGGTGGCTTTTCCTTAGAGACATCCAGGAAGTCTGCAGGAATGAAACAATTCCCATTCCTTGCCTTCCTGTTGAGCATCTTTGGCCACGTCAGGGCTGCAGAGGTGGCCCGGTCTGTTGAGACCTGTAGGTCTTCATACCTGAGAAGCCGTTGCTCAAGAGAGGCGCGTGATTGGGAAGAGCAGACGATGCTTTCCCAATCATTCCATAAGAACAGGAGCTGGACAGCAATCACCACGAGGCGATGCTTCGGTCGAGGGTGAGTTGTGTTTGCTGCCTATACAGACAGGGAGCTCGCCCTGCTGCCTGCACCATTGGCTTCTTAGAGGGATGTGTATTCCCTCCACCAGCATGGTCCAAGGCCAGGTTGGACACAGGGGCTTGGAGCAAGCTGCTCCAGTGGAAGGGGTCCCTGCCCGTAGCAAGGGGTTGGAGCTGGAGGAGCTTTAATGTCCCTTCAAACCCACACCATTGCATGACTGTGATTCCATAAGCTGGGCAAGACCTTGTCCTTCCCATTTAAATTAGACATGGAACACATTCAGGCTGGTGCTGTCTTGGAGGTGATGAGGTGCAGCAGCAAATACATGGGGGTGAACACCCTCACCCACTGGGATCTGGTGTGAAGATGCTGATCACCAGTGCTTTGGAGGAACCCCTGGTAGGGCTTGTGGCTGGGGCACCCCTTCCCCACGGCCCCCAGTGGTGGGAGCTGAGAGGAGAAGCCCGCAGCATCTTCCATGTTCTCCTGTTATGAGGCATGTGGGAAGGTCCCCCCCACCACAGCAGTTGTGCAGTTGGGTTTGTCTGTATTACCAAAGGCTGCTTCTGCCCCCCTGGAGCTGGCTGCGGAGCAACCCAAGTCATGCACTTGCTATCTTTATTTTCCCTGGCACAGCTCTTGGATGCCTGCTGCTGCGTTGCATCGCCTTGGGTTACCTCTTGCCACATTACCCCCATGAGCACACATGCTGTTTAAAGAACCAGTGCTCGCTATGTTGTACTTCCTCAGCCTGTAACCTAATACACCAGGAACACCGGTGGCTGCCTTTCTCTGAGGGTCTGCCTCTTCCAGAGCATCCAAATTAAGGCGTAATTTGTAGATGGGGCTTGCTCCAGTGGTTGGAAATGGATGAGCTTTACAGTCCCTTCAACCCAAACCATTCCATGATCCTAACTGCCTCCTGTATAACCTTATTGAGGTGACAGCTCCAGCACTGCAACCCCCCTGGTTTTGCTGGGGGACATATGGGAGGTGACACAAGTCCTTGTGCCCCAAAAGCATTTGAGAGACTCTTCCTCCACCACAGTATTGAGCAGCCTCCGAGCCGAAGTGTGTTGTTCCTACATCTAACAGTGCGTGAAAGTTCCCTTTCAAGCTGCAAATGAATTATTGATGCAATTACTCATTCTCATTTAAATATCTATTTAATGGCGTTTAAATAACAGTGTTCAGAATGTGTCAACAGTTTACACAATCATTTGGATTCTGAACTTTATACCTCTGTTTTCTCCCAGCACCAATAATTGAGGCTCATCCATTCTGAGTGACAATTTTAGATAAGTATCACTCTTCTCTTGCACATGTGCCTTATCTCAGTGTATTAAATCACTTAATTTTAATTTCATTTGAATGATTAATCAGTTACTTGGCTATAATTATTTGTGTGAAGACATCTCCGGTTAGAAAACAGAGCAGAGACAATTAGGAAAACATGGGGGTTGGGAATCCATCCCATCAGCTTGCAGCCCGTGGTTTGGGATGTGGGAAGGAGTTACTGCTGCTGCCAGCCCTGATGCCAGGGTGAGAGGCGCAGCCAGGGTAACTCGGAGCTGGGAAGCTCGGGATGCATGTGGGTAGATGGGATGCATGTGGGTAGATGGGATACATGTGGGTAGATGGGATACGTGTTCTCGTGTGATTTCCTTTGGGTCTTGGATGCAGTGTGAGCTCTTGGGCAGCATCTGGGTGCACCCCAGCATGGACAGGGCTCAGCGGGGCATGGCTGGGACCTCAGTGGTTTCAGGTGGTTTGCGTGGGAGCAGGGATCTCATTCCCCATTCCAAATGAAAACCTTGGCTTTTGAAACACGCTCCTGCCTTTGATCTTGTTTCCACACACGTGAAACTTTACGGCCTTTGCAGATTGACTCCTGATGTGCATCCCAAAGAGCATCCCCATCGCCTCCCTTACAGTGGAGAGGCCTCGCGGCTCCTGCTGAGGTCTTTGCTTTGGGATTTGGGGGGATTTTGCAGTTTTCAAGGAGTGTTTTAATTCGCTACTGAACCACAGGAGGTGGGTGCAGACCTCAAAGGCCATGAGGAGCGGGTAATGGCTTTGCTGGGATCATGGGAAATCCCAGAGGGGAGCAGGGTGCTGAGTGAATTTACGGAGATGTAGGGTGTTTTCCCTCTGGAAAGCTCCTTGGGGAGCGATCCTCCAGCCTGCTCCCTCCTCGTGCCTCCTTTCTCTCCTTTTAATCCCAGGGATGCATCCCAGATGTCAGCTTTCTGGAACTCATTTTCCCTGGGTGCAAAGCCCTGTGGAGAAAAGCTCAGGAAGGGCAGAGCCAAGCAAACCCATGGAGCTGACCTGGGGGGGCTTCTCCTCTGCACCACTGATGGGGGCTTTCCTAGTGAACCCTCTGCCTTGGGTGCATTGCATTGAACCCATGGACGGCCTGTCCTGAGCTATGGGAAACGGATCTGACCACAGGCACGAAGCCATTGGGAGAGCAGGATTCCGCTCCCCATCCCTGTGCCGCACGCTGCTCTCAGGCTGCAGTTTCAGGGCTGTGCTGTCATTAAACCCCTTGATTCCTGTGTTTTCTGGAGGGCTGTGTGGCCGGGAGGCACTGAGCACGTGAAGTGTTAAAGCCCAGCTGGAATGGGAATTGCATGTTATGGATATCCATCTCCGTGCTGGAGCCTTGAGCAGAGCCAGATGTTTCTCCCCTCCTGCGGCTTGTCAGCGTGCGGCGGCTGTTGTGTGCAGCGGTAGTCGTGTCGGTGGTAGGAGGAAGCAGACACACACTGGGGTCACGGCAGACCCCCGCAAGATTTATGGCTCAGACTTCCAGCTGGAATGTGTTGGGAGGCTGGGATGTGCTGCAGGGATGGGCGGGATAGGAGGGAGGCGTGGGGACCTGCGCGTGATGCTTTAAGCCTGCTCTCAGCCCTGTGCTGTGGTGGGGACCAGCAAGGAAACCCCAAGAACGAGGGGAGATGGAAAATGGGAAAATGCTGGAGAACACCCTTGGGAAAGGAGAATAAAGGGGCATCTTTCACAGAGGGATCGGATGCTGCTCTGCCACCCCTCTGTGCATGGCAACACGGCTGGAGCAGGATGCTCCCCTTCTCCTGGGCAGCACATCTGTATCCCTCCCAGAACATCGCCTGTGGGTTTCCCATGAGGATCCTGTGTCAGTAATTACCCTGGAGGGATTAATCACCCTGAGCACCCATTCGGGTGGCTTTTGGTCTGGTTTGTGCTCTCGGTGATGGCAGGAGAAGGGTAATTGGGCTCCTCCAATGTTACAGCTCTATTTGGAAGAGCCCCACACACAAACCCCGCTGTCAGCATCCCTGTGCATGGTGGTGGTGATGACAAATATCCCTGACCCGACCCGGCCTGGCTGAGCCCCCCCAGCCTGCAAAGGCTCTGAGGTTCCTGTCTCAGAGGTGTGGCTTGGCACTGCTTTGGGTGAAAACAGGGAGGAATGAGCCAAAATGTGCACTTATTGGCACTCAGTGGACCGGCGCTGGGTGTCAGCCAAGGGGCTGGCCCCGTCTCCAGCAGCAGAACAGATCTTCCCTTCAATGTGTCAGCTGAGGAGAAGTATTCCTGTGCTGCCCATTGCAAAGCTGTCAGAGCCCGCTGCCCTTCGCCCCATGGGTTGAGGCCCTGGCTTCCATCCCTCTCCTATTGCAGCCCTGGGTTCCCTTGAGCCATCCCATGGTGTTGCTGGAGCAGGAGCAGGGGGCTGTGCAGTGCTGCACCTCACATGCGGTCTTGGACTCACATCCCTGCCTCTTTCTAAAGAGGAAAAAGAGGTTTTTGGCTGCAAGGAGCAGTGCTGGAGCTGCCCCAATACTTCTGGTTGTTAAAGTGCCTCAGCGCTTTCTGGGCTCCTCTGTACTGAGATCAGGTTTTCATTTAGCTGATGCTTACCAGAAGCAGAGACCTGCTGGTGTACGAGCTCCAGCAGCCGTGGCATCGTCCCCCACCAGCAGGTCATGGAATTGCAGGGTCTGTCCTGCAAGAAGACATGAGTTTGGTATCTGAACCCATGCGGAGGAGCTGGCAGCCCCGTTCCTCATCCTCCACCTTCCTGCCCACATTCAGCTGTTTGCTAATAGAGACTTCAGCAGAACAAGTGATGCTCATCTGGCAAATGGGTTTCCTGCAGTCCCAGGGTATCTTTCATTGGTGCAGCGTAAGAAATCAGTGCTATCAGTAACCAGGGTCAGGACAAAGGAGCACGGCTCCAAGGGCTTCGGAAGCAAATCCCAGCTTCCATCATTTCCCAACCAGCTGAAGGAGGAGGTCAGGGCAGCTGGTGGAAAGAAAGCACTTGTCACTTTGTTCCTCCAGCCCTTCCCAAGGCTTTAATCTTTCCTTTGTCCTGATGGGCTGCGATGGGGATTGGTGCCCCCCAAACCATCACTAAGACGCAGGGTGATCCAGTGTCTTTGGGGAACCAGCACTTTGGCCTCAGCGGAGCCTTTTGTCAGCTCCATGTGTACTCGGTTTTCATGCTCTTCCTTGGTTTTGTGGCTCTGCTCCATCAACCTTCCTGGTGGGACCAGGTTGTTGATGCCTCACTGGGCTCTGCGTTTGCTTTTAGTTCTTGCTGAAGGGGACAGCCAAGAGGGAGGTGATGGCAACTGGGATCCTGCACTGGGCTCTTCCCAGGGCACGCTGCAGGCCAGGTTGCAAGACTCCTTCCTCTTGCATGCTTTAGGATGTAAACCCGAGTATAATCCATGGATGCAACTGGTTTGGATGCCTGAATTGGGGATGGAGGAGACTCAGGGCTGGGGGCTGTAGGTGGCGGTGGTACCGGTGCCTGTAGCTATTGCTGTGCCTCTCTGGTCTGTGGGGTTTGTAGGGATTACTCCAAGCTGATCCAGATGCTCTTGGAGTCCAGCCTGCAGGGATAAAGCTCCATTTTAATTACACCTGACAGGGAACAGCAGCTGCAGAGATGCAGCTTCCCATCACCATTGATGCTACTGCCAGCTTGGGAACCTGCTTTGGCAGGTATCCCTGGTATCCACAACCAGGTTTATCTCTGCTAGCGGATGCAGACGTGGGGTTGTGTGTCCTGAGTGAGGGTGTTTCACATTCTCCTGTGTCTCATGGTGTTTGTGGGGCAGCCAGGACTGGTGTCATCCCCATCCCTCTCATTCAGGTTGGGTTGTGTCTGTGAACCCGCTTGCTGGAAGAGGCCGTGGGGCTGTGAGCATCCCTTAGGAGCTGGTGGGAAGCTCCCAGTGCTGTTGCCTCACTGTGTGGAATCCATGGGTGCTCCTGACCCAAGGGTGCCATGTGAAACGTCAGCAGAACTCAATCCGGCTAATCCCAGGGAATGGCCGGGCACGGCAGCAGCCCTGTGGGTCCAGGGGGGGATTAAATCAAAGTCTTGCATTACACCACTTGGAAGGGCTGAGGATTTACTTGGAAACCGAATCACATTAACTAGCATTCTGTTAATAGCTGTTACCTATAAATATAGCGTGCCTTAATACCACCCCGAGCTGCAGGTTGACGTATTTAGATCGGTGCTATCAAAGCCATTAACGCCTCTCCGTGGTAAACCTATTCTCAGTTGGGGCTGCAAATGGGATTCTCCTGAGCCAATCCATCTTCCTAACGCCTGAGCAGAGCCTGTTGATCTTTAGCCACCGAATGGATTTGGCTTCCCAGAAATGTGCTTGCATCTGTCAAAATCATAAGCAGCTGGCACAAAGGTCAGGGAAAACAGGAGCTGGGGACAAGAGATGCTGTTTAGCAGCGTATCGATGCGGGATGTGCTATTAATGCTGCAGCACAGCGTGTGTGTGTGTGTGTGTGTGTCCATTCCTGCAGGCATCCCTACCCCTGTCAATTAGATATTTATATGGAAAATTCCTCACGTATACCCTGTGGTCCTGGAACTCATCCAGGGCTTATTCAAACGGAGTCACCTCAAAGGATGGGAAAGGTCTGCTGGAGCTGAGGAACTTGGAGAGCTTACCGATGGTTTTGAGTTAATTCACTCCTAATCTATCCTTCATTATTGCCCTCAGTCAAAGCCCCTCTGCTCAATAGCAGTGGTGCAGGGAGGGGGTTCCTTTAGAGGATGATTTTGGGGGAATTTTTGCATAGCAAGAGCGTGGGGCTAGTGTCATTTCATAGGATCATGGACTGGGAGGGACCTCAAAGCTCCTCCAGCCCCAACCCCTGCCACAGGCAGGGACCCCTTCCACTGGAGCAGCTTGCTCCAAGCCCCTGTGTCCAACCTGGCCTTGAACACTGCCAGGGATGGGGCAGCCACAGCTTCTCTGGGCACCCTGTGCCAGCGCCTCAGCACCCTCACAGGGAAGAGCTTCTGCCTAAGAGCTCAGCTCAGTCTCCCCTCGGGCAGGTTCAAGCCATTCCCCTTGGCCTGTCCCTACAGGCCCTTGTCCCAAGCCCCTCTCCAGCTTTCCTGCAGCCCCTTTAGGCACTGGAGCTGCTCTCAGGTCTCCCCTTCAGGAGCCTTCTCTTCTCCAGGCTGCCCCAGCCCAGCTCTCTCAGCCTGGCTCCAGAGCAGAGCTGCTCCAGCCCTCACAGCACCTCTGTGGCCTCAATGTACATACTAGCCATGGAATCGCTATGCTTACTGCACTTAGCACAGCACAATTCCCTCTGCCGAGCCATGCCAGGAGCTGTTGTTTGGGCTGTGGGGATACGGAGCCAGTAGGATCAGGCAAAGCCCCCTGCGATGGCTCAGGTCCAGGAGCAATCAGCAGCAGTGATTTATGCTGCGGTGGGGACAGACCGGTGCTGGGCTGTTAATGCCTGTGCATCCCCTGGCTATGATGTGTAGGGCTGGGAGTGGTGGCTGAGTTAGGAGCGAGTGGCATCCCTAGGATAGCATCTCCCTGGTGTCCTGAGATAGACACCCTGCTTAGGACAACACGAGTCTCACGGTGAAGTCCCTGGCCAGGCCAGCTTGACCTGACCGATGCTTATGCAATTTCATCTGGGGTGTGATTTGATTGCGGTGACAGGGGTGAAACTGTGTAAGCCCAACTTCTGGAGTGCTCAAATGCCTCTCTGGGCCAGGAGACCTCAGTGGTGTTATTTAAGGCCAAGCCTTGGAGCTTGGGAGTTTGAATTTTACATCATCAGCTTTACGGTACCAAACTCAGGGCACTGCAGTAGTCGTTTCCCACATGCTGGGGATGGTGAATGGATGCACTGGTGTTTGAGCACTGCTCAGTCCAAGACAGAATCCCTGAGTGAGATGAGGCCATGGAAAACGATCCCTTTTTCCTGGTGCCACTTGACAGGCTCATTCCCACCTCTTGGGAGAGGAGCCCTGACACTATTTGGCTTGCATGGAAGCCTGGATATGTGCCTTGTTTGCACGTGTGAGGTCTGAGCGCAGCCTTGTCCCGAGGGAGGCTGGACCAAGCATCGCTTGGAGGGCATCCTCTGCCTTTGGAGAGCTCAGAAACCAGGGAATAAACTCCACAGAGCTGGCTAGGAGGGAAGAGGGCTAGGCAACGAGTTGTGATGGCCCTGTGAGAGCGAGTGCTGGTTCTGATGGGGGGGCTGCAGCTGGGAGGTTGTGCTGCTCATAAAACCTGCGCTTGGCTGGTGGGGTTTAAATCACACTTATCTCACGGATGGAGCCGCTGCGGGCCCTGTGTGCCAGCTCCTCCCTGTCATTATTCCTGCCTCCCATCCGGAGTGAGCCCAAAGCAGTTGCAGACTGCAGATGAAGGGCGCTAGAACTTGAGCGCTTGATAAAGGATGCTAAATAGGAGGGAGAGCCCTGGAAGCTGCCTGAGAAGTCATTCGAGTGGGTAAGGGTTGGGAAATGCATTCGATGGGAACAAACATAAATAAGAATTAATGGTTTTATTCACAAAAAGAGATGTGGGTGTGGAAAAAGCACCCTCGTGTGAAAATGGCTGGAATAGTTTGTTCTGTTGGAGCCCAGGCAGCTGGGGGGAGCTTTGGATGGAATCCTCCTCCAAAAGGAATGCAGAGGAAAAGCTCATCAAAAGAGGAAAGGCTTTACTAACCTGTGAAGCCCCGATCACCCACTGAGAAGTGAAGCTTAATGAGGAGATTAAGCAGTTCTCTGGTTGTGTGGTGGTGCTGTGCCAGGACCGGCTCCAAGCTCGCTCCTTTGGCTTTCCTTGGGATGTAAAACCATCGCTGTGCCCAGCACCAGAGCACAGCATCCATGTCCCCATGGAGCACTTGGGAGAGGGGAAACCCTGAAGAGGCAGAGCCTGCTCCTTGGCTCCCTGCTTGCTTTCCATGTTTCAGGCATCCTTAGGGACTGTGCTCTGTTCCATCCAGCTCTGCCTGTCCAGAGCCTGTCCTGGCTCCTTTGCACCAAGTGCATCGCCTCCATCAGCAGCTGCTGTTGGGACTATTCCTTATTGCACCTTCCAAATGGAAAAGGTCCTTAGAAAGCTATAAATCAGGACAATCCATCCACTTTTATGGCTCAGGCTCTGCTGGAGGGGCACAGGAGCAGGTCCTGCCCATGGAAGGGACACCTCGGTGCACTGCTTTAGCTGCTTGCCAGACACCGGCTGGGTTTCCATCACCTCGAGCCACACGGTGCAGGAGTTACGCTTCCAGTTAGCAGTGCATCAGGCTCGTTTGTTGCCATCTCATCTTTACACCAGAGCTGTTGGGGTGCTCTCGAGCTTCTTTAATCCTATGTGCTGAAAGCCCAGCAGCCCCCCAGGCCTCATCTCCTCCAGCATGGCTCTACCAGGTGTGGGTAGATCCTTGTGCACCAGTTCCATTGTGCTGGGGTGGGAGGGATGGATGTGGCCTTGGGGCTGGTCCAGCTGAGACACTGGGGTTGTATCTGCTTGGGAATGACAGAGAGGAGACTGAGGTGAGATCTGAGGAAGTTCTTCCCTATGAGGGTGGTGCTTTCAACCCAAACCAGTCTGTGATCCTATGAAAATAGAGCATGTTTGCATCCACTGGTGAGCCCCGTGGTAGGCACTGAGCATGGTGTGTGTCCCAGCAGTGCAAATCCATGCTGCTGGCTAGAGAAGACCACAGCAATGTGCCCTTGTCTCCTCCCCAGCATGGCAGTGCCATGACAATGCTCAGGAGGTGCCTGAGGGCCCTCACAGCCTCTTGCTGTGTGTTTCACTCGAGAGCCCTGCTGCTCCCATGCCATTATGAGCTTGGGTTCATCTTGCACTGATCGTTTCCCATGTTGCAGCATCATTCCCGTGACTCATTTGCTCTCTCCGTGCCAAGGCTGTGGTGCCTTCTGGCTTCCCACTGGAGCATCTCCGTGCAGGGTGGACCATCACCCTTGGGGGCCGCACGCCCCAGCATGCTGCTCTCTTGAATGCTAAAGGCAAAAGCCGTGCCCTTGCAAGGGTTTTGTCTGGATGTCACGATGTCTGGGTGCAGCATCGCTCTAGGGAGAGTCTGGCATAATGATGTGTTGCAGCTCCCATTGCCCAGTGTTCATCCAGGGCTCTGAGTCCCATTGCTCCATCACCTCTGGGTGCTCCCAGTGCCATTCCAGGGACCCATTTGGATGGGTGCTGCACTCAGGGGACACTCTGTAGTTTTTGGGTCCCTGATGCTGGAGCTCGACACATCGTCAGCATCACCCAGGACCATTCCCACAGCAGGGAGGAGGTGGGATGAGTTTGTGGTGAAGGGGCCTTGAGGCACACGTGTTTGTGGGTCTGTCTGCAGTGAGATGGGGAAATGGTGGCTCTGATGTCTAGGTTTTGAGACCTCAGTGTCTGTAAGGGGGGATCTCCTGCGCTCAGGGTTTGGTCCTCACTGGGACCCACAGCCTTTGGGTCTACCAGGACCAAGCCTTGATGCTCTGTTCATTATTTAGCACCGCATCTCCCTTACCCAGGCCCTACTGGGGATGTTTCTGTTGTCTTTGCTGTGTCCTTTGCTCCCTCTTCCCTTGTGCTGGTGCTTTACGGGATGCCCCAAAGCTGCTTTTGGGGGGATGTCCCTGTGGAGCATGAAGGACCCTCAGACCTCATCCCATAGCAGCAGAGGTGCCCTCAGCCTCGTGTCCCCCTCCCTGCACTTACACACATGCAGCTTGCAGCATCTGATAACAACTGCTTGAAAAACATACTAAACCCAGGAAATTTATGTAGCATGACCCAAATTGAATTATACATTACAGCACTATAATTGATTTTTTAGAAGAGAGATTAAATTTATTTTATGCCTCACTAACTAACAGCTAGATTTACCTAATTGCTCCGAGTGCAGAGTTAGTATGATTCATTAAACCCCATACATGCCTGGGTACATTACACTGTGACTAAAGCTTCCCTGCTTCGAGCAATTAAAGTGGAGAAACTTGGGGCCTCATAAGTAATTGAATAGAACAATACAGCTTGGAGTTGCTGGGGATGGCTTAAGTTCTTCAAGTGAAAAACCACAAGTTTCCCTCCGTTCCCCATTCGCCAGTGAATCATTTAGTGAAATCCTCTCTGACTGGCATTGTTTCCTCCCGTTGCCAAAAGAAAACCCAGAAGAAGCGGTGTCTCCGAGCCAGATTTCATGCCTTGCTTCACAGTTTAATTTTATCAATCATAACATTAAGAAAAAAACCTGACAGCAGTGAGTAGACATCGCAGCTATTGCGAGGAGAGGGATTTTGGGTCGGATCTAGCAACATTTGGTAATTACACACACACTGCAGAAAATAAAGGTAGCAATTTAGGAAAACAGGAGTGGAGAGAAATTATCCTTGTAGCTGACAGGAATAAATTAGAATTGTTTGGCACACTTTAATGAAATCCCAGAGAGGCACAAACCGCGCTGGGAAAGGCGGCGAGGGCTGTGGAGCCGGGTGGGATGTGGGATGGGAACAGGGATGATGCAGCCCTGCCTCCGCTGTGATGTTGGGATGCTTGAAGCTGTGGCTGCCCCATCCCTGGCAGTGCTCAAGGCCAGGTTGGACACAGGGGCTTGGAGCAAGCTGCTCCAGTGGAAGGGGTCCCTGCCCATGGCAGGGGTTGGAGCTGGAGGAGCTTTAAGGTCCCTTCAACCCAAACCAGTCTGGGATTCTATGGTTCAGTTCCTCCTTCATGCACGCTGCAAGCAGGGGGTGGGTTTTCCTGCCCTTAGGCAGGCCCCCTCCTTTCTCCCATTTACAGGTTGCCTTTTATTTTGCACTTAGAACTGAGATCTCAATTTATTCTGATCTCTTAGAACAGCTCAACCCATTTAAATGTTAACCATGCTCCAGCTGCTTCCTCCCAGCACAGCTTTGAGGATGCTCACAGGCTGTGAGGCCAGGTTAAGCTGAAGGTTATGAAGTAAGGTGATGCTTTAACCTCGGTGAGATGCGCTGTATGCTCCTATATTTCTGGTTCCTGCAGACCAGTTTGGTACAGAACTACTTACATGCATAATATTCATCATAGAGGTAGGGAATGGTTTGTGTTGGAAGGGACCTTAAAGCCCATCCAGCTGCAACCCCTGCCATGGGCAGGGACCCCTTCCACTGGAGCATCTTGCTCCAAGCCCCTGTGTCCAACCTGCATTTGAATGCTTCCAGAGAACACAGGTATTAAAGGAATAAAGGCATTTCTCAGGTGTAGTTGGGTCCCAGCTGGCCGCGGGTGGCCCTTATGGGCTGTTTCCATGAGGAATTTGGGGTGAGCAATGATCAGGACAATGAGGAGTCTCTTTCAGAGGCCGGGCTGGAGCACAGCACAGGGCATTAACGCCTAATGAGCATTGCACAACCCGCATCCTCGCTTTACTCACCGCGGAGCCCACAGGTCATAAAATTCCGGCTGGATTGTGTGAAACATCTTCCACAAAGGGCTTCCCGTAACAAAATAAGCCTTTAATTAGCAGCTCATCAGGCGAGGCTGAGGTGCAGCTTTCCCAGACACATCACGGGTGAAGTTAATTACTGAGAGGCTTTGCACATGCATCATTTATGCCTCTTTTTTCCCCCTCACAGCGCTGCTGTGTTTCTGTTCTGGGGTGGGGGGGGGACCAGCATCTCCACAGGCAGTGGGTACCCATGGGCTGGGATGGGGGCATGGCCACTGCTTTGTCTCTTCACCCCTTAGTACCCCAGATCCCTCCTCGCTGGTGCCCCTGCGTCCTGGCTGTGCTCTGGAGGGGTTGTGTAATGAAGGTTTCCTTGTCCAATGATGCGGTTATGATTCTGTGACTTCTGGAGCTGGGAAGCATCGGGTGCTGAGTGCTGAGGAGGGAGAAAACACGTGAGGCTCTCATGAGGTACAAGGAGGTGATGTCAATGTGTTAAATTCATCCGAACTGGGGAGGGTGAGACTGGGAAGAACCCACCCGCATCCCCCCGATGCTGGAACCACACTGGTGTGGGAGATACGGGGTGTTAAACCATCAGGGGAATGATGGTGGGGGTTTAATTCCAGCTGTATCATAGGAAACCTTTCCATGAAGGGATGCTGATGGGAAGGAATCACAGTCTGGGCATTTTGTCTCCTGAAAACTGGCTTTTCCCATGTTTTTGCCATCTTGAGAGGCTCCTTTGTTCTGGAAGAGCTGCAGAAGAGCCTGGGAGGGCTACAGCCCCCAGAGATTAAACCACCGGTTGAGGAGATGCAGTGTGGTGAAGATGATTCCCACCTGCAACGCTGATGATCCCAGGCTTTTCCCTGAAGCAGGAAAGATCAAGGGATGCATTGAACAGAGTGAGATGCCCTTCAGGGCTGTGCACAGGCATCCCTCGTGGCTGGTACCAGGAAGGGGGAAAACATCATTAAGGGATAACGAATGGCCCTGCATCAGCTCCGCCCCGCTCTGGGTGCTGGGAAGCCTAATTAGAACACAGTGATAACGATGGAGTGCTCAGATGAATTTGCATCAGGCTCCAGCCATAGAGGCTGTGAAAGTCATTTATTATGCTTATTAGTGGGAAGCTTTTGTCCCTCCAGCCCGGGCCCTGTTAAGCCCCTTGGAGCACCCTGCACCTGGGCTCAGACACACATTCCTTCCCCAGCCTCTGGAGCGTCTTCATTCTGGGGTTTGCTTTTGGGGTTTCTGTAAGGTATTAAGCAGGTTGTGGGGGGAGATGAGTGCTGCAGAGCATCACTGCGGGTAGCGGGCAGCCAGTTCAAACCCTCTTGAGGCAGCTAAGGTTTGAGCAAGCTCCTCTAGTGGAAGGTGTCCCTGCCCATGGGAGGGAGCTGGAGCTGGAGGAGCTTTAAGATCCCTTCTAACCCAAACCATTCTATGAAGTAGAGACTAAAGCACCTCTGGCTGCTTGCAGGGTAGAGCTGCACAGCTCTGAGTCACTTTTACTGCCTTGAAAGCTTTGTTCTTCTAAATAGAACCACCCAGACTTCTCCTTTAACACATTTTGCTCTTTATTATCCCTCTTGTTGTTTTTCCTTAACCCCAATAAGGGTGGCTTTGGCCTTGGCAGCTTTTCCATGCTGGCAGGGGATGCTGAGAGCTGCGGCTTGGAGCAGAGCTGGGGGGGAACCTGTCCTTTGCCCACCCCTCTTCTATTAAGGTTCCTGACATGGGGATGGTCATTAATGCTTCTTGCCTAACAAGCAGGGCTCCTGAATGATGGCAAACACCTAAAGAGGTTTCATCAGGCACTGATTAAAGCCCTGGGCTGCGTTCATGGAGTGGACGTGTGCGGCTTTGCCTTCACTTTTCACAGTTCCTGGCAATCTGCATAGAGGCAAAAGCAATTGTTGTAAGAAGTTGGAGGGTTTTAGAGAGTTTGTTTCCAGCAACAGGAGGATGCAATTGTGTTTTGGTGGAAAGCCGGGAGGTTGGGATGCACAACGGCCCTGCCTGCTTGGAGCTGTTCCTGCTGCTCTGCCAGCTCCATGTGGGATCCTGTAACCAGGGAACCTTCTGTAGCAAAAGCCTCCAGTGAAGCCACCAGATGTTTTGCATGAGAAAGGCCTGGGGAGAACTGGCCCATGGAATATGTCTTAATCCCTTGCCTTGAGCATCCTATTCCCAAGTTTTGGGCAGGGCCAGTGGCCCTTCCTGATGTTCCAGTTCCCATTGTGCACAATGGTTGATGATGCTGGGAGCTGCAGATCCAGCTCAAGTCCCGCTGGGAGCATGACTCTGCCTGGTGGGCTGGCACTATGGGTTGTGGCACATTGAATTACAAAGGGGCAGATCCTGAGGTTAAAGGTTGCATCAGTGAAACCCAAAGCCAGCAGAGAGCAACTCGGAGATAGGAACCCACTATTGAGCTCTGTGGGACCTCACAGGCCCTTCTGTTAGGGGATTGCCACAAGCCTCACTCCAGAAGGAATGGGTTTAATGGGCACTAACCCATATCAGGGCTGGGGGGGAGTTCTGCTGGTTGCTGGGTGTGTGTCACGCTCTGCAATGTGCTGAATAACCATAGAGAGCCCATCCAGCAGCCTCTTGTCAAGGGCTTTTCACACAGCCCAGACTTGCAGCAACACAGATAAAACCTAGACCGGGAGCGGGGGATAATAGCTCTGGTTTGCTGCAGTGATTGCTCCGAGAGAGATGTGAAACTGCCCCATTAAAGGCCCTGGCTCCATCCGCGGGACATGAGGAGAGGTCAGGGGTCTATTCTGTCTTCTGTTGTTAATGTTTTGGACTGAGGCGTGCTTTGTGATGTCGAGATTTGGTCTACAACACGTCTGCCTTAATGAACTCTAACAGCACAGAAGGCAATTATGGTTTTGTCTAGACCTGTCTAAGACCATCAACAGCACCTCATTACTTTACAGGTTGTTAATGCTGTTGGCAGGAGTGGAAGATCCTCCTTGGAAAAAAAAAGAGATCAAATTTATTCTCTGTTGCAACATACTTTAGCTGATGAGAAATGATAAATAGGGGCTTGTGGCTAATTAGCCCTGGCTTTGTCCAGAGGCGGATACGTAACTGTAAACCGTAACCAGGATTAGAGGAAGAGGGGGAATGGCAGGGAACTCAGATGGGGTTTCTCTTAGAGACCATTAGAATCCTTATGAAAATTAAGGAGCCAAACTGCTGCTGTGGTGTCAGCACGTCATCTCTGCGTTAAGGACTCGTGGTCAATGATGATCCTATCAACAATGATCATAAATCTTATGGATGTGGATTTGTTATGTACATCTGTTTTACTTTTATTCACGTATCAAATCTGATGAGGAAGAGGTGGTGCCCCGGGGGCTTCCTATAGGCACTGAATCCTAGAACCCCAGCCTGGTTTGGGATGAAGGCACCTTAAAGCCCATCCAGCTCCAACCCCGCCACAGGCAGGGACCCCTTCCACTGGAGCAGCTTGCTCCAAGCCCCTGTGTCCAACCTGGCCTTGAGCACTGCCAGGGATGGGGCAGCCCCAGCTTCTCTGGGCACATTTCTTTGAAACTCCCCAGTTTCAGCATGCAGGATGCGATTGTTCGCTGTTCCCAGCGCTTCCATCCCTGTTCCTATTCCCGTCCCCACGTTGTGTGTGCTGGGAGAGCCCAGGGTGTGGGCAGAGCCGTGGGGACCACAGGGACCGGGCGCTGGGAGGCAGGAGCACGCCGGGAGCGGGATGTTGCAGATAATTCAGGCTCTGTCAGCACAAACGTTGTGAGAGCAGGGATGCGTGTTGTGAGCTGTCAGCTGACAGTAATGGACTTGTTAGGCTGCTGATGGATGGCAATGGCCTTGGAAATTGCCAGAAGCCATTTCAATCTCTGTCTGGCTCTGACACACCATGCGCAGGGATGGGGGGGGAGCACTGGCAGACCGCTTTGGGCAGCCTTGCAGCTGCTTCTCTGCCCTCTGCACTGCCCACCACTGCTCCATGGTGCCTTCCAGACCTCAGCCACCACATCCAGCCCTTGGTGCTACAGACAGCAGTGGTTTGGTGTCCTGCAGGTCTCCTCCATCTCTGTGGAGCAGCCCCAGAGGGAAGGGCACAAGGATGTACTGTAGCAGTCAGTGATGAGTAAGGCTCAGTGATAAATGTACAATAGGAGGGATGAGCGTGTCCTCTTCCTCTTGGAGCTGTGTGTTCTGGTTTTCTAAACGCGATCACTGCCTGTTCAGTGTCACAGGGATCAGAGGAAACATCCTGGTCCTTTCCCCTTAGCCCAGGCTCTCTGCGATCCATCAGTCCTAGAATGAAAGGAGCAAAACCCTACATGGGAAACCTTGGAGGCATCTCTAGTGCCTTGGTTTGGTTTGAAGGCCAGGCATCTCATGGAAGTGGTTGTCCTGCTGCAGAGAGCATCTCAGCTGTCCTCATCTTTGACTCTGAAGGGTGAAAATCACCAATCCTCCTAACCTCCACTGCAGACTTTACAACTGTTTCTGTTTCCACAGGACCTGGTGCCCCTCAGGAGTGCTTGGAGGATGTGCCTGGGTGGAAGCGGACATGGGAAGCTGAGCAGAGCGGAGGTGGTCCAGCACCCGAGGCCCTGGATGCGGGCGCTGCGGCAGTGATGGGAGCAGGTAAGGGTGTGCGCATCCGTGGTTATCCAACATGCCATCATCTGTGTGCACTGCCTGGGGATAACATTGCTTCAGCCCTCACTACAAAGCAAGCAGGGCACTTGGCTGGTTCAAATGGGACATTTTGATGGGCTGGTTAATGACGTGGAAGACGCCTTCTCTTAGGAAAGTCTCCTTGGGTTCTGTGTTGGTCAATGGCAGAGAGGAGGGGCTGCTCCTGTGAATTGCTCATATTAGGGAATTACCCAAAGCAGGCTGATGCTATCCTGAGGTATGGAAAGGTGCAGGCGTCTGCCCTGGAGAGCAGACGGGGTAGGCAGTGCAGGCCCTGCAGATGTGTGACTCTGCAGATGCTTATCTAGGCTGGAAGCCTGGCAAATAACAAAGGTCTTTGTGTGGCCATGGATGGGGAAGAGGTTGGGCTTGTTTGGCTCGGGTCTCCCTGCCCACGTCACTGTGTGGGGATGTGTAAGGAGCAGACATGCGCCGTTTCCTTGTCTTCATTAGCATCCCTTGCCCTCTGTTTTGCTTTTCCCCATTGCTTCACATTGCACTTTAGAGGCCCCTTCCTTCGCCTGCAGCCCATGGCCAAGCCTGCCTGCAGAGGAGCAGGTTATGCTGTGGCGGTGCTGCAGCACCTTCACTGTGAGCTTTCTCATGGTCATAGAATGGTTTGGGTTGGAAGGAACCTTAAAGCTCGTCCAGTTCCAGCCCCCTGCATAGGTAGCTCCAAGTCTGGTGCTCAAAGCTCAAAGCATTAGGATGGAATGGAGGATGAAGAGTTCATTTTATGAGGCTAGACAGAAAGCTGCTTGCTCAAGAAAGCCTGTGGAGGAGGTTATGGTTGTGATTGATAGGTATACTGGAGACACAGGCATGGAGGAAGATGGAACTATGTAATGCAGATGTGAATAAACAGGCTTGACTTCAGCAGGCGGCTTGCAGCCCTCTGAGAGGGGAAGCACTGGGATCCCCTTGGGGCAGTGTCAAGGTGGAGGCTGATAATGGGATTCTATGGCATGGCTGGCTGGGCTTTGTGGCCTTTCCAATCCTAGGTGAAGAAAATAGGCCCAAACTTAAGTGCTAAGTATAGAAAGAGCTCGTTCCTGTCTGTGCTGTGTGGAGCCATGGGGCAGGAAGCTGTGCCATGCTGTGGGCAGTGAGGGATCACCAGCCCCTGATGGATTCAAGCTGTCCTCGTTCCTACTGTCAGGAAGCTCAGACCCATGTGGGTAACTGCGACCGAGGTGGTACCAAGTTAATCCCATGGTGGGGATGATGGGGAGGCAGCTTTGGATCATGTCCCGGTGAGCTCCCACCCAAGCAGGAGCATTCCCAGGATCTGCACCTTCCCCAGCACTGCCTTTCCTGCACAACACCCCTCTGGAATGGGCACGCTCCCAGTGCTGGCTCTGGGGTTCATCACCCATCCCTCCTCGCTGCCAGCAAAGCCTGAGGCAGCACCAACCGTTCCTGCCTGTGCCCTCCATCCCATTGGGGCCATTTATCTGAGCTGCAGAAGGAAAACTGGGGGGGAAAACCCAACCCAGGTATCAAATCCCATCTGTGGAACACCCTGGGGTGTTCATTGCCCTCTGTTGTGTTATCCCCAGCAGCCACGCGGTGCACATCGCTCTGGCCTGGAGGGATCACTGCGTCTTGGGTGTCAGATGCTGTTTCATTCCCTCCTGCTCAATCTGGGGCTCGTTTCGGTGAATGGATCGTGTTGGATTGTTCTCAGCAGTGAGGTATTTGCTGTAATGGACTATTGAGCTCACATAACAAATTCTGCATTATAACACACATGACCTGAGCCAATTTAAACTTCATCTAAAATGCCAAGTAGCTCTTACCCCAAACGCCTGCGAGAACACACACGCAGGGTCGCTGCTTAAAGAAAGTTATTGCAGGGAAGCGAATGAGGCCTCCAGCACACGAGGAAGCCAAAACCTCCATCAAATACATCACCAGGCCCCAGTGATTGGAACCAGATTTGTGTGGACTAAATCTGAATTAAAATGTTTCTACATCATTTCAGGCCACATCAGAAGCTGCTTCAATGGCGTTTCTTCCTTCTTAAATGCCAGGTTTTGTCTAGGCTGTCGTTCAGCTCCTCAGGCTTGCTTTGAGATGAGCTTGTGGAAGATGGGTGCTGGTGCTGCAGGCAGGATGGTGGGACCCCCTGGGATGTGCTCAGACCCAGCTACGGGATGCTCCTCCCCATCATTATCATCCAAGGCCTTTTTGTATCCACCAAGCAGCCTGCATCCGACACAGGTCTGTGGTCCTGTCCTCTGCCAGAGGATTGTCCTTGTGTGTTTTGGTCTGAGTTATTCTCTTTGTGTGCAGGCAGAGCATCCTGCCTGGTCCAGGGTAGCCAGGATGGAGCCCTGATGCTTGGACATTGGCTCTGCTGCCGGTGTTCACAGGGATCATCATCTCTGCTCTGGCTTGTGAAAACACAAGGTTTCTGACTGGGCTGGTGCAGAGCAGGACAAGGCCATAATCCTGCCTTCAGTTGGGTCATTCCCTGCTCCGACATCAACCACAGAGGGGATTCCAAGCATCACTTTTAGGATTTCACCAGCTGCTCTTGCCTTTTCCAGGCACCCTTCCTTAACTGAGAGGCTCGGGCAGAGCTCCTATGGGATGACTTGGAGATACCCCCATGGCATCAATAGTGCTTGTGGCTCAGCTCAAGCGAAAACTACGCTGAAGGCAGTCAGAGAGCTCCCCTTTTGGAATAGCTGTGGATCATGGAATCCTAGAATGGTTTGTGTTGGAAGGGACCTTAAAGCTCATCCAGTTCCAACCCCTGCTGCAGGCAGGGACACCTTCCATTGGAGCAGGGTGCTCCAAGCCCCATCCAACCTGGCCTTGAGCACTGCCAGGGATGGGGCAGCCACAGCTCTAGGCAAGCATTGGGAAGGCTCCAGGATCAGAAGATCCCCTGCAGGGAGCATCCCCCAGAAGCCCAGCAGTCACACAGCGAGGGAAGGAGCTCTGTGGTGTGTGTGCTATGGGGAGGCTCACGGAGCATCAAGGTGCATGAGGAGCTGCGTGGTCCAGCCGTGCTGCAGGAGCAGCCGCGGCCGTCGAGCCTGTGTGCAAGAAATCATCCGTGCTGAATAAGATGACACCAGAGCTGTAATGCTTTGTGGAGTGTGTTTAATGAAAATATCAGCCCAGGCCTCCGACACGAGGCATTCATGTATAATAAAATGAGGTTCCTGAAACACTTCAGAGCATAAACCATCTGGTCTGCTGTGATGTACTAACAGCTCTGACTAATTTTTAATGCAGGTTTTATGACGGATATGCACATCAGGCTACCCATGCATAAGGAAGATACAGCCTGGCTGCACTTTGAACTGAACTGACTGGTGATGAATTTGTCTCCCATTTTAATTACTTTCTGTACATTAAAGGTGTAGTGGACCATGTGAAGTGCTTTGTCTGCCTTATCCCCTCGGTGTCCCCACGTCTCCTTAAAGTGCCGGAGCTGCCTCCGCTCCCTTATCCGCAGCCAAGCGTGCGGGCGATGGGGAAGAGATGGAGAGAGAACTGCCTTGCATAGGACTCAGTCAAGAAACGCTGTGAGCCACCAGCAACAAGCACCTTTCATCAGGTTAATTAGTTCTCGTTCTTTATGTCCCTTGAAGGTTTCTGCAGCCCAAATGGCAGGGTCAGCACTGCCCAGTGGGGTCTGCAAGGAGCTCACCGCTTCCTTCTGCCCAAATCAGTGCGGTGACTCAATGGAGGAGGCTTTCAGGCCACAGTCTCTGCTCTCGGCTGCTGCTCTCCAGGCTCTTTCTCTCAAATGAATTTTTAAAAGCCTTCATCAGCTTCCAAACATATTGATTTAACGCAGCCCAAAAGTGGAGCCATTCATCTGAGCAAGGCCTGGATACCCAGGGATGTCCCAAAACAGGGTTGGATTCCATTGGACCAAAGCCTCAGCAGGACTTCTGCCTGTTTCTCTCTGACTCCGCAGCCTGGCTTGGCTCTGCCCCTCTTCTGACTCCCACAAGAGCTGGTTCCCTGAGGAGAGACCAGATTTGGAAGGCAGCCATCTCCTGAGGTTGAGTGTTCTGGTAAATCCCAAAGGACTGTTGAACGCTTTGGTTTGGGAGAACCATGCCTCTGTTTCCTTTATTTTTCCCATCTATTGAGGAAAAAGAAGAGAAGAATGAGGAAAAACGAGAAGCTCAGCCAGGGCTGGTGTGGCCCTAAAGCTGTGTCATTCCTCTCCCTTCCTTGCATCCTCCTTCCCTTCCTCATGTCATACCTCTCCCCTCCACCACAGTGAGGGGAACATCAGAGCTTGAAGTGATTTCCTTTCTGGGTTAGAGGCAATAGCAGGATTTAACGTGTCGATTAAAACGTGTGCCAGGACTGCAGTCAACAAGAGCTCCCTTTTCTCCCTCCTTCCACGGGGCCTGGAGCTGGGCACACCATTAATTGCAAATTCATTATCTAATGACTTCAGTGCTTTGTTTACCCTCAAAGTCATCCATGAAGCCATCACGATTCCTCTCCCTGCCGTCATCCCTCAGGGATGAATGAGCTTTACTGTAGTCTGGGAATTCGGCTTTGGCTCTGCTGTTGATGCTCGCAGCGCTGTCCTGGTTTTACTCATCGGCTGGCCAGCTCAAGCCTTTTAAATGGGCGAGTGTGAAATCATGACTAACCTGTTTCCTTAAGCCAGGATCCAGACGTGCTGCGTTTCACAAACCTTTTGGGATTCACCAGGATTTGGACAAAGAAGCCAATAGTTGTCCTGGTGCTGGAGACGAGCTGAGGCAGTGGCTGCGCTGAGAGGGACGTGGAAAGATGTGTTTGTTAATGGGAATATCCACAAATCACAGCTTGTGCTCTGCAAGTGGAGGCTGGAATTCTGGTCTCAATGTCAAAAGAATTACAGGTTCAGTAATGAGACTTTGGTGACTGAGCACAAGCAAAAGCACCTTCAAGCTGCAAACCAACTGCCAAGGACAGAAACCCCTCCAAGTGCGATGTGCTAAAAAGCAGGATGTCATTTTATTGGATGTTGGCTTCATCCCCTTTTCCTGGAGGATTTTGATTTGTCTGCTGCAATCTCCATTGGTTGCAATGCAGTCTGCAGCAACCCAAGCCAGCATCTCGCCTTCACGGCTTGGTGGGGATGGGGCTCTTCTCCCATTAGCAGCCATAACAGCAAGTTCAGCCCTGAGAGCCACGTTCTAACTGGTTGAAGTGGTTTTGTCTCGCCTGCGCTCCATCACCAGGCACAGGCATTTGCATTCCCTGCTCCTCAGCACAAGCTGGAGCTGGGCTATGGAGGTTTCTTAGGGGAATACCTCCCAGTTGGCCTTGTTTGTTTAGGGAAATATTCATCCGAGTCGTTCTTTGAAGAGAAAAGCTTGCTGAGAGGCTGCCTGAGGAGCCGTCTGCTGCGGAGGAGATGGCATCATAGAGCCCCAACCAAGCTCCTGTGGGCACACCGCAGCTTGCAGGATGCACCCGTTGCTACCGGGCTCCTTTCTGCTCCCTCAGTTTGGCATCCCACTGGGACCTTCCAGCCCTGAGACCTGCAGCTCCTTGGCAGCCATGGAAGGAGCTGCCCGGGCATCCTCTCATTGTGGGGAGGTTCTCCAGAGCAGAAAGAAGTCCAGATGCATGTGGCTGTGCAAGTGGGCAATGTGTTGGGTCGAGCTGCAAGGACCTCCTGGTGCATGGATTCCTTAGGATGCCTGCGCAGAATGGGTGGATGTAACAGTGTTCTAATACCTAAAGTGGCCAACAAGAAAGCCGGAGAGGGACAAGGGCCTGTAGGGATAGGACAAGGGGGAATGGCTTTAACCTGACAGGCTTGGAGCAAGCTGCTCTAGTGGAGTGTCCCTGTCCATGGCAGGGGTTGGAACTGGATGAGCTTTGAGGTCCCTTCCAGCCCAAACCATTCTGGGATTCTGTGATCCCTGCGAGCGATGAGTGTGGGAGCTGCAGCAGAGTCCATGTCCCCTCTCTTCCAGTTTGAATTTCAGGCTGACACTGGTCATTTTAAAGCATTTTGCCCCATTCCCTGCCCTGAGGCGGGGGATGCTGCAGGATCTGTGTGACTAAGAGCAGGCAGGGTAAGGGCAAACTCAGATCACTTTGCCTGGCCCTTGAACAGAACCTTTTTATGAGGTCAAAACTGACTTCTTCCCATCTGAGTCCACGTTTCCTGTTTTCTTCAGGGGCCTGGCATGGAAAACCCTGAAGCACCGCAGGAAAAGTCATTCCTGCACTGAAATTCAGGACAGGCAAAAGTTTTCACACGGGTTCCCCTGGGATTCCCAACCCAGGTTTGTCCACACAAGTGGTTTAACTCATCCAAGCACTTGGTTGAACTGGAGTTAATCTCCCGCCCTCTTGAGCTCAGCCCCTCTCTGTTTACTGCTCCAGAGTTTGAGTTTTATTGTTACATAAGGGTAATGCTGCTTTTCACATTCATCTTCTCCTAATGGGGCTTAAGTGCTACAAATTCTCCTATGGAAAACTCACTCTCCTCTGCAATTAGATGTGAAGTGCTTCAGCTGCTTGTCCGAGTGTTGCAGGATTCGAACCTCTCAGCAGAGAGATGCTCTGAGGTCCCCTCTTGAAGATGTCCAGGCTTGTTTTCAGGCTATTGTGGTGGATTAAATGCAGGTCTTGGCTTAGTCCATCCGCTTCATCCGATGGGGATGGAGGGACTGTTCACATGAGCTCATTGTGTGAAAAGGTATGGATGAGCCCAAAGGCAGCCCATGGAAATCCAGGAAGGCTGGTGAGGATGCTGGTGTCATAGTGGGCTTATTATATCTGAATGTGTGACCACTTCACCAGAGGATGGAGGACCTGGGGAAAGGGCTGCTCTGGGATAGCTGGTGGCAAAGGATGGAAGAAAGCTAACAGTGCTTGCTGAGCAGTGCACAGCTTGGGTTGGTACAGTCCCCAAATGATCCAGAACTGGAATGAATGGGAAAGAGGTGTTTGTACAGGGAGAGGGGTAGAGTCAGACAGTCATTATTACATGAGTATAGGGGAAAGTTACTCACATCAGCTGGGTGATGGGAGAGCAGCCATGGTGTGTGAATAAGGAGGTTGTATGTGAGCTTTGGATAAGGAGAGCTCAGTTTCCATGGCTGTAAGCCCTGGAAAAACTCACCCTAAGGCAAACCAGAAGTGCCTGTTTGTGTTTGGGATGGATTACGCACACCCAGAGGGAGAAGGGTGCTGGGGCTTTGTAGGCTTGGGCTTTTTGATTGTGTGTTTTGGGGCTCCCAGCTTGGCAAGGGAAAACCCTGACCATCATCAATGAGAGAGACAGGGGGGAAAGCTCTCCCAGAGACAGCACCCTCCAGGGTATCTCTTGCTCCCCAGGCAGAAGGAAGCCTTGCACAGAAACTCATGCTTGGAGCGGAGGTTGGAGCCCTTCCTGCTGCTCCTGAAGGACCTCTGTGCTCCAGGAAAGCCCTCCTCAT
This sequence comes from Neopsephotus bourkii, assembly GCF_033783945.1. Lineage (NCBI taxonomy): Eukaryota > Metazoa > Chordata > Aves > Psittaciformes > Psittacidae > Neopsephotus > Neopsephotus bourkii. The sequence goes on along the minus strand of NW_026902048.1, from coordinate 65,852 downwards.
CCCAGCCAGCTCCATTGACAGCAGGACACCACCTTTAGCAAAACCATTCCTGGAAAAGCCTGGTTCTCCCGCACCGCTCCATCCGTGTCCGTACGGCTCCTCCTTCACTGTCCCAGCGCCAGCCCCGGTGGTGTTGCCAAGGCAGGAAAGTCTGACAATGAAAGGAGTCCATCATCACCTGCACACACGCTTCCTAATGCTTGTTTCAATGCCTGAACATCTGGGAGTGATGCATGTTACGCTCCCAGAGTCATTTGCTTTGGCGGCACGGAGGCAGTTGGAGTGGCGAGGGGAGGCTGGAAGGGGGGAGAATGATTTTAGAAGTGCATGACAAGTCATTAAGAGCTTCCTGAGAACCAGAGCCGGTTGAAAACGTTACAGGAGGGTTTTTTTCCCCCAAAGAAAAACGGCTTTGTGGGAAATGAATTTGTTTTCCCACTGAGGATTTGGGAGGTTTTCCTAAAATACTGATTTTTTTTTGGTGGCTGGAAAAACCTCTTCCTCAGCCTGAGGTTTTCTGCCTTTGGGAGATGATAGACAAGCCCAAGGGGGTGGGAAGTAAATGGAAGGGTGATGCTGACAGAAAGGCAGGGCAAGGCAGGTTGTTGATGTGAGGGGATGCAGGCAGTACCACACAGCATCGCCCTCACTGCCCACCGATGCTCGTGTACATCCAGCAGCCATGGAGAACCAATGGCAGGAATGGTTCTGTTATATTCAATTATATCAGAAACAATTAGATTAGACTCCATAGCTAATTAACAGCAACCTTAGGGTGAGGGCTTCATTAGGGGTTATTGGCAGGGGTGGTGGTGGACGTGTCCTCACCCTGCCATGCAGCTGGGGGACACCAGGGCATTGGGGGAGGACCTGCGGGATGGCACTTCCAGATCCGGCTCTCAGGATGCTCACAGTTGCCTTTCTCTCATTTTCCATTCATTCTTTGCACTCCCGAGGTGCCTTCAATCCATTAGTTACACTTCCAGGGATCGTGGCGGGCAGTCCTGCACCATCTTTCATGGGATCATCCCCCAAAGCTAACGTTTATCATGCAATTGAAGCAATCCCTACCCGACCCCATCCCTCCGCCAGCTGCAGCCGGAGCCGCGCATCCCGGGTCCCCTGGGGCCGTGCCTGCCGAGCCATGATAAGGGAATCGGCTTTTCCCGGCCACGCCAGAGGTGAAATCCAAAGATCCCGAATATTTAGCGCTGTTTACCCACAGTAATCAGCTTCTCAAATAGCTGTCACTGGGAAAGCTCGCCCTACATTGATTGCGCCGCTCCCCGCTCTCTGCCCAGGGGCAAACAGCTCTGATTAATATTTCACAACACTTCTTTCCCCCGCTCCCTTCCTTCCCTTCCTTCTTTTTTGTGCTCCCAGAGCCTTGATAGCGAGGCACAGAATATTTTACCATCTCTCCTGTTTGCCCGCTCCAGTAATCATTGGATTCAATCACTCTCGCCATGTTTTTATGAATTAATAACAGGCACTTTGGAGGGCTGGCGGGGAGATGGGAAATGCAATCTGTACAACCCTAATGAGCACCGTGGGGACCCGGTGCTGCTGCTGCTGGAATCCTCGCTCCGTGATCGCCCCTAAATCATGGGCTCCAAGCTGACCCGCTCGTGGTTGGCTTTGCGCAGCTCCCGTTGGGTGGGTGAGGGCTCCGGCCTGCTGCATCGCTAGGGCTCCGGTGGAGGCTGTCCCAGTTCGTTCCTGGTTTGTTAGGTGTTTGCTCATGCAGATTGTGCTTTCAGGAAAGCTCACCTTTGGCAGCGCTGGCAAAATGCTTGTGTTTGCTGCCTCCTCGGTGTTTGCCCTGCCCCAGCCGCCACCAGCACCACGGGATCATAGAATCATAGAATAGTTCGGGTTGGAAAGGACCTTAAGATCATCCAGTTCCAACCCCCTGCCATGGGCAGGGACACCTCGCTCTAAGCCATATTGCCCAAGGCCTCGTCCAGTCTGGCCTTGAACACTGCCAGGGATGGAGCATTCACAACCTCCCTGGGCACCCATTCCAGTGCCTCACCACCCTCACAGGAAAGAATTTCCTCCTTAGATCCAATCTAAACTTCCCCTGTTTAAGTTTTAACCCATTACCCCTTGTCCTACCACTACAGTCCCTAACGAAGAGTCCATCCCCAGCATCCCTATAGGCCCCCTTCAGATACTGGAAGGCTGCTATGACGTCTCCACGCAGCCTTCTCTTCTCCAGGCTGAACAGCCCCAACTTTCTCAGCCGATCTCCATACAGGAGGTGCTCCAGCCCCTGATCATTCTCATGGCCTCCTCTGGACTTGTTCCAACAGATCCATGTCCTTTTGATGTTAAGGACACCAGAACTGTACACAATACTCCAAGTGAGCAACCAGAGGGATGGATGAGTGCGGAGCAAATTAGCTCCCATTTTCTACCAATGAACTTGAGAATGAAGTGGTTCAGGGCATTTTGCTCTGCGATTCCATAGGGCAGATGGAATTGGGGAAGGGGAGGTGTTGTCAAGGCTCTGGTTGCTCCTGCAAAGCAGGGGTAAGCAGGGCAGGGCATGGTGGAGACCCCAGTACAGTGAGTGCAGGGGTTCGGTGGTTGAGCATCTCAACACCCATCAGTCTTGATGTGTGACTGCACATCTCGGAGGTGTCTGAGTGGAAATGTGGCCAGAGGCAGCACAGTTGTGTTTCAGGCTTTAAACCAAGTGGAGTCATTAAAGCACACACTGGATCCCTCTGGAGGAAGAGCAGTGGTTGATAGGGCATCGTTTTACAGCAGGAGTGCTGGGTTAGTGTTTGCATGAGTTCATAGCAGTGCATGGAGAGTCCTGGGCCTGGTCCATAGGAAGAAGAAGCCTTGGGAAGTGGCTGGGAGCCATGGGGAGAGTTGGGTGCCTGTTGTGGGAAGGACAACTCAGATATAACAGTTACAGGGAATGACAACCGCAGCTCGCTGAGCTCTTCACAAGAGCTCTGATTTATTCCACCCCCCTCAACAGGGAAGTGCTCAGCGTTTATGAGCGGACCCAGCAGAGCTCCCACTGGAACCATCTCCATTCCCACCCTGTTCTGTTCACTTCCTGGGTCTTTTTCCTTGCTTTTCAGGAGCCCGCTCTCAGCCTGCAGCTGTTTGTGAGCTGTGGGACGGGGATCTCAGGCTCGGTGACTTAAGGAGTAATTTATAGAGCCTTGGTCGCTGTTGCTCCCACATTTGTGCTGGCCGGGCGGGCGTTATGGCACGCAGACAGGTCAGGACACCCGTGGCAAGTGCGTTTGAGCAGCACCTCCTGGCCTCTAATGGGCTTAGAGCAAGGGGGGATTGCAGCAGGGGGATGGATGGGTCGGCCGGGATGCAGGGAGCGTGGCCCTGGGTGAGGGATGCTCTGCTCTGGATGCAGCAGTGCTGGGGGCACAGAGCGCTGGCCATGTACGGGCACAGCCAGGGTGCTTTTGCCAGGGAAACTCATGTTCAAAGCATTTCCCCCCAAAACAAGGCCTGGCTGTAAAGCAGGCACTGCTTCCCTCTGATTTATGGTGCGTGGAGCAGGTCTGGAGCAGAGCAGCCGGCTCCCCGCGGGGCTGCCCGCTGGTGCGGGGTGCTGAGGCGGGCAGGATGTGCTCCCCTTTGCTTGATGGGGCTGTTGTAAAAGGCCTGAACAATAGCCTGCATTTATCCAGAGCCAGCAGCCTGCCAGCTGGCAGCAGATCCCCCTTCTCATCCCCTTCCAACGCTCTTAAAGACAACCGGCCCCAGAAGTGGGGGGTGCTTTGCTCTGAGAAGTCCCTGCTCTCTTAAATGCCTGGGCACTGATACAATTAATGTTTAGCACGGCATTCTTGTCTCCTGGTTGCCGTTCTCTGTGAAACAATGGGCTGTTTTGCCCATGGAATTGCTGTTCTGATCAGGAGGAATATGCCCATCATTAGACTTTCAAATGCGGTCCTCGCACAGCGCAGCGCCGGCAGCCCGGCCCTGATCCCTCCGGTGATATCGCTGCTCCTGGAGGAAGCAGCAAGTGCAAATAGGGCACTTTCATACACTTAGGGGGAAGGGATTTGTGGTGATGGATGCTGGTGTGTTCCCAGCAACTGCAGCTGGGGCCAGGGCGCACGCAGGCTCCACCAGGACATGGTAAAGGCTGCAGCTCGTGCTGTCTCTGTATATATCATAGATCCAGGGAATGGTTTGGGTTGGAAGGGGCCTTAAACCCATCCAGCTCCAACCCCTGCCACGGGCAGGGACCCCTTCCACTGGAGCAGCTTGCTCCAAGCCCCTGTGTCCAACCTGGCCTTGAGCACTGCCAGGGATGGGGCAGCCACAGCTTCTCTTGGGCTGTCTCCATGGCAGAGATGCTTGCTCCCTGTAAAGAGGGGGAGGACCAGAAGTGCAGGTCTCTGGATGCAGTGTGGGGTACACGCAGTGGAGCAGCTCAATGTGGGGTGTCCCGAAGCACCACAGCACCCTGAGGCTTCCCATTCCAAAGAGCTGGCTCTGCCAGCGAAGGGAAGGTGCTGGGGATGGTGGGGTTGTGCATCCCCCTTCATGCCTCTGTGGGGTCTTGCAGTGGCTCTGCAGGGCTGGTTTTCCTGCAGGAAGGGGCTCAGAAGGACCCCCCGCAGGGCTTTTGGGGTCACCCCGTTTCTCCTACCCCATCTGAGCCTCTCTTGCTGATGAAATGGCCCTTCCTGAGCCTCGGAGAGGTTTATTCCGGAGTGCAGTCAATACAAATTCCCACTGGAGAGGTCGGGGCTGGCAATCAGCTTACTCACTCTTGGCTTAGCATCACAAACCTCTGACCTTCAAACACGGCCGGTGCGGTGCAGGCCGAGCAAAGTGGAATCCAGACTGGGATCCACCAGCACATCCTTAGTGCTCCATGGACCCTCCCTGCAACACCGCATCCCACCCCGAGGACCCCCATGGGGATTCCGTGCATCCAGGTGACCCCCAACTGGTGATACATAGGGCTGGTCCCATGGGTGGCCAGAGCACACAGGCCACCAGTCGTGGAGCTTGTGTCTGATTGCATTGTAGGGTTGGGATTTGGGGGATGCTGGTGATTGGGTTTGGTTCCATCACCCCCCAGAGAGCCACCTCAGGTCCCCCGCAAGCCATGGGCTGCGCCCGCTCCATGGTGTTTCCCATGCAGATCCAAGGCAAAAAGGGGGAAGCTGTGGGATAGAGGTGATGTTCCTCCCCCTGCCCCAGCAGGGATGTGGGTGAGGCAACTGGTGTGCACTGGGAACGGAGGAATGCAGTGGAATGGGAAAGGAGGGGGGGGATTACTAATGATCTAAGCCGCACCCCTATCACTGCTCATCAGAATGTGCCAGTGCTTCATCCCGGGCTCCTTTCTTCTGGTGCCTCCAGTAAGTGCTTTAACATCCTTTTTAAAAATTAAAGGGGGAGGGTTATGGAACAGATAAGAGATAATTGCTTCGCTTTGACTCTTCTATTGATGTGAAAATAGGATCGGAATTACTCACTCTGGTTGAAAGGTTAGTTGAAGGTTATTACAGCAAAATTGTTATTCATACATTTTTTCCTCTGCTGCTGGATAGCCTCAAAGATTAAATTCACAGAGTGCATAATGACCCATCACAACGGACAATGGTGGGAATAATCTCCAGAGACTCCCGATAACAGAACAGAGACTTCTTTGAATAATTCATGGTCCCGCAGACATCTCTCACTAACAGATTACATGGGAGGTTTCATTAGAAAGGAGATAATTTAAAGTAGCTTTAAAAATAACCGGGATTTGGGACGGAAGTGGAATTACCATAAACATCTCTGCAGTTTGTTTATGCTTTCATAAATCTACTTCCCTCCTGACCTTCGTGCCATGGGAACAAAACGCAGAGGGATAAAGCAAGTCATTGTTTGTGACATCTCCTCTGTCCCCGTGAGCATCGCTTTCACTTCAGCCTCGCACTTGACCGCCTTTAACACTCAGGATGGAGGATGGAGCAGTGCTCCCACTCAGGGATGCTCAGGACAGCCTGGACCACCTGGCGCTGGGAGGGGATGCTGATGGAGATGCAGGGATGTCATTTCCCAGCCCCTCCGCTGCTCGGCTCCCTCACCCATCATTGAAATCCCACACCGGCTCTGGCTAATCTTCCCATGTCACCTCATGGACTGGCTATTACGCTTGAAAAGCGGATTGTTTGTTAAAGGATGTATTTATTAAGGTTTAAGGGAGGCCTGATACACATCTATGGCATTGTTGTGAGCTGCGACACATAGATCTGCAACAATTAATTGATATTTAGTAAACATATCACCGTTATCCTCTCCAATCTCAATTAAATCCTAATTAAAGCTATTTAAATCACTGCTGCAGGCTGCTTAGATGGCAACTTCTCCAACAAGGAGGGGTGCAGCCCCGGGGTGGGGGTTTGGAGGTTTCATCTCTGCTTTTGGATGTTGGGATCGTGCCGGAGCAAGGATGAGATCAGGGACAGGCTGCAGGTCCCGAGGGCAAAGTGCATGATGGAAGCTGTAGTCCGGGTGCTGCTGCTTCATCATTCCCAGGCTTCGCTGCGTGTCGTGGGTTTGCTGCTGTAAGTACTCAGGCATAGAAGCGGTGGGGGAGCGGAGCCGTGATTGCAGGGTAAGGTAAGATAGAGCAAATATTTGCAGGGTGATTCATTCCCGGCATCGCTGAGCGATGCACGAGCGTTCCTATGGGACAACGCCAGCCTGGGAAGTGCTTTCCTTCTCCCACCGGGGGGGTTTGTGGGGGGTGGCTGTTGAGTGATGGAGCACGTTGGTGCTGAGCAGGCTTGGACCTAAACCCGCTGTGGGAAAGGAGCAAGGAGCAACTGTGCTGCCATCAGTGGTGTTCCCCTGGCTTCTCCCGGTGTTTCCAAGAGCAGCCAGTTGGGAACTGCAGGAAATGGGGTTTTCCTCATCTTTCAAAGGTGTTTGCAGCGATGGTCACCTTCCTGTGGGTGAGGGGCTGGTGTGGGGCACAGCAGGAGTTTGGGGGCAGCCAGAGGAAAACGCTCTTCTTGGGGGCCCTATAGAGACAGCAGCGGCTCCTCCCGGCATGGGTGGTGAATCATAGAATCCCAGGCTGGTTTGGGTTGAGGGGACCTTAAAGCTCATCCAGCTCCATCCCGCTGCCACAGGCAGGGACGCCTTCCATCGAGCAGGGTGCTCATGGCTTCGCTTTGATTTTGGGATGCTGAGGGCCATGGGGAGCGTTGCCCCCTCTGTGGGCAGGAGGGGCTTTGGCAGGACGGGGTCTTCCCCATCTCCACCAGTGTTAGGTCACACTGGTGCAGACTGGATGGCTCCCAAAGTCCTTTCCCAGCCTTGCAGCCCTTGGAGAGCCAAAGCTGAGGTTTAACATCATCGGGTACCGCAGTGCGCGGCTGCTGTCCCAGGGGGCTGTGTGCTGCGTGCTCTCAAGGACACTCCAATCCTCCTTCACAGTGCATGCAGCAGTGTCATTTATCATCCCCTCCTTCCCTCCTTGCCCCTTTTCCTCCCCAGCTCAAGGTATTGCTGCCCTTAGCAGCCTGCAGTGATGCAGGGAGCTGAGATGCTTGGGTTTGCCTCTCTGCTAAGCAAAGGGAGCGCTGTGATGAAGTGAGAGACTGAAGTGATTCCTCAGGTCCTATCCCGCCTGAGAATTAACTGAGGAGGATTTATCCCCATGGGGGAAACGGAGCAGGGACAGGGACTTTATTCTCCCTCCACCCCTCTAGGTATAAGGGCTTGTTATAAATAATCCTTGAGCCTAAAGGATGTGAATGAGGACTTTGAGAGATTTAACATGAAACTCTAACATCTTCTTCCACCGAAGCTTATGTCAATAAATCATTTTTTAATTATAAGCTTAAATTGTCAGCTAAGCATGTCTAAATGATCTCTGGAGTGATTTCTGCCTTCACAGCAATGTTAAGGAGGCCTGGGAAGAAAGCTCTCCTTCCCTTTAAAATGCTCTCTGTTTTTCCCCATCTCCTGGAAAACCAGTCACTGGGAGTTATTGCCAGGGTGGGAACTGGTGTCAGTGCTGGGGGGGGTCCAGGCAGCAGCCCAGGGATCCCATTGGAATCTGCGCATCCTTATTTTACCTACAGGAGCACACCTTTCTGAGGTCTGCAATCCACCATCCGGAGCATCCTATTCTCCAGGGAATCCTTGAAGCCCAAAGGAAGAGACATGGAAAACAGATGGGTGAGGTGCTGCTGCACGTGTGTGATGGTGGTGATGGAGCTGGAGAGATGCATGTGGGGCATCATCTGCTCTTCTGGGGGCAGGCACAGCCACATCAATGCTGTTCCATTCACTGGAAGGGGAGAGCTCCTCATGGCCATGATGTGCTCCTCACCTCAGGTGGCCATCAGAGCAGGGCCCTTTGCCCTGCAGATTGCTCCCTGGGCACTCAAAATCAATCCAGGAATGATTTTCTTCTTCACAGGAAGAGATTTGTAGCGTTTCTCACCCCTCATTTTCCCATGTTCCCCTCATTAATGCAGTTAATGAAGGCTCTGTGGTCCATTGACCGGGTGCGGAGCCGTGGGCCGTGCACAGGGATGCAGGCAGGAGCTGCACCCAGGGGCTCTGTGAGCTGGCGTGGAATGGAGACAATTCCCACCAGTTTCTGGTCCTTTTCCTGCTCCTGGGGAGGAGTCCTCCCAGTGGATTGTTGCTGCAGACCCTGACACGCTGCTCCTCCTGTGCAGGAATAGCCAGTCTCTCCGTGGTTTAAGAGGTCTGGAGATGCTCAGATGATGCTATTCAATGGCAATCCTCCCCAGCTCCTCTTATCTGCCCCAGCTAGGCTCCGATTTCTCACTTTCTTTTCCTCTGCCCTGATTAATCTTATTTCATGGATTCCATGACAACATAAAGCATCTGAGGATCTCGCTCTTCAGACTGTTATTGAATTACGTGCAGGGAGATGGGGCTTGCTCAGCCCCCGATCCACATTAACCAGATTATGCTATGAAGGTCGAATGCAGGAATTAACTGGAGGCTGAGCAGCACATCATTTAGCAGGGAGGAGCAGTGGCTCCTTGTGCTGTGATACAACCTCAGCTCTCTGGACTGCCCTGGGGAGGAGGATTTGGTCTCTCCTTCCACCATTCTTCCATGCAAAAAGAGGCAGGAGCCCACCCAAGCCCCTCTGTGGGGGTCTGGGTTGGTGAGCAGGCTCACAGCACACTGATGCTGGAGGGTGGCATCCTTGTCCCATCTTTGTCCCCACTAGAGACATTGCCAGTTTATTCTATCTGCCCAGTATGAGAACATTCTCATCTCTCTGCCCCTCTAAGGAAGCATCCTGGCTCCCCTTTCCCTAGCCATGAACGTTGGCTTTCAATGGAAGGGAGCCTGCAGCTGGGGAGGGATGCGAGGAGTGATGGATTAGAGGATGGATAGTGATGACAGCAGGAAGGATGCAGGGCTGGTGGGCCCAGGGGAGTGATGTTGGTTTTTCTGGGTCTGCCTCCCTTTCAGCCCTGTTTTGCTAATAGGTTTCAGTATCACAACAGGCAGTGGTGACAGGATCAGGGTCAGCTCAGCCCCATGTGGCTCCTATGGATGAGATTGCTCCAGGATGCTCCACTCACCACCACGGCTCCAGCATCCTGTGGCCACCCTGGGTCTGCATTCATGGGGGGCTTAGGTCTGTGCCCACCTCCATCCTGCCCCATCCCAGCCAGGTGTGTATTCATGGGCAGCTTAGTTCTGTCTCCCCCCTCCACCCCAGCCAGGCTGTGAATCCCCTGCCCCAGCCTGGTTAAAGGCTTTTGTCTGTGCTTAATGATCTGGCTGCAAATTTACCCTTGAGGAGGTAGGAGCTGTAAATAATGTTGTTTTCTAGAGAGAGAAAAGGAGCCTTTTCAATGGGATGCTGTTAACCCCGAGCTTTCCGGAGGGGCTGGGGCATCACGGGCAGCTCAGCACCCACAGGATGGGGTCTGATTGTGCCCCTTCAGTGAAAAGCATCAGATGGGCTGCATGATTAAAGGGGTGGAGGACACAAAGGTGGGGGATGCATAGAGGGAGTCAATGGGATGCACTGGTCCAGGAGCTGCTCCTCACGTTCCTGCAAGCCTGGAGGGTGGGAGCAGGTCTGGATTGATGTTTGCAGTCACTGAATCAATACAGTGAGGCTGCAGGAACTGCATCATCTGAATTCATCATAGAACCATGGTTTGGGTTGAAGGGACCCTAAAGCTCATCCAGCTCCAACCCCTGCCATAGGGTCCAACCCGTTCCACTGGAGCAGGTTGCTCCAAGCCCTTAAGGTCCCTTCCAATGTAAAGCAGCCTAGGACCCTATGAAACGCAGAGCCTTTGACATCCAAGCTCGCTGCCGGTCCACATTTCCCCTTCCTCCTTCCCCTGAACGCATGCAGCCCTCAACAGGTTGCTCTGTGAATCCCTGGGTACCTGCAGAGCCACCTCCTCCACCTGCAGAGCATCCCTTGGCCAAACAGAGCCTCCTCCTGTGCGTTTGCTTTGGAGATTGAGAGGATTTGGGGTTTGCTGTCTTTCAAACAAGAGCTTCCCCTCTGCACCGCTGACATTTGCTCTGGGACCACCGGAGCACTCGCTGACTCCCACACAGGGCATCTTGGCTCCTGCATCCCTCGCTTTAAAGGGTGCATATCCAAAAATCCCCTTGGGTTTTGCCCATGGAACCACAGAGCACCGGAGCTCCTGCGCCCTAAGGGGCTGCAGTTCTCTGGGGTAGATCACAGGCTGCAGGATGGGGTTAGGAGGGTTTCCTAAGCCAGGTCCAGTGTTAGCTCTGGGAAGCAGGGCCTGCACCACCCCGTCACCCATCATAAACAGCCCCTGAATTGTGTTTTCTCCTCCCTATTTCAATGCAGGGCAGCTTTGGACAGCTTCAAGGCACCTTTCCCTTTGCCAAGGATCTCTCTAAAAGGAGCAGAAATAGGGCAGTGGGAATGGAGCCTCCCAGCAGCAATGTGAGCATCCAGGTAAGAGCATTTTATGTGTTTGCTTTCATCTTGCCTGGCTGTGCTGCTCTGACCATCCCAAAGCCTGGGGGTAGGAGCACATAGGCCGTGCCTTCTCTATAGCCAGCCCTCCAAAGCCATAGAATCACAGAATGGTTTGGGTTGCAAGGGACCTAGTTCCAACCCCGGGGACAGGAATACCCACACAGCCCTTTAATAAGGAAGAAAGCAGATGATGCACGGGGCAGTGAGCACTCCTGTGGCACTGCTCAGGAGGTTATGAGAGAGAATGGAATCAGTGGCCTGGAAGCAGAGCAGATTCCTTGGGGCACTGAAGTCAGGGTGCTGGGAATGGAGGAACCCTGTTTTGGGGGACCCCTGGGGCTTGTTTGGCACTGAGAAGCTCTTCCAAGCTTAGCAAGTCACCATCCAGCTCTGCCTGGTGCCATTGGCTGTTATTGCACCGTGATGGTGCAGGCTGTGACCACTGATTCATTGCAGCATCCTCAAGCCTGCATCTCCTGCACCCATGGCTGGCAGAGGGACAGCAAGGCAGGTCCATGGTGGGTTTTCAGGGCACAGGGAGCTGTGGTGGCTCTGTTTGCCCCCTCTCCTATGCTGAAAGGCCCCTGAGGTGTTGGCTGAAAGGCAGAGTCCTGGAGCCTTTTGGTGCTCTGCTGAGCCCAGTGCTATAAGCACCCTCTCAAGCCCCAAGCACCTTGACTGTGTGTAATCAGTAGCACAGCTTTGGGGCTGCAGATGCCTGGCTTTCCTCATGCTTCACCCAGGGCTCACAGCTCCAATGGAGGTCTGCCCTTACCCGAGCACCTGAGGCTCTGTCAGAGGGGTTTCAGAGGAGGTTTCTATACCCAGCCCTCCTAAAGCCACATTTGGATGCCACATCCTGCAGTTATAACATGAGACCATGGCTCATTTTGTTCTCAGCCTCCCAAGTTGCTCACCATAGCCTGCAGGCTTGGAAAAGCCACTGATGCTCTGCCTGCTGGAGGAGGCATCCTTTCCTTGGTGAGGCATCCATTTGGCATTGTTAATACTCAGAATAGGAAGGGTTGTGTCCCTCTGAGGTCCCACGTGTGGGGCTGGGAACAGGGGAGGGGACCCCTTCTTTTGAGGCACACAGATGTGGGGTGGGAAGAGGTGCAGCTTAACTGGTGAATAACGTAGGCAGGGTAAGGTGCTGATGGGGTTTAGGGACCATCAGCAGGGTGAGCATGGAGGGCACCCCTTGGGTACAGATACTGTAGGAGGCTTGGGCATCTCACAGGTTCCTAGTGCCCCCTTCCCAAAAAGCTGCTCTCGCCTCCAAGAGGAAGAGGATGTTTTGTTCCTGCCCTTGCCCTGCCTGGGCTCTGAGCTGAAGTTCTATCTCATTAAGAAGCACTAAGGTTTCTGCTCCAGCCCTTGCTTGCCATCTGCTCTAACAGGGAGTGAGGGGCTTTTGCACTGTTTACTACTCCCCTTGTTGCTCTCAGACCAGACCTGGACCCGGGGGAGCCTTCAGTGTCAGCATCCAAGTGTGTGCCTTTATGCACAGCGTATGCAGATGCTAGGTAATTTGTTCTATAAAGCTATTTTTACGGCGGCTCCCAGTGCTGCCGGTACCAGCTGCAGTGAGCATCGCTTGGATGCCAGAGCGCTGCTGACAGAATTGTTCCCAGTGGCACACATCCATGTCCCCCTCCTGGTGCAAATTCAGGGTACCAAGAGGATGGAGGCATCGATGCAGCCGAGCCCTCCAGAGACACCCAGGGGTCATGTGGGGACAGGAAGCCTTCAGCAAGCAGCTGCCTGGGTGCAGGTCTGGGGGAGACGTGCTCAGACTGCAGGAGCTGCTGCAGCAGCGTGCAGGGGATGGGGCAGTGCCGGGCTTGGCCTTGTGCAGCTCATGGGATGGGGACCCAGGGAGCGGCTAAACCGGGCTTTGGGAGGGAAAGGCTGGTTTAGGGAGAGCTTTCCTTTTAATTCATTCCTGTGGGGTGATGCTCGCCTGCAGGGCATCTCACAGGCACAGCGGGGCCCTGCTGCTCAGGCTGGGTGTGAGGGTGAGCATCCAAACACCTAAAGCCCCCAGAGCTGGGGGGGTGGCTGGGCTGGAGCACAGGGGATGAGAGGGGATTCCGTGGTGATCTGCTGGAGGGAACCTGGTGGGGAAAAGGCTGGAGAGGGGCTTGGGACAAGGGGAATGGCTTGAACCTGCCCGAGGGGAGACTGAGCTGAGCTCTTAGGCAGGAGCTCTTCCCTGTGAGGGTGCTGAGGCGCTGGCACAGGGTGCCCAGAGGAGCTGTGGCTGCCCCATCCCTGGCAGTGCTCAAGGCCAGGTTGGACACAGGGGCTTGGAGCAAGCTGCTCCAGTGGCTCCAGGATGGCTCCAGGATGGCTCCAAGGATGCAGATGGAGGTGCTGGAGATGAGGAGGTTTTGTTGGGATGCTGTGTGTCTGGAGACACCCTTCCTGGCAGCATGGGGCTGCCTGTCCCCACCGCTGCCTGCCCTGCAGCAGCCATCAGCACAGCTCTCCCCATCCATCCCAGTTGCTCCGTGGATCAGGGATGGGAATGCTGCAACAGCAGAGCTCAGGGAGGAGGAGTTAACAAGCCAGGAAAATAGGAGATAAATAGCAAAAGAATGCTCCAGCCCATTCATCCTGGAGCCTTACTAAATGTACCATGAATGATCCCTTACAAAATTGAGCTGTACGTACACTTGCTCGATGGCACTGCGGTGAATTGCTTCTTTAGTAGATCTGTCATGTATGCAGAGACTTTATGGCTTTTCCTTCATGTCATATCCGTGCATCTCCTCAGGTCGGATAGTCCTTGCCAGGAGCTAAGTTAGATCCCAGGGTGTTGTCCTGTATCCATGGGGTTCCTGCTGGTGGCTGGGGCAGGGATGCCTCTGCTCCAGGGACACCCAGTGCTCGCCTCGGGTGCAGTGATTTTAGCAGGCCCACTGTGTCACCCTTCACTCCAGCACCACGATGCAGGAGTCACGGTGACTGGTGGGCTGTGATTGCTGCAGCAGGGCCCAGGAGCACGCTGTGGTGATGTGCGGGTGCTGTGTGTGGTCCTGAACCCAATCAGGCACCTCTGCAGGGCCAGGGAACAGACATAGCACCCACATGAGCGCCCTGGAGATCTGGCATGGCTCTGGGTGTCCATCATGTGTCCAATGCAACCATGTACCCAACTCCATCCATTGTGGAGTCCAGCATACGCAGCTGGCTTGTGCATCCAATGTGTGTGCCCAGAACATACTTCCAATGTGTGCATCCAACATGCCTCTGACACATGCATCCAACACATACATCCAATGTGTGTGCCCAACACGTCTCCAACACACACATCCAACATGTGTGTCTAGATGTTCATCCAACACACGCATCCCACACATGTGTCCAACATATGCACTCTGCACTGGGTCCAGCACTGGGTACAGTGTGCATCCGACGCAGCAACCTGCAGTGGTCCTGCAGGGAGGTGATGGAGCTGTTCCTGCATCCTCATCCTCAGCCATGGGAGCACTGCACCCGTGCCATTTGCAGGCTGCACCCAGCCTTTCCATGCCCTGATTTACTCCCTGGCTGCTTCAGGAGGAAGATTTCTCCTTTCTTCTCCCAGGGTCACCAGCAGGGTAAATGCATTAGTGCAGCTCCTGTATGGATGGATGCTGCTGTTAAAACACAACATCTCGGTGCTCTTTGGATGCTGGATTTTGCTCGGAGGGCTGCTGGAGCCAGCCCTTGCCTCTGTATTTCCACGCTGTGATTCCAGTCCATGGGACAGGATGGAGGTTCTTTCTCGGCTCCTTTCTTTTCCATAAAGGAACTTGAGATTGCAGTATTGACAGCAGCTCCGGTGGAAAAGGGCAGGGAAATATTTCCAAATGGTTTATCTGGCAGCTGTAAATTTCATCTCATGTTGCTTATTGACCTCTAATTGTTTCCAGGAGCAGTGGGAGACAGGGAGATCAATAGGGACAGGGAGATGGTTAATACCCTCCCAATGCACTTAACTGTAGTCGGGAAACACTGGGGTTCGTCTTCCTGGGATTTTTAGCGGGTCTGTAATGGAAACGTTGGGATCTTGGAGTTCTCCATGCGCTGGGGTCTGGATGCGGCATTGATTTCCCTGCTCACCCCTTCTCCTCGCCCTGCCCTGGGGCTCTGAGCAGCCTCGTGGGTTCCCAATGCCCTGCCCTGGCCAAAGGAGCTTCAGGCATTCCAGAGATCCCAGCTCAAAGAGCCCGACCTCCTCGTGTGCTCCATGGCAGCGCTGTGCTCTTTGCTGAGCAGTGGGGCCATGGGTGCCACCGGCTGCACAGCAAGCATCCAGTCTGCATCTATTTCCAGGCACTCGCTCGTGCTGGCTGCCAAGAGCCTTCCAATGGTCTCCAGAGCCTCATTGCTTCTGTTTCTCCTCATGCTAACCCAACCAAAGCACCTCTCCCCATGCCCAGCAAGCTCAGCAGCTTTTCCATCCAGCCCATGGCACTGCAACCTTCATGTGCCATAGAGAGATTTATTGCAGTGCTCAGATTATGACTTTTAATGCCAAGATTAGTGGGATGATTTTCCATTGCTTTATGAGCTGAAAGATGTGTGTATCCATCCTGGGCACATTGCCTGCCCATGGAGGTCTTGCCTTCCCAGTGCTCACAGGGAATCATAGCATCATCATGGAATGGTTTGGGTTGAAGGGACCTTAATACTCATCTGGTTCCAATCCCTGTCACGGGCAGGGTCCCCTTCCACTGGAGCAGCTTGCTCTAAGCCCCTGTGTCCAACCTGGCCTTGAGCACTGCCAGGGATGGGGCAGCCACAGCTTCTCTGGGCACCCTGTGCCAGCGCCTCAGCACCCTCACAGGGAAGAGCTTCTGCCTAAGAGCTCATCTCATTCTGCTCTCTTTCAGTGTTTCTTGCTGTGCTGATGGAACCGCTTCCTCCCATCTGGTGAGGTGGAGTTGGTCCATCCAGCGGACCAGAGATGAGGGCCAACCGGGACCTTGGGATGGAGATGGATTCTGGAAGGGGAGCAGTCAGCAGAGGCAGCCAGCTGGCCTGAGACACCTTCACCTGGGGAAGGAGCAGTGCTTGGGGTAATCCTGGGGATGTGATGAGATGGGATACAATGGGATGCCTTGTGGGGGCGGGCAATGGGTGGCCATCAGTTGGCCAGTCCCCTCCCCAGCTACCTGCAGGGCCACCAGTGGTCCCTTGCCTGTGGACAGGCCACATGGGGATGCCACTGTGATCCGGGTCCAAAGCCACTGCTGGTCCTGGGGCTGCAGGTGACGGGCTATTGTGTGCCCAGTGAAGCACCAGGAGCTCCCAGCTCTGCTGTCACCATGAATCACGGCAGAGCAGTAATCTTTCATTAGAGCATTCAGCACTAATTGCTGGCAAAATGCCACGTGCCTATTTTCTCGTTTTAACAAAACATTTATGCATGAAAGATTTAATGCCAGGTATCAAGCATATCATTGTAAATTTACCACTAATTAAGCCTAATTAAAATAATTAAATGGCTGCGGAGTCACAATGTGAATGGAAATCACATTTCCTCCTGTGTGCGCCCCTCTTCCCGCTGCCCTTACTCCGAATTGAAGGCACAAATATTTCCCTATTCAGATTCATGAGAAGGGGCTGTGTGGCAGGGGGGGTTCCATCGGGAAGATAATGCTGGGATGCAATGGGAAGTTTTTCAGTTTCGGGCCCTTTTGGGATTTGTCTTTATCCGGATGAAGTATGGACAATTTGACAAATCTCCTCCTCGGAGCAGTCGCTGCCGTTTTGCATATTCATTACTCCTTGGGTTTTTAATCAAAGTGGCTGCTGGACCCTTTTGCACCACAAATGACTCGGTCATGAATAATGGATGGTGCTGAGCTGCGGGGTGGGGGGGCTGCGGCACCACCACATGGTGCTGCAGATGTTCGGGTCTCCCGTGTGCACCGCGCATCCAGCCGGAGCCCACGGCGGGAGCATCCCTTGTGCCATCTGCTTCCCGCCCCATCCCAGCCCTGGGAATGGTGGGAGCAGGGTGGGACTTCCTGCTGCCGGTGCATGAGGTTTCTCCTTGTCTATTCCTTTGGCATAGGGGAATTTCTGTCCTGTTTTCCTAGCCATGGGTGACCAGGGGCTGTGGAGCAACATGGGATGCTCTGGCTCGGGTCTCAGTGGTGGTGGGTATCGCTGCTTCCTCCCCCTGGGCTAAGGTGGAAGGATGAGGCTGGTCCCCAGGGACATCTCTTCTGGGTGCTGGCTGCACGTCCAATGTACCTGGATGCAGGCGGGGTACCAAGGAGTGTCTGATGTGATGGGAACCATCATTACAGGTCCTGGAGTCAGCCAACCCATGGGACCATCACATCTGCCTTTCAGAGCCATGGGACATCCCCATCACACCCAAACCACTCACCCCATGGCTGGAGAAACCCCGAGGCTATAAAGCACTGGTGTGGGGTGTGCAACGAGACCTTGACCCAGTGGCCCTTCTGTTCCCTGGAGCAGCAGGACAGGACCCCACGTTTCGCAGCCATTGCTTTGTTTTTGCAGGAGAAGGGATTTGCTGCCTGTTATCCCGCGGAGCTCATTCACACGGGCAGCCTGGCACCGGATCTGACAAGGAGCTTGACAGGGTAAAAGGAAGGGGAGAGGAGGGAGGCTGGCCGGGGCGGTGATGCATTATTTACTGCTGCTCTCGCATGTGTGGTCTCAGCCAGGTCTCCGATGCAGCATAATGGATTGCAAAGCCCCTTTGTATGCTCCCTGTGGCCACCGCTGTATTTTAGGCTTGAGGCATTCAAGTAAAGCCTGGGCAAGGCTCGGCAAGGGCTCATTAACCTTTTCCTTCCCAGGAACTGCCTCGTTTTCCCTCGTTCCACATCCTCAGCCCGCCCTGGATGATGGGGTTTGCCCATGGGGCAGGGGGGGGTTGGAGACCCAGTGCAGCGGGGGTTGGTGCTGTGGTTGTCCTTCTAATCCCAAATGAGCTCCCTTGGCTGTGCTGCCTGCTTCAGGCAGGGACATGGTGGTGGCGGCAGTGATGGAGATGGTAGTCATGGGGGGACCAAGCAGGAGCAGGCACTGGGAGCAGATCCAGATGGATGCAATATCCTGCTCCAGCAGCTTTCCCAGGCTGTAGCATGGGAGGTTCCTCTTAACCTGGGAGGAAGAGCCCCACATTTAACCCTCCTCCTGCCTCGGGCTGCAGAGAAAAGGGAGGGAGGTGGAGGTTATGGGAGGTGTAAGGGGACAAGCACAAGCCTGTGCCCCCCCCTTCACCCTGGGAGCTTGCCTGTACCCCCAAGCTACAAAGTGCAGCCCATTTATCTCCTTCATCTCAGTGGCTCACAAGATGAGGTTTATTTCTCCCTTTATAACCCAGGGAAGAAGTAGTTGGGTTTTTATCAAAAGAAGCAAGCCAGGAGGTGTTGGTGTTCTGAAGGGAGCTGCTGTAATTGTGTCTGTGAAGGTAGATGCTCTGCAAGCCCACAGGGAAAAAGCCCCCCCTCCCCGGTCCATAAATAATTCAGGTGCTCTGATACAGGCTGAGAGCACATCGTGGAGTTCCTCTGCTGCACAGAAAGCTCCTGAGCCTTGTGTGGAGCATGGGCTCTGCCATCACCTTCCTGCAGAAGCAGAGGAGAACCTCAGCATCCTCCTCCTCCTCCCAGTGATGGGGGTTTTACAGCAGCTTTGAGCCACCATCCCCATGAGAAGCATCTGCTGGCCTCCGTTCCTAAGGGCCATGTCACTTTATCACCTCTCCTCTTAATTGTGGGATGAATAATTAACTCCTCTGTTAATGACTCTGGAGTTCTGCACGGTGAAAGGGAGCACCTCTGCTCCCTGTTAGAAGTAAAATGTTATGGCACTATCCCTTTGGCCCAATGGGACAAGCAGTGGGCAGAGCTGCACGCCTTCTGGTGGCTACAGCATCCTTCTGTCACGACAGCATCCTCCAGCCATGGCAGCATCCTCCTACCACAAGAACATCTTCCAATCGCAACAGCATCCTCCTGCCACAACAGCATCTTCCAACCATAAGAGTATCCTCCTGCCATGACAGCATCCTCCCTCCACAACAGCATCCTTCAACCATGACAGCATCCTTCAACCATGACAGCATCCTTCAACCACGACAGCATCCGTCCTCCTACTGTGACCATCCTCCTACCACAATAGCACCCTCCCAGCACTGGAACCATCTGTGCTGTACAGCCCTGAGAGGAGGCACATGTCCTGCAGCCACGGACAGCTTGTTTTCTTGCTACGGTCCAATCCGCAGCATCCAATGTGCACTATGACAGCATCCTTCTGCTACATCAGCATTCTCCAACTATAGGAACATCCTCCAGGAGTATTCACCCTTAGCAGCTCCACTGCACCCACAGAGATCACTCATGAGTCCCTGATGGGTCTCACTAGCTCCATGGGTGCTATCTGAAAGTAGTTCAAGTTGGCAAAGGCAGGCAGATGGTGAAAACCATCTTTTCCTTGCTTCCTGAGCTTCTGGGCTGCACAGTTCACCATGAGGCTCCCTCGTCCCATTGGTTTGCTGGGCATTACCTTCCCCAAGTGATAAAGCCACCCAGAGCCCTTGCACAGACACAGGCAGGATACTGTAAAGGTACCCCAAGTTACCCTCCCCTTATTGAAGGTTCCAGTGCTTCAGATGGATGAAGCATTTGCTTTGCCTTGGATTCGTTTCTTCTCTCCATGAATATAAACCGTTTTGCATGCCGGAATCCTTGGGCAAACAGAGCAGTTTGTCTTTGTGTTTGCTAATTTAAAAACAAATATTTGCCTGCCAAGCAAATCTAGTCTCTGAGGATGTGCTATTAATAGGATAATTAGGCAGCCGGTAATGAAAAGGATTGCTGGTAATTATGGCAAGATTTGTTTTGGCATTTGAAGGCAGAAAGGGAGGCTGAAGTGCTAAAATCTACCTTGGAGTTAATTACTGCTATTAGAATACACCTGAAAAAATAGGGCAGCTAATGAACACTCCAGGTTCGTTTTAAAGAGGCCACGCAAGGCTTTTCCACTGTGAGATACTGAGCACAAAACAAAATCCTCTTTCTTTCGGGTCCCCACCTGATGGAATGGCCAAGGGGCAGCGATCTGGGGGGGTCCCTTCGCAGCCCTGCGGGGTTTGGGGTGCAGGTTGGCTGCAGAGGGGGAGCCTTGGTGCTGTGTAAAGCCTGCCCCTGCTCACAGCTGAGCCTTGTGTGCGTTTGTTGGTACAGAAAGGAACCACTGGGGCTGGCCCTGAAATGATTAATTAGGAAATTACATTTATATAACCCTCTAATCTGTGTTTGTGCGTTGCCAAGGGCAGAGGCAGAGGAAGGGGAATTACATCCAGATTAGCTCTGAGCCAGAGAAAACCCAGATCTGAGATAATTTTGAGGGCAGAAACGGTAAAATTGTACCAATTCGGGGAAAAAGAGTCAAAATTAGGGTGGTTTGTTGGTTGGTTTTTTTTTTCCCTTAATTCTCCCCTCCCGGGATTAAAAACAAGAGAGGAAATGAATGGAGCGAGGTGGTGCCTTTGAGGGGTTACTGGGTAACGGCCCCGGAGCCGGCTCTGGGAAGCGAGAGGTGAGTTGATAGAAAAAGCTTATTTCCAGCTGAACATGGCCTTCGGTTTCCCAAACAAAATTGCTTTTATTCTTCTCAACATGTGTTCTGAAAGATTAAAGAGCTGTAAGCTTGCACAGCTTAATAAGAGTCTGCATTAGAAGAGAACGGCAGCGCCGAACAAGCCCGCCCCGGTTTGGGGAGGGATTTGAAATCCTGTTTATTGAATTATAAAGAACCTTAAAGGATAAAGGATATTGAAGTAGGGATTTGAATACTTTGTGGTATTTGGGGGAGTTATTCGATCGCAACAAATCATTGGAGAAGTGGTGTGGTGGGGGTTGTTTTGGTGGCGGAGGATGGAGAGGGGATTGCAAACTGGGACGTGGCGCGTTGCTGGATCGATTTGGAGTCTGGTTGCTATAAAGGATATAGGTTTTTGCTTTAATTATATGGAGAAGTTAAAGATGAAGCCTAAAGGCTTTGGTAGATGCTCCATTAATGGGCAGAGTTGAGCAGCAGCAGAGCCCTGGGTGGGTTTTCCTGCTAGGAGGAGGTGTTGGGTTAAGCCAGTTCTGGAGGTGAACACATGCTGTTAGTGTGTCAGGGTGGTATTGAAACCCTAATGAGATCCTAAGGGTGGGCAAATGGCCTGAAAGCACCAAAGGGGCTCAAAGCCCTCCAGTTCTGCTCCAGCCTGGGGATGCTGGGGCTTGACCCAGGCTGCTCCTCGCATCCTCTCCTTCCTCCATCGGGATGTGCTGTGGCAGGAGCGGGATTAACGCAGAGCCTAGGGGTTGGGGTGGTGGCTTTGCAGCTCGAAGCAGCCCTGTTGTCTGTGATAACTTCTGCTCCCTAAGAGGATTGGGCAGATTAAATGAAATCATGAGACATGCTATGCAAATTACATCCCAAATCTGATTTTCTGTCAGGGATTAGGGTTAAAATGTTGGGAGCTGGGAACTTTTCTCCTGGTCTGGAGTTTGTGCTTCCCAAATGAGCCGGGTCCCCTGCTCCAGGGTTTCAACCCCAGTGTTTAATCATAATGTGACTAACATACCTCTTTGGACTTTGTATGGAGCCTGGTGGCTCTTGTGCCATCTGCCATGTCCCACCGATGGAATGACCTCCCTGCAGTGTCCTGGGAGCAGGGCAGGGATGGGAAGCACAGGCAGAGCAGGAGAGAGAGCTGGCACCAAGTGTCTGGGGAAATAAATAGATAAATGACAATAAATCTGAATCTTTCCATGATTCAGGTGAATTTTCAATGGAAAAATGGTGTTTTAGGAGTCTCCATAGGGTTTGGCAGCCAGACACAAGAGACTGGGGCCGTTCAGCCTGGAGAGAACGCTTAGGGAGACCTTGTCCTCATGGTCCAGTATCTAAAGGAGACTACAGAGATGGAGACTCCCTTTGTACAAGGAGTCCCATGGAGCAGAGGAGGGGTGATGGGCACGTTACTGCTGGGGAGATTCCCACTGGACACAAGGAAGGTATTTCCCAGTGGCAATAACCAGCCACTGGAATAATCTCCCCAAGGAAGAGGTGACTCCCAGCACTGGACACTGTTAAGGTTCAGCTGGGACATCCAGTCTGGGTCATGCTGTGCCTGGAAAGGTTGGACCACATGGTCCTTGAGGTCCCTCCCACCCTGATATTCCATGATTCCATAGCAGAGCTGTGCCATAGGAGTGGGGGAACAGGGACAGGCACCCCCCCGTTCCCCCCAACCACCCCATCCCACTGCTCCCCCCTTTATGTACCTCCACTCAGGCTGTCTGTGCCTGGAATAACTCCCATATCTGACTGATCCCTGACCCTCCAGACCTCCTCGTGCTCATTAGGCTTTGTTTCCTCTTTAAAGAGCCCAGATTGCAGCTTGTTGCAACCCAGCCAAATGCTTTATGGTGCTGAAGTGTGGGGTGTGCAGGGCTCGAGCCTGGGCTCCTGCAGAGCATCCGTGGCTCCTGGGTCCTTCTCCATCAGCGGTGGTTCCCAGCTGGGGTTTGCTATGGGGAGAGATGAGGACCAGAGCTGTGGGAAGGGAGGACCCTCCCCATGGGCTCTGGTGCACTGGGACCTGCTTTTTGGTGCCTGGGCCAGGAAGGGACCATCACTGGGCTGCTCCTCCTGCATCCCAGGCTGCGTCAGGCATGGTTTAAGGGTGTGTTTGAAGGAAGAGGGGCCTGGCAGGGCAAAAGCAACAGCCCCAGCATCTCCCTGTGTGCGCTGTGATGGGTGCAGGAGGGGTTGGGTGTCCTGAGGTATGGGGTTGAGAGGCTGTTCCGTGGAGCACAGGCTGTGCTTTTTGGCTCCGTGTGTTTCTTTTTAAGCATTTCCAGCCTGTTTCAATTTGTTTTCTATTACCGTCAGCTCCGGTGCCTGTGCAGTTCTGTTGATCAAAGCAGAACACGTTGGCTGACATGGAAGGGCTTCCAAAATCCAGGGAATGGAGGGGGGGGGGAACACGGCCTCTCCATGAACCCGCTGGAAAACCATGGGGCTGTTAATGGGATGCTCTGGGAGGTGCTTGGTGGGAGCTGGTGCCATTGCTTCATCACAAGCAGCGATGATTGAGGCTGAAGCGGATGCACACGCAGAGCTTTCCCCGTTGGCACGGTGCGGCCGCATGTCCCGCATCCATGTGCTTCAATGGAGAGAGGAGGATTCCCATGGAGGGAGTGTGGGTCTGTCCCATGGGACAGGTCCCCAGCTCCCTCCCCACCGCTGCCCGGGTCCTTGGCTGTGCTGGCTGGTGGGATTAGGCAACGTTAGTGGCCTCAGCTGAAGGTTTCCAAAGGCAGATGTAGGAGCTGGCATCACCTCGACAGTTTTATTTGGGGTTTTGATCCATTCCTGGAATGTAAATTAAAGCAGAGGAAAAACATATGGGGCCAAATCCGGCTGCTAGGTACATGGGCACCCGTCCTGCTGGCTCCTGCATCAAGGGGGGCTGCACGCGATGCTCTGCCGGCTCTGGCAGTGGCTGCTCGCGGTGGGGGGAGGTTTGGGATCCTATGAAGTGGATCCCAAAGAGCCTGAACACAGAGTCAGGGCTCCCCCCTCCCCTTGAAGTCAGGAGCCCTGCCTGAGGGGGTGTTGGAGGGAGAGGATGTGGGATGGAGGGGATGCGGTACCCAGGGATGCAGGAGGGAAGGGATGTGGTACTCAGAGATGCCACCAGCTCCATTGACCTCAGGTTTCCTCCAGTCATGGATGCCATCAATCTGTCACCACTGGCTGATTCTTGTTCAGGGTGATGCTGCACTGGAGCAGGTTGCCCAAAAAAGGGGTAAATGCTCCATCCCTGGCAATGGAGGCTTGGGCAGGGCTTAGAGCAAGCTGCTCTAGTGGAAGGTGTCCCTGCCCATGGGAGGCGGTTGGAACTGGGTGAGCTTTAAGATCCTTTCCAACCCAAACCATTCTGTGATCCAGTGTTCGGGCACAACAACCCCTGCTCCATCTCCAGCTGCCCAGTTTGCTGGCAAATCCACCCTGGAACAACCCCCGGCTGGAGCCCAAGGCAGCCCTTACCCATGCGGGGCTTCACTCAAAGCAGCGCCCCAGCTCCGTGCATCCTTTGTGTCGTGAGATTTTCCTCTGGAATGAATCTAAACATCCCTTGGAAGTTTTCCTTGAGGTCCCATTTAATGTGGTGAAGGGAAGGCCGGGGTGGGACGGTGCCGAAGGGCGCGGGCAGCCAACACGACCTTTCATGTGGTTGGAGCTATGCGCACTCTAATCTCATTAGGCTTAGGGGCTTGAAGTTTAGAAGTTTAATTCAAGCCCCGTTATTATGAGTTACCCTTTACGCTCCCCTTGCGGTGGTTAATCCGGGCAGCTCCAAAATCCTTCCCCCCATAAAGGCACAAGACACAAAAGAAGCAATAAGCCATTTTCTGCAATGGTTTCAAGTGGGTTTGGGGAGAGGCTTTGCTCCGGCTCTGGGGCACATCAGAGGCGCACGGGGCGGCCTTGGCTCAATGCGGGCAGTTACATTTTAATCCTGTATTTGAATAACGTGACCAAGAAAAGATCTTTCCCATTAAAAACCAGAGAGGAACAAAATACTGAGCCCAAGCTGGAGCTTGTGGGGTTGCTGCTGAACCAGCTCAGGGAGAGCTTGCAGTGAGGGGAGAAGGACCCCAGTAGGACCCCCGCGGCTCCCTAAGCTAAGAGCAAAGCACGCTGGGAAACTCACTCTGGAGAAAGCCCAGGCATGGGTCTGAGCATCACTGGGGCTGCCCATCCCATGGGTCTCATACTCATCTGAGACTCGAGCATCTTGAAGGTAGGAGATGTAATCCCGTTGGCATCCCTGTTCCAGGAGATGGGTCCCCCTGGTCTGTTTAAGCTCCAGGATTTTCCCCTCCATCCCTCCAAATACGTGTTTCTTTTAACCCAGACGCAGAGGCAGTGAAGGAGTTTATGTGCTGTGGTTTTTCTTCCTGTCAAACAGACTAAGGAGATTACTGCGCTGCAAATCTGATATAAAAGATTTCTTTTAAAGTCACTGATGGAGCTCAATAAATAATGAGCTCAGTGTCTGCGACTGCTTCACGGTGATATTAGACTATAAAAAACCTTAAATGGCTGTTACTTACAGCGAGCAGAGGAAAACACCAACAGGAAAACAAGCCCCAAACTGCAGCGTGAAGGCATGGGAACAATACCGGAGGGAGAGGATGTGAAGTTGTGTCTCCGGGAAAGGAAAACATTTCAAACTGCCATCTCTTCACACCTGAATGTGTAATGGGCTCGAGCTGCGAGTTTCCATACATCAGCAGGAGGAAGGGGGGCTTGGGATGGGAGAGCCAAGAGCACGCGGTGCATTCGATGGAGGCAAGGAGAAGGTGGCTGAGGGATGGTTTCATGCTGTGAGTCTGATGGCAGGAGACACCAGTGAGCTTTGGGAGTGACCAGACCTCCTCCTGGCACGTGCTGTGGCACTGGGGCCCCTCCAAGCAGCCTCCTCCAGCACAGATGGGTATGAACCACGTTTTCCTTCCTTCGAGCCCCAGAGCGCAGCCTCCTTTGGGGGGAATGTTTTGTGTATGGCTGGGAACTGCCCTTGAAACACTTTTCTATCCCAATACACAGCTTGGGAACAGGATTCCCAGTGCAGGAGCTGCAGTGGGGTGGCTTGGAAGGAGTTTGGTTTGAGCTGCGCCAGGCATCCCTCCATTCCATGGATGGAGGGGCTGTGCCCAGCATCCTTCCGTTGCAAGCGTGCACAATGTGCCGTGCTCGCCATCACCCCATGGCACCCTGAGCCACAGCACCCAGCATGGTGGGAGCCGCATCCTTCCAGCCTGCCAGCACCTCATGCTGTGATGCTGGCTGGTGGGCTGGGGCTGTTTTGGGGTCAGGAGCTGCAGACCAGCAGGGTTTTGGGGAGGCAAAGGAGGCTGCAAGGGTCCAGTCCTCCCTTCCCTTTGCCCTGGGAGCACATGGACTGGCTGAGCCTTTGTGTCGGGATTCCAGGTGATGGGGTTTTGGAGGCATGGAGGTTCCCCGAATGCCAGGGGTCAGGGGATGCAGGGATGCCCAAGCCATCCCTGCCAGCTTGAGGGCTGCAGCTCCTCCTCAAGCGCTGTCAATAGGATTGGCTTTGTGCACTGGGAAGTCGATCAGTCCAGCAGCATCCCCCCTGACCAGGGAATAACTGCAAGTGTAATTAAATGTTTAGAAGGAATGAAGCAACACAGAAGGAGCAGCATCTGCAGGGGTAAAGCCTGGCGATCGCCTCCCCTGGCCTCTTATTAAAAGCCTCTTGGTGCTCAGCCAGCTTTAGCTGCAGCATCAGCATGGGCTTGTCTGTGTGACCATGGCCTGTGGGGCTGGGCTCTGCTTTTGGGGCTGTTCCTATGGGGTTTGTGCCATGTCCAGGGACAGGGCATCAACTGCAGCTTCTCCCCTCATGCGCTGGGAGGGAGATGTTGCTCTGAGAGTCGGGGTCTGCATCGGGGGCCGTGTCTGTCAGTGCAGAAAGGACTTTCTCCTTGAACAATAGCTGTGTGTCTGTGTGCCAGCAGCAGTGACGCTGCTGGTGCCGCTAACACAGAGCTGCAGAACTGCTGCTATGGAACAGCACTGAAAGCAAAACCTGGGGTTTCTCTGGTTTGTGGCAGTTCCGCAGTTATGGGGCGAGGTTTTGCCCTCCTCTTGTTTGAGGGCAAAGAAATCAGCACCTCGCGTCTGGGAGCCTCAGGCCTGGGTACCTCTGAGAGCATAGAGGGGAAGGAGGAAGAGAAGGGGACAGCAGAGAGGGGGAGCATCACGGGGCAGAGGAGGACCCGCATCTCCCATGGGGAGAGTGGATGGAGCACGCAGCAGGACCAGGGCCACCCAGTTTGGGGTTGGCAAACCCACACTGGTTGCCCAGACCATCAGTATCCTTCCAGTGTCCAGGAAATGGGGCTTGGTTTTCCTCTTTGTTTTTGCTTTTCCCTGTGAAGGATGCTTGTTGCAAACCCGTTTTAGCCCGGCCTGCCCCAGGGGATTTATTGCCTCTCCAGTTTTATTGTTGATACAGATCTTTATCTGCCCTGGGCTTATAACTGACATTTAAATTACACTGCAAACAATGAATCAATATTTATGGATTACTGGTCCAATACATTCGCCAAACGAGTTGTTATGGGATTCTGTCTCCCGGCAAACAGGACAATGAGGTCAAGGTCAAGGCTTTGTCTAATGAGAAATAGGCACAGACAGGAGCTGCCAGCCCAATATTGACTGCCTAATCGGAATGCATTTATGTTGGTCATTTAGCCGAGGGGATTGAGCTCTTTGTTAATTTTCCCATTCTTGTCATTTTCCTGCTGATAATTGTTCATAATTTAAAGCCCTGGGCCCCGAGTGTTTCCCCTTGCCCGTAGCAACCCGGGGCTGCAGGAGCAAGGGCTGGATGCCAGCGTGGGAGCAACGCTCCTTGTGTACAGGGTCCCTCTTGGGTTGTGCTTTGCGGGGATGGTTGTCAGCATCAGGACCAATGGGGATGCTCAGCACTGACTGCAAGGAGATGCAGGAAATCTGTTCCCATTTTGGGTGCCGGCCTCAGCTGGGAATTGGCCTTTTTTTCCCCTCAGCTGCAAGCAGGAGTCAGGCTGGCAGAGCAGAACATGGCTTTTTATTGTTGTTTTCTTAACTTTCTGGGGTGGGTGTTTTTGCTCTGTTCTTGTGTAATTCTGGTACACGTTGTGCTGAGGTACCTCCTGCCTTAAAGCACTGTTAGCACCGTGGCTGCTTGCGCTTCCGTGCCACTTAGGGTTTTATAGGCACTGGTTTATTATGCTTCATGCGGAAGAAGGGAGGATTACATCAAGAGGGGAGATTTAGACTGCATTTTAGGCAGAAGCTCTTCCCTGTGAGGGTGCTGAGGTGCTGGCACAGGGTGCCCAGAGAGGCTTTGGCTGCCCCATCCCTGGCAGTGCTCAAGGCCAGGTTGGACACAGGGGCTTGGAGCAAGCTGCTCCAGTGGAAGGGGTCCCTGTTGGAGCTGGATGGGCTTTAAGTCCCCTTCAACCCAAACCAGACTCCGTTTTCCTAAAGAGAAGGCTAAAATCTGTTAAAGTTCAGTTCTGCCTCCCCAAAGCAAAACCGAGGTCAGGCGCCTGCTTCGTTCTCCCACACAGCTTCCCCATGCACAAGCGGGTGAGCATCCAAGGGCACGCAGCAGGGAAAACCATGGCAATGCCCTCCCAGCCCCCTGGGAAGCTGCACCCGGAGTGGGAAGGGGCAGAAGGGGAAAGGAGGGGTTGGAATTTTGGGGGTGGAAGCTGTGTTTATCCCCTTGTTAAACGCCAGATGAAAAGTTTCAGCCCTTAAATGAGTTTTGTCCTCTTCCCTGCGTTTATTTACATTAGAATAATCCCGCGCCTGCGAATTGTGTCAATTATTCTTTCCTCCGGGCGAGCCAAGAATTCTTTGTTCCTCTCTAGTTTACAAAAGTGAAATATAGGTGAGGTTTAGGACCTTTTAATCCTCCGATGTAATTACTGTTCCCTGCAGACACCGCCGCGTTTTACCAGCGCTGCGTGTAGCTGCCGGGCGCAGATTAGACACACAAAGTCCCTTCACTCCATCAAAGGCTTCCTTATCTGCCCAAGACAGCGCAACAACAAACGCTGCCCGAATCTCACAGGACCTGGTGTTTATTTGACCACGGCTGCAATAAATAAATGGGCTGCAGCCAAACAGGCTGGGGCTGGTGGTTTCCCTGAGAACGGGGCTCGGCAGGCGCCTGGGTGGGAATTCTCAAGAGCGTGAAGGGCCGGAGCCTACATTGGGGCTTTTGAAGTGCTTTTTCCACGTTTTATGAGCCCAAATGAGGATGGAACTAAAACGACATGAAGAAATAATCCCCCATTCAGCCCTGAAAGGATTATTCTAATTACTTTGATTATTAAAGATCAGACAGATTGATTTTTTCTCTCCTCCCCCCCCTCGCAGGCTCTGAGCAGGAGTAAACCAACCCCGCAATACAAATCCTCGCTGGGAATTGAGGAACGTCTTAAGTAAACAGCAGGAACAAACGGGCTGTGTGACGGATACCCAGGGTCCAGCAGCCGGGCCGGGGGGGGGCCCCCTTTAAGCCGGCCTCAATAGGGGCTAAACGCCCCCCGAGACCCCGCTCGGCTCCGAGCGAGGGGCCGCGTCTCGCCCCTTTCAGATGCAAATGCGAGTGGGGTTCGCCTTTATCCCGGCGGTAGGATGCTGGTGTCAAGCTGGGCCTGCATGAATAAACCGGAGAATTTAGGCTTTATTGAGATCTGGGGTGGGTTTTTCTCCTCTCCCCCCCCCCCCCCAGTGCCGGGGAGGGGTGCGCAGATGGTCCCTCCCGACTCCCTATTTATCAGCCCCGATTCCTTTAAGGGCTCTGTTTGTTTCTGCTGATGAGGACTGTTAATTTGCACAGCGGTCTCATTAGGCCTAAACCACCAATTAATTTCTTTTGTTCTCATTAAACGGCTGATTCCTAAACATTTCTGCAGCCACAATGGATGGCTCCGAGCTGCAGCCTCGGCATCATTCCTGGCAGCCCTGGCATCCATCCCTAGAAATCCCAGCATCCTCCCCAGCATCCTCCCTGGCATCTTCATCGTTCCCAGCCGTGGAGTGGTACCCAAACCACGGATGCACTTGATGCTCTGGGACCGAATCCCAAGCTGCAAACCCAGGCATTAAATGCATTCATCCTGCCAACAGCCTCATCACCAAGCTGCAAAATGAGCATGGAGGAGTCCTGGGGCAGGGGGGATGCACTTGCTGAGCAGGCAAGCCAAAGCACAGAGCTTTTCCCATCACTTCCACATGGCAGAAACGAGGGTTTGGGTGGGATTTTTTGCTCCATTGTGGCTTTATCTGATTACGGGTGCGTTCAGGCCAAGAGGAGCCTGTGGCTTGTGTTTCCTGGCTTGGCCACACAATTTGCAGCCGCATTGAAGAGTCCTTGACTGTCTCTTAGTGATTTACTGCCAGAAAGTGTCAGCTTTTGTCTGGGAGGGATGCTGGGGCAAGCACTTGGCCTCGCTTGATGTTTCTGCAGCTCAGGCTGGTTTTGGAGACTTAAATACCCAAGGTGAGGCTGCAAAACAGCTCCTCTCTTACTAAAAGCATCGCAGCTCGGTTGGGATGACCTCTTTGCAATGGCCTCGCACCAGAGCCTGCTGCAGTCTGCAGCCATGGGCCCGCTCAGGCAGCGTTGCTGGGGTTTGCTTGCCTGCACCAGGCACAATTGCTCTGTTAAAGCCGGAGGCCATGGCACGGCCGTGTGCCCACGTGGATCCTGCCACTTCTCTCTCCCGCTGCCGGTGCCTCTGCGCTTCCCTGCGTCAATATTGCCTTTCCTCTGCTGTGCACACTTTGCTCCTTCCCGGCAGCTCAAAGAGCTGCTGCAGGGAGAGAAAACAAAAGCCGAGCAAACAGAACCCTCCTCTGTCGCTCCCAAGCCTTGGGTGCCAACACCGGCTTTGTCCAGCAGCCTCGAGCCGTGGCTCTGGGTTTCAATGCTGCTTTGGTACTAGCAGACCAAGTCCCAGCAGCAGCTCAGCTCCCAGCAGGGTCAGTGGGGAATTCCCTTCTGGAGACCTCTCTATTGGGAAAAACATGCTCCAAAGGACCCTCTTGAAGCATCCTGCTGCTGCTGCTGGTCCAGCCTCCATCTCCAGCTCTTCTCACAGCTGCTGGGGTTGCAGATGGGTAGAAAGGGCTGTGTGGGCTCCTGCTTGGTGCTGCTCCTCCATCTGATCCCAAAGGGAAGAGGAGCTCCAAAGCCTCCAGCCTGCTTGTCCAGTTGGGGCGATCACTGATGGCATTAGTGGAGAGCCCATGGTGCACGCTGCGCCCTGGGGACACCAGTGCCATTGCTCAGCAGGCAGAGGAACCTCTTCAGCCCGTACCCCTTCAGGCTGATGGAAACAGGCAGGTATTTATTGCTAACATCAGATTTAGGGGAGGGAAGGTGAGGAAGGAGCTGCAGGAGCAAGAAGGGGAGCAGAGCCCCAGCGGGTGGGCTGGGCATGAACCAGAGCTCGGGTACCAGGGCATCCTCCAGGGGACTCCCATCCAAATGTATACTGGCCCAAACCAATTAACCTCTTTAACAAAACGATATACTCATGTGGCTGCCCATTACAGTCAATTAAGAAGAGCTGTGGCTACACATAATTACTGCCAGGCCATAAACTGAGCAGGAAGGGGATGGGGGGTGGCTGGTAGGGGACCAGAGGGGGGTCACAGCCTGGGCTTCCCACCACGGAAGATCTCGTGGTGGTTCAAAAGCAGTCGATGCTGTCACACAACAATCCCTCATTGTGTTTGCTGGGTTTGCCTGGATTTATGGTGTCGTTGTGGCCCGGTGGTGTGAGCAAACAGCTGCTGGGAGAGGCTTGCACGCCCTGGGAGGGAGCAGAAGCCTTGTTCTCATCCCGAGACGCAGCCAGGGGACCCTGGCAGGGTGATGCCACCTCCACAGCAGGGATAACGCTCAGCACCAGGTCCCGGGCACCTCCTCTCCTCCTGCTGTTATTGATGTCAATAGGACTCTGTTGTGGAAACAGCCTCCTCCCCAGCATCTCCCCTGTGGGTTGTCTCCAGTGGGCTACAGAGCCCACCCCCGGGGTGCCTTTCCCACCTTCAGAGCAGCTTCCATTTGTCTCCATTACCTGGAGGAAAGGCACAATGATCCTTGAAAAGGGCCCCTTGTTGGGCTGCACCAGGGCTCCCTGAGCTTCCTGGCCTAATGAAGATGAATGAACATTATCTTCACCTGTTCCAGCAATCCCTGGTTCCAGCCAGCACTGGGAGTAACCCTCTGCTTGCTGGGCTGCTGCATGGGTGCTGCAGAAGGGACCTGGATGTCCCCATGAGGAGTTCTGGCTCGGTCCCATTTGCATCAAGACCAGGGCTTTGATTAGTTGCTTATGAGCTTATTTCTCTTGTTCCCATTGCTGGCTTTGCTGGAAGGCTGGAGCTTCAGCTCCATTCAAATTCATGCAGCAGAGAAAAGCTATTTGGTCCAAAAACCAAAGCCTTCTCCACAAAACGTCGGGAGAGATGGGAAAGGTACTGAACCCGAACCCCCAGATTGCTTAAAACTGATGGATTAAAGGAAAAATGAATGCCAGAAGAGATAAAGCTGAGAAGACCTTTAGAGCAGGACATCTTGAGGTGATGGGGTAATGGAACAAGGTGCCCAGAGGAGCTGTGGCTGCCCCATCCCTGGCAGTGCTCAAGGTTGAACAGGGTTGGGAGGAACCTGCTCTAGTGGGAAGTGTCCCTGCTTTAGGACCCATTCCATGATCTTTACTGCATCTTCCTGATGCACAGGAGGAGGATGCAGAAGGGGCAGGGGTGTTCAGTGGCTGGGATGGGTGGTTGGTGATGAAAGACTCCCCGGCCCCGCAGCAGCTCCCTCGAACGTTAAGGAGTTGCTAAACCCACGTGTGGCAATCAGCAGCTCTGGTTCAGCCGCAGCCAAAGGAGCGGTTGGCCAAGGGGAACGGATGGGCCATTAACGTTGATTTTCAATGAGGCTTTGAGGAGAGGGGTGTTTCCAGCGCTGGGAGGAAGCCGGTGCTGCGCCGGTGCTTTGAAAGGGCAAACAAGATGACCCAGGTAATTACAGGGCTGTCAGGCTGCCATCGATCCCGGGAAAAGTAATGGCACAGCTGATACGGGACTCAATTAATAGGGAGTCAGAGGAGGACAGCGCAATTAATGCCAATCTGCGTGGATTTATGGGAAGCAGCCCCTGACAAGCTCCTCGGATACCTCCTGGGTGAGATTACAGCATCGGTGAATGAGCATCAGTGTCAAAGGGATGGGTTTCGTGCTGTCCCCAGGTGTTCGTGCACTGGGCACCCCGATAGCATGAAGCCCACCCGTGTGTGTTATATCCCAGATGAAATGGTTGGGATGGGGGCCACTGGGTGGAGGGAGGTCAACCCATCCTGGAGCATTGTGGCACCTTCAAAGCTATACCTTTAGGAGCACCTAACGCTTCTTGCCCCAAGGGGAAACATGGGGCTTTCAGTTTATTTCAGTCTTCTTTCAACCTTGAAAAGCTCAGTTAATTTTAAGCTTAAAACATTGAAAAACCCCACTATTTGTAACAGCAAAGGCTGAATCCCACCCTGGAAATGTCAGAAACAAAACCCTGTAGCATCTTCCAAAGGGAAATCCCTATTCAGGCGTCTACATCCAGGCAGAAGCTCCCAGCAGGTTCTGTTCTGAATCCCAGGGATTGCTGACAACTTTCCCACCCCAGCCCATGGATGTGGTCCTGCTGCTCCTGGCACACAATGCAGGCAGGGATCTTGGGAATGCCCTGGCTCTGCACCTCATGTTCCCCCCCACCCCGCATTAATCTGGTCTGGGGACATGGTGGCAGATGGGCTCCTATAGGACCGGATATTCCTTCCCCTGCTGCCCTGCCTGATTAGCAGCAAGATGCTGCTGTGCCCAGCTCCCCACAAGCACTTCGAGGGACCTTTTATTTCCAGTATTAGGTGGGTTATAAACGTGTCACTGATGATTTGCTTGTGTTTTCTGAGCTGCCAGGGGAAATTTACGGTCAGGACGGAACGCAGGAAGGGGATGGGGGAAAATGAAGCTCGACCCAAGTGCGTGGTTTAAGCTGAGCCTCTCCATAAATTACAGAGCTTTGCTGTTGAGGGTGGTCCGCAGAGCTGCGTGCCACAGTTGTGTGTGTTCGAAGCAGGAGCATCATGGGGTTAAGTGCTAGGAAAGGGGAGGGGAAGAGCAACTGCTTTCAGAAAGCAGAGCATAAAGCAGGTCCCAGGGTGTCTGTGCAGGGTTCGGGGCCGGGAGCTGCTCCCGGGTGGGATGGAGGCTGATCCCTGCTGCCCGGCCATTGGCATGCAAAGCTGGGGCTCCCATGAGGAATGCTCCAGCTGCCTGGGGGATTACAGAGGGATGGCAGCCAGTGGCTGCGGGATGGAGCTGTGGAGGGATGCTCGGTACAGACCTGCAGAGCAGCACCAGGGATGATCCCTCCCTGACCTCAGCAGCAGGATGGGCCCTGGGGACTCAGCACAGAGGATAGGAACCTTTCTAGGGGATACTGTCCCTGGTTCGGATGTCATAGATCATAGAACCGGGGAACGGTTTGGGTTGAAGGGACCCTAAAGCCCCTCCAGCTCCAACAGGGACCCCTTCCACTGGAGCAGCTTGCTCCAAGCCCCTGTGTCCAACCTGGCCTTGAGCACTGCCAGGGATGGGGCAGCCACAGCTTCTCTGGGCACCCTGTGCCAGCGCCTCAGCACCCTCACAGGGAAGAGCTTCTGCCTCAGAGCTCATCCCAATCCACCCACAAGGGAGCACAGAGCAGGGGCTGCCCCAATGCTGCTCCCACAGATGTTCTGAGCTCCCGGCCCCTGCACAGAGCAAAGCAGCTGTGGGTGGGATTGAGCCAGTTCCAACAAGGGCTTTGATGCCTATGGACCCACAGCACTGCCTGGCCCCGGGGCAGCCCCGTGTGTCCCCCATCCCTCCATGCCCACAGCCACCCACCAGGACAGGAGCCACCCCAGGAGGTGATGCTGCAGTTTGCCCTCGAGGCTTTGATCCTTGTCCTTCCACCACGGATGTGTCCCCACCACGCTGGGATCGCAGGAATGGGAGTCCATAAATCCCCATCTCTCAGCACGCTGTGGGCTCGTTGGCTCCCCCATATCGGCTGTGCAAGAGGATAATATATTTATCTGCAAGGAAGGTATAAGGCCACAAGTCCAAAGCTACAAATCCTCACAAGTGAGTATTAATGGATTATGCCTCCGCAATCCATTGCATGTTCGAGTTATACAACAAAAATTGGGATAATAAAACAGCTCTTACTGTCAAAATGTAATTAAACTGCTTGAGAACAGCACAGCTGCTTTGTGCTGCCATAAAGCATCTGAAAACTGCTGGCCCGTTGGCTTGGGGGCCTAAATGAGAGCTCCGGGCTCCAGCCGTGGTTCCTATGGTGGAGAGGTGACCCTCTCCTGTCGTAAATCAGCCCTGACCTGCCTATGGGTGTAAATGTGGGTTCCAGAGTCCCACTGATGGATGCTGCCCCCTGTTACTGGGATCCTGCATCCCAAAGTGTGCACTGGAGGAGCTGCTGCTGTTATCCCTCTGCTGCCATTATCCCTCTGTTGCCGTTATCCCTCTGTTGCCGTTATCCCTCTGCTGCCGTTATCCCTCTGCTGCCGTTATCCCTCTGCTGCTGTTATCCCTCTGTTGCGGGTACCGGTGGGAAGGTAAATGCAGAACAAACAAGAGCTGTCAATAGACTCTTGTTTAGTACTTGCAGGAGATAAATGAACCAGGAATTAACCTCCCAGCAGCAGCAGAACCTGCACGTGTGGAGCCCCGGTTATCGCTGTCGCAGTGTTTGTCCTCCTCAGCATCCCAGGTGGGTGCAGGGCCCTGGGTCCTGTGGTGTCACAGAGGCATAGAATAATGGAATGGTTTGGGTGTAAATCCCCCCCTCTGGCAGGTTCAAGCCATTCCCCTTGGCCTATCCCTACATCCCTTGTCCCAAGCCCCTCTCCAGGTTCCCTGCAGCCCCTTTAGGCACTGGAGCTGCTCTCAGGTCTCCCCTTCAGGAGCCTTCTCTTCTCCAGGCTGCCCCAGCCCAGCTCTCTCAGCCTGGCTCCAGAGCAGAGCTGCTCCAGCCCTCGCAGCATCTCCACGTTCCCCTTGTGCTGCTGCCCCAGAGCTGGATCAGGGTTGCAGTGGGGTATCCCCAGAGCACAGCAGAGGGGCAGAATTCCCTCCCTGAGCTGCTGCTCACACTCTGGGGGTGCACCCAGCACATGGAGGGGTCTGGGCTCAAGCGCACACTGATGGTCATGCCGATGCTCCAGCATCCTGCTAACACTGGGGACCACTGATGGTCATGCCGATGCTCCAGCATCCTGCTGACACTGGGGACCACTGATGGAAAAAAGGGCTTTTCCCCCAAGGCAAGGCCCATCCACATCAGGAACGACAGGAAAATGATACTGGGCTGTGGGGGAAACACCCTCAGGCAGTCTGAGGGGTGCGGGGGTGCATGTACATGTGTACACGTGTGTTTGTGTGCACGCACACACGTGCGCCCGTGCACGCAGTCCCCTTTATCAGCTCACCCATCTCCTCCCCGGGGCTGCTGTTGGGGGGTGTTGGACTGCAGTGTGTAACAATCAGAACCCTTCATTGGAGCCGGTGGAAATGAGTTAATTCCAGGGAATTGTTTCATCTCAGCTCAACAGTAATAATGAATCTTTTCTACAAGATGAATTGGTGAAGGGCCAGCTTCCTCCGGGGCAATTCCTGTGTAGTGCTGATCCCGCTGGAATTCACCTTGGGAAGGGGGAAAAAAAGAAAGGGGAAAAGAAAAAAGAAACGGTTTAAAACGATCAAATGCTGCTATTCATAACAACGTGTTATTTAGCTCAGCCATTTACTGACAGCGCAAGGATGGAGCCAAGTCCTGCACAGAAAACGCTCACACAACGCTTTGCTCCTAAGCCAGCCACTGCCTCAAAGCAACACGAGGAGCAGACCAGCGTGATGTTATCCCTGTGAAGCCAGGGAGCACCAATGCCTTGGAAATGTGATGGGATCCTGGCCTCTGCCTCAGAAATAGAACCAGGGAATGGTTTGGGTTAAAGGGACCCTAAAGCCCATCCAGCTCCAACCCCTTCCACTGGAGCAGCTTGCTCCAAGCCCCTGTGTCCAACCTGGCCTTGATCACTGCCAGGGATGGGGCAGCCACAGCTTCTCCGGGCAGGGCTGGGTTTATCCCTCCTCACAGGATGCTCTTGGCCACCCTTTGCCATGGTCCCTGCTCCTCAACCCTGGCTAATGAGGCTTTCCAGGCAGCAGAAGCTCAGCAGGGTTCGGGTGCTTGGCTGTTGCGGTGTTTTGTGTCGGGGTTGTTTTGTTCAAGAGGGATTAAGGCAAATGAGTTTTTATCTGTTTCTGCAGTTTTCCGATGGGATTCGGTGGAGCAGCAGCGGAGAGAAAAAACGATAAACATCTAAAGCAGCCACTCTGAGTACTGTTTTATCTCTGCCATTTGAAGTGATGACACCCTTCAACCAGATAAACAAAGCAACGAGGAGGGGCATGTTGTTAGCTGGAGTGTGTAACAAACAGAATACTCCCTGCCACATTACAGACAATGGTAATGCACAATCATTCATTATAACTCAATTACAGTAATTAAAACTGGTGGGATGCAGAGGCAGAACAGACGAAGGGAGCGGTGCCAACAGAATTTACACTCCGTGTCATCAGCTAGCGATAACAACAGCTGATGGTGTCCCAGAGCCTCCTCCTGCCATCTGTTCCCGAGCCGGAGACGACGGATGGCGTTAGGTGCTGCGGCACACAGGGGAGGCGATGGGAAGGGGATGGGAAGGGGATGGGAAAGGGCTGGGAAGGGGATGGGAAGGGGATAGGAACGGGTTGGGAAGGGGTTGGGAAAGGGATAGGAACGGGTTGGGAACAGGTTGGGAACGGGTTGGGAAGGGGTTGGGAAGGGGATGGGAAGGGGTTAGGAAGGGAATGGGAAGGGGTTGGGAAGGAGATGGAAAGGGGTTGGGAAGGGGATGGGAAGGAGATGGGAACGGGTTGGGAAGGGGATCGTAGGGGTTGGGAATGGGTTGGGAAGGGGATGGGAAGGGGTTGGGAAGGGGATGGGAACAGGATGGGAACGGGTTGGGAAGGGGTTGGGAAGGGGATGGGAAGGGTCCCCCAGCCCAGCCGCTGCCGGAGGGCCGAGTCCTGGCACCCCCAAGGGGTGTCCATTGAACCAGGCACGGAGCATGGGGACAGAGCGGGGAAAGTGATGCCCTGTGGTGCACAGTGCAGGGGCTGGGGTGCAGAGCCTGCAGCGGGCTGCATGGCACAGAGTGGCACCGGGGGGGCATAGCACAGCATGGCAGCACAGCTACACCTGCAGCATTGCCCAACGCTGCCAGGTAGGAACCCAAGGCACAGCGTGGGAAAAGGGACTTGGTACTTCCCAGGGGTCACCATCACCCTTCCCAAAAGCCGTTCCTCCAAGCCCCTGTGTCCAACCTGGCCTTGAGCACTGCCAGGGATGGGGCAGCCACAGCTTCTCTGGGCACCCTGTGCCAGCGCCTCAGCACCCTCACAGGGAAGAGCTTCTGCCTAAGAGCCCATCCCAGTCTCCCCTCATGGGAAACGGATAACACAACCCAAAAGGTGCTGGGCCATGGGATGCACCAGCACGGGAGCATCCTGGTGCAACTCACACCCAATGCACCAGCAGGGTCTCTGCCTTCACACCCAGGTGAGGCAGCACGGGCCAAGGCCGAGCTAAAAGCAGGCTAGCAAAAAGCCCTTATCAGGATATAATGAAACCAAACCCTAGTGAGCCTCCAATACTTTCATTATGAAGCAGGGGACGGCAGCGCGTGGATGGGAATCAGCTTCCCCCCTCCTCCACCAGCACTGGGAGAGGCTTCCATCAACCCCAATTCATTGCAAAGGGCAGCAGTTTGCTGGGAACGGCTGAGGAGCAGAACCCGGAGCAGGTCGGGTGCCCAAAGGGGCAGCATCGAACCCTTCTGCTCCTCCAACAAAGGAGCTCCTGCAATGCGGTCTCTAATGGTCCCCTGTGTAAGCCCCTCATTGCAGCCAGCTTAAGATGAGGTTTAAATGCCCTCCTCCCCAGTTCCCGCTGCACATTATCGGGAAGCAGAGTGGTTAGAGTGCTGCTCCTGCTTTTTATTTCTCCCTCGCAGCAGGCCCTGTCATGTTCAATCCATCACGGGAAGCCCCCGTAGGATGCTACATATGTCCTGGTGCAAGGGAAGTGCTTTGTCTCTGTCAGGAGCACCGAGGTTGAGAGCATAGGATCCCCTGCTCCCTTCCCTGCATCCCTAAACCCTCACTGCAAGGCTGCAGCAGCGAGACAAAGCAGCTGGCTGGGAAGGAATAAGGATGATGGATGGGGTCTGGGGTACCCGCAAGGGCAAGGGGCGGATGCCTCCACCAAGGAGGAAAGAGGACATCCCATTCCCCATCCCTCAGCAGCACATCCTGCATCCCAACCCCAGAATCACGGGCACAGGGAGAAGCCAAGGGCTGCTCCCATCCATCCCAAGCTCAGTTCTTCCTCCACCATTACCCCATGGGAAAAGTAGCTCTCCACCCCACAGAACCACATCACCTCACTTCCTCGTATCAACAACTCAGCGCAGGGTTTCAGGGATAAATGGGTTACAGACACTTGGCTTCCACTGCAGCTTCAGTACATTTACTTTTTATTCTTTGTTTTTCTTCTTTTTTCTCCCTTTTTGTACAAAAACCAGGTGCAGTTATTAACAGCTGTACAGATTCTGCTACATACTTTGGTGTGAAGTTGAGAAGTCTGCCTCGGGAGCCCGCCCCCCGCTCCGGTACATGCACTTCCTTCAGCTTTTAGGGGGATTTTTCCTTATTTTGGGGAAAACAAAACACCAACTTGCAAACCAGTGACCCTGGGGGATGCAAACTGGGGGTGGTTGCACTGGTGGGGGGGTTCACTCACCACCAGCCCTTCCCAATGCACCCACATCACTGCCCTGGGGTGCAGAGGACCAAGCGCGAGCCCCAAATCACACACAAGGCATCACCAGGCCCCTCACCAAGCATCACCACGGGTACCGGGGGCATTTTCAGAGTCATTTTCTGAGCCAAACCACCCTTAGAACCACTTTCCCTAAGCACAGCTTTCAAGAACTCCCTTTTCCCCCTCTGCGGGTCATTAGCACACAAGATCCATCCCATCTCCATCTCCTGCGCAGCCAACACAGCACCAAGGACCCGCACTGAGCAGACACCCTTTGCCTGGGACATTCCCCTTATGCTTTAGAACAGAAAAAAGGCAAAAACAACCCTCAAAAACTTATTTCCATGGGGGGGGATAAAACACTCATCTCCCACGAGCTCTCCTTCCAACCCCAGCTCAGCTCAGAGGGATGCGATGCTGAGCGCGCACCCAATGAGCCGGGTACCAACCTCCTCCATCCCTCCTCCTGTTGCATCTCCAAACCAGGCAGCTCGGCCCTGACCCCTCAACCTTGTTCTCTTCTTTAGGACCAGATTCAAATAAAAATAATCCATAGAAATGCAGTATAAAAATCCTCTCCATATGCTACAATAGAGGGCGAGCGCTTCTGCTACACAAATACTTTTATTTTTCCCATTATTTCTTCTTTTTTTTTTGTCCTTTTTGTGTTTTTTAAACCCTTTTAAGTACAAAACGCTGAGACACAGGCCTGGGGGACGGGGGTGCGTCATGGGAACCTATAGACCAGAGACAACAAGACCATAGAATAGCCCACAGGACCCTACCAAAGCGCCAGCCCCTTTCCCCCCCCTCGACCACACACAAACCCTACTTGTTAGTAAACTTTTGCTTTTAAAAAAACTGTATTTTAAAGGTTATCATCAATTCTAATTCTTTACTTTCATTTGAATACAAAACACAGAAGTTGCTATTCTCTTTCGTGGCTCCCTGAGCTGAATTTTTACTATGCTTTCTTTGAAATCACTCCTCATTGCTTCCGTCCGAAGACCAAGAAGGGCTTGCGCAGACGATCCCGCAGCGTTGGGCTTCCCCTTTGCTTCAAACATACGAGCACAAAAAGAAGGAAAAACAAAAAACCCCCAAAAAAAACCCAAAAATAATAATAAATCCATATATAAAAACCCAAAGGTGATTGTGTTGCTGATGTCCCATCAGTAGCCGAGGATGCGACCGAGTCCCCCGCGGTCCCAGCAGCGTCCCACCATCACTAACACACCGAACAACGCACGGGGACCACAGTAGGAACAACTTGCACCAGTGGACAGCTCTGCTCAGCCTGGATCCGCGCTGCAGGGCCAAGGCGCATCCCAATGGATGCGGCCCAGGAATGGAGAGGGGGGGAAGGAGGAGAAAAAAATATATAATAATAAAATTGCCACCACCAAAACCATCAGTGGAATACAATTACAGCAGACGAAAATACACAACTAGTGTACCGGGAGGGGTCCCCCACCCTTCCAATGCTATTTACTAGTCCGGTATTTACACTTTCACAAGTCTTATGCAGGATGCACCAAAAAGAACCGAGAGGATAAAGTCACAATAAAAAAATGAGTCCTTTATAGTGCCACCAAAGCGCAGACGGAGAGAACCAGAGAACCAAAAAAATAGAATCCAAATAAACCCCAAAACCCTCAAAAACCAAAAAAGAAATCCGTTTTCGGGCTTCAATGTGTGCCATAGTTGCAGACCTCCAAATGAATCCGGGTGTATTGAACGCCGGGGCCCCCCGTGGCAGAGCCGGCCCGGAGCGTGGGGCTGCCCCATGGCAGTGCCCCCCCGAGCCCCCCGCCGGCTGCTGAGTCCTGCCCCTGCCGGTGCCGGGAGCTGCCAGCCCTGCTGGGAAATCCACCCTTAGTAGATGACCTCGTAGACTGTGGCCTTCTTGTCACCAGAGCCCGTGACGATGTACTTGTCATCCGCTGAAATGTCACAGCTCAGCACGGACGAGGATTCCTTGGACTGGGAGAGGGATGGGGGAGAAAGGAACAAACCCCATCAGTTTGGGCTCCTGGGCAACACAGCATCACCCAGCAGCAGCTGTGCTGATAGCATCACTGCATCCCACGTGCTGGGTACCAAAGTGGCCACCTCAGAAGGATCTGCCCCCTCCCAAAGTGATGCTGAGAGCCCACCCTGATGCAGCCTCCTACCTGGAAGATGCTCGCCCCGTAGGGCGTCCTCCAGGCGTTGAGCAGGTTGTCTTTTCCAGTACTCACAAACCATTTACCTGTGCATGGGAAACACTGTGTCAGCAGATGGAATCTGGCCCAAATCAGTCCCCGTGGCCATGGCCAGACCCCAGAGGCTTCCGGATGTTTAACCCCAGAAACTGGAGATTCTGGGGAAAACTGGAAAACCTGGAGGGTTTTTTTCTCCTCCAGCCCCCCCTCTGCGTTCCAGCACTCCAGCAGTTATACATGGAATGTGCAGGAAGAGAAACAGGGTGGATTTAGATGGGATATGAGGAAGAAATTCTTTACTATGAAGGTGCTGAAGCACTGGCACAGGGTGCCCAGAGAAGCTGTGGCTGCCCCATCCCTGGCAGTGCTCAAGGCCAGGTTGGACACAGGGGCTTGGAGCAAGCTGCTCCAGTGGAAGGGGTCCCTGTTGGAGCTGGGTGAGCTTTAACATCCCTTAAACCCAAACCATTCCACGATTCCATGATGCGATGTGGTGATCTAGCCACAACTGGGATCATTTAATGGGGATAATCTCCACCCATGGGATGGGTCCTGCTGGACCGCTCCATGTTCAGCATCACCACACCACGCATCACCCCATCCCGTTGCGGTCACCGAAGGACCACTAAAGCCAGGCTGTGTCCGGAGCCTCTTACCGCAGTAGGCGAACTTGAGGGAGAGGACGCAGCTCTCGTGGAGGTGCAGCTGGTACTTGTCTGGTTTCGTGTGGTGCAGCACCTCCACGTTGCTGCTCTCCATGCCCACCGCCAGCCACTCGCCCGTCGGGCAGTACCCCAGGGAGAAGATCTGTGTGGGGACAGAGGGGGGGATCGGGGGGTTGCACCCATCAGCTTTGCCTGTACCCCCTTGGTGTCCCAGTGATTCCCATTGGGAAGATGCCAATCACAGTGGCACAAGCCCCTTTGGAAAAGAGCTTTGGGAGGGTCTGCAGGAGGCAAGGCACCCAGAGCCAGCCTGTACTGCCTGCAGGCATCCCTAAGCAAGCACTGCTTTCCAATGGCAGCGGTCTTGCTGTGGATGAGCAAGTGATGAAAGAGGAGCTGAAACAAGAGCCAGCTCTTGGGTTACACCTAAAGCAATGGGGACAACCACGTACTAACACTGGCCTGGGAAAAGCCCCCTCCCACAGCCACGCAGCTTCCATGGAGGGATAACCCCATCCATGGGGTCTCCATGAGGAGCTGCACCGTGAGACCAGGACATCCCCTGCTCCCAGAGCCGAGGGCACCCTGTGTGTACCTGCGAGGTGAAGTCGTGCTGCTGGAGCTGCCGCCCTTCCCGCAGGTCCCAGGAGCGCACCGTGTTGTCCAGACCCCCCGTCCACAGCTTCGTACCGTCGTGTGAGATGTCGATGCAGCTGGCTCCGTCCGTGTGGCCTTGGAATTGCCTTCAAACAACAGAACAACGCGGGTCATCAAGGGGAACATTGGCCCCGGCACAGGGTGCCCATAAAGCTGTGGCTGCCCCATCCCTGGCAGTGCTCAAGGCCAGGTTGGACACAGGGGTTGGAGCAAGCTGCTCCAGTGGAAGGGGTCCCTGCCCGTGGCTGGGGTTGGAGCTGGATGGGCTTTAAGGCCCCTTTAACCCAAACCATCCCATGGTTCTGACACTTTGATAACAGCTTTCTTGCTACCATGCCCCAGGTCCTCACACTGAACCACGGCCAGGAGACCCCGATGATGGAGCAGAGGAACCCCTGGTGCTCACCTGACGAGGGTCTGGTTGTGCAGGTCCCAGACGGCGATGTTGCCGTCGCTGCAGCAGGAGAAGCAGACTTTGGCATCGGGGCTGATGGCCAGGGCATAGCAGGCGGGGGCAGAGGAGGTGAGCTCGGCCTTGATGCGCGGCGTGGGGGACGCCAGGTCCCAGATGGTGAGGGTGCTGGCCTCCCCTCCCACGATCAGCGTGCGGCCGTCAGGGAGCAGCTTGCAGGAGCGGATGTAGTTATCTCTGTTCTGGAGGGAGACGAGGCATTAGGAGGGGGGCAGAGAGCGCTTCACCACATTAGGGATGGGAAAGCAGCGAGGATGCGCTTGGGTACCACAAGCGACCTGCCGTGGGATGCTGGCTCACGAAGGATGCTCCGTGCCCTTACCAAGCAGTCCAGCTGGGAGATGGGGCTCTTGCTGCCGGGCTGGCTGATGTCCCAGATCTTCACGCAGCCCTTGCCGCCGGTGTAGACGTGCCTGGTGGGGTTGCTGATGGTGACGGCACACACCACCTCGCCGTGGCTCAGCGTGTTGATCTGCCGCGCGTGCCGGGGGATGCCGGGACCCGCCAGCGCGTCGTGGGGAAAGGGCACGGGCTGCATCTGCCCGTCCGCGCTCACGTGGA
This sequence comes from Neopsephotus bourkii, assembly GCF_033783945.1. NCBI lineage: Eukaryota > Metazoa > Chordata > Aves > Psittaciformes > Psittacidae > Neopsephotus > Neopsephotus bourkii. The sequence continues at coordinate 21,670 of NW_026902048.1, read as the reverse complement.
AGGAGTAGGCTCTGGTGGGGAGAGCAAAGAGAGGGGTTTGCTGCAAACCCAGCTGCCAGGTCCTGCCCCGCTGGACCCCCCCCTGCTCCTCTCCCCCCCCGGAGCACTCATCCCATCCCCATGCATAAGATGACCAAGAGATGCTTACGGCTTCCCTCCAGGGATGGACGCCAGGCTCGAGGGCAGCCCCGGGGCTCTCATGGGCGGGTGTGGGTCAAAGCCGACCTGCCAAGGGCACACAGATGGGGGTGAGGCCGCACACGAGCTGGGTACCCAAACAAACAGGCTCCCCCCCCACAAGCCCAGGCTGATGTGGGGACACTCAGTGGCTCCCCCCCTTTTCCCTTGTTTGCTATTTTTGCCCTGGCATAAAGGGGAAGGACTGGGGATTCTGAGGGTGTTGAGGCACTGGCAAAGACTGCCCAGAGAACCAAAGGTTTGGGGTCTGCGAGGGGCACGCTCACCCTCCCCTGCATTAATGGCAGCATTTTCCTTCTCGTTTTGCCTTAAAACACACCCCTGAGCGTTTAGCAAGCGCAATGGGAAGGGACTGTTCAGCGGGTACATTGCATGCATGGGTGGGAAGGATAAACCCCAGTGCAGCGGCACAGGCACCCCAACCCCAGCACCCTTTGGCCAAATTCAGGACGCAGGCAATGAGGAGCCCCAGTTTCCCACGTAACCCAAGGGAGCCCCCCCCAAACCCCTTCCAGACCCTCCCCGCACCCCCCGGAGCCACAAAAGGAGCTAAAAGTGCTACGTACGGCTCCAAAGCTCACCATTGGCGACCGGCCGTAGGCGGCGGCGGCGGCGGCCGCGGCGCTCATCTGCGGGGGGATGTTGTGGAGCCCCGCGTAGGCGCCGGGGCTGGTGAGCGACCCGTTCATCTCGTGGTGCCCCATCATGGCAAAGGGAGCCGCGTAGGAGCCCGCGATGGAGATGGGCGTCCGCAGGGCCGAGGCTGCGGAGGGATGGGGACAAGGTGAGGGCATGGAGCACACCAGCATCCAGGCCTGCTCACCTCCCTCCTCACCCTCTTCTGGCACAGGGACCACAGGAGCTGTTTGCACCCCATCCTGACCTCAGGTCCTTGGTAACCATGGAGTCCACCATCACCCAAACCCGCACACCGCAGAGAATACAGCACAACAACTGCATCCCCCTCCTCACCCAGCCTCTGGCATAAGGACCACTTGAGCTGCTGGCACCTGGATTACGTCCCATATAAGCTTGAACACCCCCACCAAAGCTGCTGTGCACCCAATGGGGGACGTGGGCGAAGCTGCGCTGAGGTCAATAGCAGAGGGGTGGCACAGGGGTCTGGTACCCACCCAGAGGGTCCATGCCGGTTGGCTTGCCAGGCATCGGCCGCAGCCCCGGGGTGCTGCTCGTCCCCGGGGTGGGAGCATCATTCCTCGGCGTCGGAGTGTTCGACTTGAGCCCGGGCGTCGATGATTTGTCATTCTGGATGGAGAAGGGATGAGAAACAGGAGGGATGAGGAGCAGGCACCGGTACCCGCGGCCCGGCTCCCCCGGCACAGCGAAGCACGTACATGGCCCAGGTCCTTGGTCTTGGAGGAGGGAGTGCTGCTGGAGGAGGCCACCGAGGCCGGGCTGTTCGGGGCATCCCCCTTCTTCAGCCCGCGGGCTTTGTCTATGCCGTTCTCCGGGGGGGAATGGGCTGGGCTGACCCGGGGGGTGGCGGGGTCCTGTGACATAAGAGGAGTCATTGGCACCCCCGGCAGCAGAACAGGCTCCCTCTGCTCCTTTATCAGCCAGGAACCGGGCTGGTGCTGGGGGGCCCTAAAGCATCACCCCCAGACCCCCATTGTGCAGTGGGGAGAGGAGCAGACCCCAACGCCCCCATGGCTCACCTCATTGGAGACATCCACCACCAGGTCATCGCTCTTGTCACCATCGCTGTCCTGAAACACAGCGTGAGTTACACCCTGCAGAGAGCTGCTGACCCCCCCCCACCAGCAGCACAACACAGGTCACACACAGCCCATCAGGGAAACAACACCCAAACCCCACTTTATCCAGCCCCAAGCTCTGCCTGCACACACACCACCGGGTCCCCCCAGGTGCTCCAGCCCATTCCTGCCACTCACATATCGGCTCATGCTGTCCTTCTCCTCCGCTTTCCGCTTCTTGGAGTCGATGCCGTAGTCGGTGGAGCTCCGATGCTTCTCGCTGGCTCTCAGGCTCTCCGAGGGTGAAACGGAGTTATTCTGCAGGGACAGAGCCAGCTTTTGGGGTGCAAACAGGAACAGGACCCCACAAAGAGCTCTCAGCCAGCCCTGCCCCAGCCACCGTGCCGGGGAGCAGGGGACAGGGCCCAGCCTGGGCTGGAGGGTGGTCACCACCAAACAGCATCACTTCGAGCTCATGCGGCTGCTCTGCTCCTGAGCCTGTTTACTGCAAGAGCAGAGCAGGAAAAGGCCAGGTTGGACACAGGGGCTTGGAGCAAGCTGCTCCAGTGGAAGGGGTCCCTGCCCATGGCAGGGGTTGGAGCTGGATGAGCTGTAAGGTCCCTTCCAACACAAAGCATTCCATGGTTCTATGAAGGAAAGGGAGGAGCTTGCAGTTGTTGTTTAAAAAGGCAGGAAGCTGCCTGCAATTGCAGGAGCTCCTGGGATCCATTGATGGATGCACGGAGGAGGAAAGCTGCACTCCCCTAAACCAGCCCCATTTCCATCATCCTCTGCCCCCCATGGGCAGCTTCATCCCAGCACTGGCACCCCAAACAGCTTGGAGAGCTGGGGAGCCTCATCCCTGGCATTCATTAGAGAAGCAAAGGGCATCCAGTCGGGAAAAACCCACATCCCAGGAGCAGCAGAGCCCAGCACCCCGGAGGGGGGTTGCAGGGGGGGGAAGGTTCCCTGTGCTCACTCCAAGTGACAAAGCCCAGGATGTGCCATCCATCATTCCAAGGAAAGCCCTTGGCACACCGGGATCAAACACAGCAGCACCGAGCCACATGGAGAGCATCGAGCCCCGCATCCCAGCCGCCAGACACCGCAGCATCACCCCACGTCTCGCAGCAGCGCCTGCCACCCCTGCTAAGCAGGAACGTTCCCTTAAGCTCCTCTGCCTGCCTTTCTTCCCCGGCTGAAAGGAAGAACTAAAGCAGTTCATGTTTCTCCTCGGTACCCAATAAGCAGCTTTGGATAACACCGAGGTCTTTCTTCTCAGGCAGTCATGCTGAAAACCCTCGCAGCTACCAGAGAATCATGTCAAGCATTTAGAGGCATCGATCCATTCAGCCCGCCCTGGCCTGCTGCCAAGCAGCTAAATATTTTTTATTGCACAGGCAAGGGCTAGGAAAATATGAATGACTAACTCTGATTATGGCGCGCATTAAACCTCCGCCGGGAATACCCCGCCGTTTACTTTATGGATCGGGAACCTTCCCATCCCCTTCCCGCTGAAGGAGCAGGTTAATGATGCCCAATTCCCCTCTCCCCCCCTCCCCTTAAATAGCACTTTTCTTCCCATCCGCCCCCAGCTCTCAAAAGACCCATTTGTGGGCTCGGGGATGGCAGGAAATCGCTGCAAAGCCGCAGCTCAGCCGGGCTTTGTCCTGATGGCTTTTCCCCGAGACAGGAGCATTGTGTGTGCTGGGTTCAGCCCCTCCATGGGGAGAGCAGGTCCCCGCCATCCCCTCCATTGGGCTCAGAGCCTGCCCCCAGCCAAAACAAGCACCAAAGAACACAACTGGCACCGTGAGCATCAGGCTGTGAGGAGCACCAGTAAATCCCAGTGGTGCTGGAGGTGCCGCTGCCCTGCACCACGGTTATTTAGCTGGTTAGTTAACTGCTTGACCTTCCAAGTCCTACTTAACACAGCGTAATAGCCAAACCCATCCTGCCAGATTAGATGACCCAAGATAATAGAAGAGTGATCAGGAATAAAATAGCTTTCCTAATCGCCCGAGGATTTTGCAGCCGCCCAGACTTGACTGCGCTCATTCACAGGGCTTAGGCAACTGAAACCCAAGCTCCAAGCTCTGTGGCAATCAAAACGATTTAAACCAAATCTCATAACCAGGCTGGAGGAGGCGGCTGCAGCCAAGAGCCCAGCAGTGATTCCACTCGGGCTAAGGGGGTTTCTGGCCATTGTAGTTGCATTGCGTTCAAGAGGCGCGGTGCAAAAGGCATCGCTGAGCTCACGGCCACCAGCCTTTTCAAGCCATAGGTAAAACAAAAGCAAGCAGCCACGAGGAAGCGAGGAAAACCAGGGGGAAATGGGACTTACTGCACTTGAGTCTCGCTCTTTGAGAAGAAGCCGGTGTCAGAGGTTGAGGTCGCCGCCAACATAAAGAGAAGGCAGAGAAATAAAGCCAGTTAGAATAAGTCTTAGAAGAGAAAAACAACCCCAGAGGCTCCTGGTTGCAGTCTCCTGCCTTAACTCAACCCCTATCTGGGCTCTCTTTGGCTTTGCTTCCAAATTCCCATCCTCTGCCCCTTCCTTTTTTGCTGATGTGATTTATTTGGGGTTCCGCCATCCCTCTGTCCACAAACAGCCCCATTCTCCCTGGGAAAATGAATGGAATTGGATCATTGCTACCAACAGTTTTCTTCTCACTGGCTTTCATGGGGAGGACAAGCACCCCAAATCTACCAGCAAAGAGCCCAACAGCTTCAGGAGGCATTGGGTAACTGCCCTGAAAAGGGGTATATGAAGGGGAAGGATCTTAGGTCTTTGTGAGTTAATGGGCAGAGGGATTTTGGAGGAGCACCTTCAACACTGCTGGTTTGCAACCGAATTCACGCACCATTTTCTGTTCTGAAAGACTGTCTTATCACTAATCACAAAGAAAAAACAGCAGGTCTGCTAGTGAACACCGACAGACTATTTTATATTAGTAATATAGATTATACTGCTATATGATTTCCAGACCATCAGAGGTCTCCGACAGTGATGGAGAGGAGGAGGAAGGCTGCTCTGCCATTAAGGCATGGCTGAATGGGGATGCAGGATTTGCAGCACGACTCCCCCAGAGCCTGTGTGCTGACTTAGGGGCAAGTTGGAGATGGATGAGCTTTCAGGTCCCTTCCAACCCAAACCATTCCCTGATCCCATGGCCCCACAACAGCAGCAGCACCTCCCTTGGCTCTGAGGCTGATTTAATGACTCTGAGCATCACCTGGGGAAAGCTGCATCCCTAAGAGCAGAGCCCACCCCCTGCTTCCCCTCATTCACCTCTGTGGTCCAGGTCATGGTGGTTCTTCTCGTCCTTGACGGCGAGGTGAGCCTGGCTGCCCAGGGCACCGAGAGCCAGCAGCCCCGAGCTGCTGCCGGTCACGGGCGGGATTCCCGGCGGCTGGAGCCCCGAGGGATGCGGCGGGAGCTGGACCGGGGGCCCATGGGCGGCGTGGGAGAGGTGCTGGGCCTGGAGCTGCTGCTGCTGCAATGAAAGCACCAGTGAGCCGGGGAGGGGGCAGCGGGACTGCGGGGTTCAGGCACTGAGCCATGGGAAGGGGCATCCCGGTGATGCCCCGGGAGCTGCCCCGCTTGGCGCCTGGAAGGAGAAGCCCCGTTAGCAGGAGGGATGGGGGTGCCCCGTGCGTGATCCCTGCCACAGACACCGATGACACTGCTGGATGGCACCAGTGCCTGGGCCAGGCCCTGGGGTCATTGCTAATGCAGGGTCATTCACACCATTGCTGCAGACAAGGTGTGTTCTGCTGTTCAGCAGAGACAAGTGGAAAGAACCCCACACCAAGGATGCACAAAGTGGCTCTGGTGCAGGGCCAGCTCCCAGACCAGACCAGAGAGGGAAACATCCAAGTACATGATGGAGAGAAGAAAACTGGCCCCATCCTGCACCCTGTTGCTCCAGTCCAGGCCCAGGGCTGAACCATGGGTGCATCATCCTCTTCCCATCCCTCAGCCCAGCCAGGATGGTGACAGCCCCAGGTATCCCAGCACACACACACACATCCAGCCATGGGAACTGCTCAGGCACAGGTGGAAGAAACCCAAACTACAGCTCCGGGGAGAGGAAAGGGAACCCAACACATCCCCTGCGCTCCTGGTTCAAACACACACGTGAAGCCAACAGGCTGAGATGTGAGGTGCTAGCAGTCAACGTCCTGTCCTCGTTCCTGTCACTGACAGAGCCCCAGGCCACCATCCCCGCAGCTCCTCCACCACCAATCCAGACAGGAGCATCCCAGAGCTGGTGCTCACGTTTCCAACCCTCCCGCCTGCTCCAGCAGCCACCCTGATCAGGACTTCCCCCTCCCTGCTGCCACCAAACACAGTGGAAGTGGCCACCAGAGCAAGGAGCTTTCTAGCCAGGCGGGCTGTGCATGGAGGAGGATCCCATGGGATGGACATACCACGGACCCACATCCATGCCTGGGGCAAACCAAGGGGCACGGATGGAAGCAAAGCAGGAAAGTGCTTGGAATTCAAGGCCAGATTGGACCATTGGATGAGCTTTAAGGTCCCTTCAAACCCAAACCACTCCGTGATGCTATAAAACCTGGGAGGTCTGAAGGGGCTTGGTCCAGCCCCACAACCAGGGAGCACAGGGCTGTAGCCACACCATCATAGCAGGGCTCAGCCCAAAGCACAGCAGCAGGAATACACCAAACATCTCCCAGACATGCAGGGCCCTCCATGCCCAACACTTCCATCAAGGAAACTTCCAGCGCATCCTCCCCAGTGCTGCAAAGGGATGCACCTGGGTGCCCCAAATCAGGGGTGACCCCAGTACAGCCTGACCGGGCAGCACAAATCACTGCAACACAGCCCATAAAACACAGTGGGGAAGCACCAAGGGTGGGTTTCACCCGAGCAATCCATCCCATTTTGCACTTAAAAAGCTTCCCTGCTGTCCTTGAGCAAGGCTGGACCCCCCCGATGCCCACGGTGCAACAAGCAGCTCTGCTGCAGGACACAAGCCAGGCCCAGCTCTGCTGCAGCTCCAGGCAGAGGAGCTGCATTATCTCCAAGCCCAGGTTCTTCTGGGCAGCGCAGAGGTCTCAGCTGGGGCAGAAGCCAAATGGAGAAGGCAATCAGGCCTCTGCAGCGCTGTTATAGGAAAAGCATAAATCATTTCCTCCTCAGAAAGCAGCTCTTTGGCTTGTGCTGGACTCCTCCATCCACAGGGCAGAGGAGGGGAAGCATCCTCAGGATCTCCATCAGAGGAGGTGTCCTCAGACCAGTGCATATAAGGCAGCAAGCGAGGAGACCTCGCTGGCTGGGTAGGGGAGGTTGGTGCCCTTGGTTCCTCGCCACGCACGTGTGCCAAGATCAATCCCTCCAACACCAAAGCGAGAAGAACCAAGCCTCAGCTCCTGCTGAAATCAATGAGGCTCTTTACACTCCCAGTTTCCTGTGGTTTGCACCCATTTAAGAGAGGGGCTGCATCAGAGCATCACCCTGGGACCAGCTCCTGGTGGGTTTCCAGCACTGTACACTCCTCTCCTGCAAGCTTTCCAGCGGTGCCCGTTCTCCCAGGGCTGGAGCACACCGAGATCCCACGCTTTATCCACAGCAACCTCCAGCTCCCACAGCGAGCAGAAACATCTGCAATGTAAAACACTCCTCCAGGAGATCCCCAGCCCGGGACAAACCCCCCTGCAGCAACAGGAGCCCACAAGAGGGGAACGGTCTCACAGATGCAGGCAGCAACACTCCAGCCCAGTGATGCGGATGGGGCCATGCCAAGGCAGTGACCCAGGTGACAACGCAGCTCCACCACGAGCAGGGAAGCAGGAAGCATCCTCACCCTGAGCCTCACCCTCCAGCACAGCAGGAAACAACCCGTTTCTTCCTCGTTTTTAAGCTGCCAGCAAATACATCCAAGGGGTCGATGAGCTGCGGGGTCTGAGCCCGCTCCGGCACGGAGCATGGAAACGAAGACACAAGACACAACATCCCATCGTGGCCCAAAAGAACGTTTAAAGGGGTTTATCTCCCCTTTGGCAGGCAGGAACCAGTGAGCAGAATCCATGTGGGAAGCCTCATCCCTCCATCCAGTGTTCGGGCTGGGCTGCCCATAGCTCCATGGGGTAGCAAAGATCCCGTCCCAGCAGCGGCACTCCGTATCTGTACATCAGTCCAGGAGAGGTCGATGCATATCCCTTGGGAATCACATCCTCGGAGGGGGATAAAACCCATCTGGGACTCCATGGTGCAGAGGGATGCAGTGAAGCTCCTCAGTGATGCTGCTTGCTCGGCGTCCTCTCTGCTGGAAAACCCACCCCTCCCTCCCCTGCCCCTTATTCCCTTCCCTGGGAAAGGAAAACTTCACCACCCAAAAACCCTCCTGCAGAAGGGACGTGCACCCCATGGCTCGGTCAGTGCTCAGGGTGTCACCTCTGAGCAGGATCAGGGTCCTGCTCAGTGAAGCCACACACACAGTGCAACACATGCAAGGACTGGGACAGCATCCCCAGGTCAGGGACCACTGAGGATGCTGCACTGGGGCTCTCCTCTGCTGGCAGGATCCCAAACCAGGCTGAAACCCCTGAAGCATCAGCTTGGTGCTGCAAAGCCGGCCCTGGGTGACCTGCTCCAGTGGAAGGTGTCCCTGTCCACAGCAGGGGATTAGAACGGGATGAGCTTTCAGATCCCTCCCAACCCAAACCATTGCATGATTCCACCCCAGCCTGGGCCAGGCAGGAGGAGGGAGATGGAGACAGACAGCCACAGGGATGTTTTCCTCCTGGGGTCCCTGCACAGGTACCAGGCAGATAACAGTGAAGATATGAAGAGGTTACAATCACCAAGGAAGGCTGGGGGGGAATATCTCGCACGTAGAGTGGTTTTAATTGGATTATGTACATCATGCTTCATGCCTTTGTTAACCGATTTAATGGTTCACCACTTAAGTTCAGCACTTGCGTTAAATTTAGTAAAGTAGTCTAATCATTTCCAGAGCTATAAGCAAATCAAGGGCTCAATTTCACAGGAGCCTCAAGCAGAGGAACTCGGAGACAATGGCCTAGATGCATAAAATTAACAGTTCTTGACCTCAAAAGGGGCAAAAAAAAGAGAGGTTTGAGTGATTTGGTGTCGATTCCCTTTGCAGCACCTGCACCGAGTTGTGGTGTGGGTTATAAATAGAACCAGGGAATGGTTTGGGTTGGAAGGGACCTTAAAGCCCATCCAGCTCCAATCCCTGCCACGGGCAGGGACCCCTTCCACTGGAGCAGCTTGCTCCAAGCCCCTGTGTCCAACCTGGCCTTGAGCACTGCCAGGGATGGGGCAGTCACAGTTCCTTGCTGTAGGGCATGGAGGGGACACAAAGTCCCCCCCTGCTCCAGCGCTGCCTTCCCATGGGATAACAACAACCCTGCTGCCTGCACCAAGGGGAGGGATCCCATCTGCACCCTGCCCGTGCTGCCCCGGCTCTCCCCATAACCCCTGCCTGCGGGAAGTTCATCAGGCAAAGCGATTAAATGGCCGGGTGCTTAATGATGGGGATGACACTCACTGATCCAAGGAAGCAATTACCTTGGAAATGGGGGTCACGGGCCCTGTGCATTCACCTTAATTGAATTCCAATCCCTGCTGTAGCTGCCTGGGCTCCTGGCTGTGACTTACAGCTCATCAAGCCCAGCATCCCCTCGCTGGCTGGCTCTGCCAGAGGGAAGATGCAGGCAGCAGCACAGTGCTGCTTGCCTCCATGCACAGGCACAATGGGATGCGCTCCCATACCCGCACCGCTTCCCAAAGGGCAGGAGCCCTCCCCAGGATGCTGGCTGGGGTACCCATGGCCCAGGGCGAAGCAGCTCCAGAGAGCAGGTTCACTGCAGGCCTGAGACCATCACATCAGTGAGGGAGACAATACAAACTGTTAAGGGGAAGAAACCCACCCAAAACCTGTGAGGAAGAGCCCGGTAAGACGGGAGAGGGTAAATCAGTGCATGGAACAACAACAACTCCATCAAGTTCACAGCACATTGCACATCAACAGCCCACACAGAGACATGCCTGGGCTCAGGGGGTCCGGGAGGGCTCCGCTCCCCAACCTCATGGAGAACATGGAATTTGGCTGGTGGAGGCTGCATTAACACCCAGGGACAGGGGTCCCCCATCTCCCTTGATGCCAAACTGGGGGGGTTTTGGTGTTTTGGGGGCAGTTTTGGTGTCTGGGGGGATGCAGTGGGATAAGGGGATGCTGTGAGCTGCCCTTTAACCCCCCCTGAGCGCAGGATTGCCTCTGGTTATGGTAAATGATAGGAATAAAAGGGGTATACACACGGTGAGAGGCAGATTGGGAAGTCCACGTACCCCGATGATAGCATTCAACTCCGTCATTGTCACTTGCTTGGCACGCTCAACAGCCTGTGCGACTTGCTGTTGGTGCTGCGGGGACAGAGGGGCACAGCTGGGTCAACAGCTGGGCATGGAGGTACAACCCCCCCCAGTGCTGGCCACCCTCTGGTTTGGGGCTGGGGTTTCTATAGGGTCCATATTCTGCTCCCAAGCAGGAGCCCCATGGACCACAGGGTGCCCGAGCAGCCCCTCGCAGCCTTTTGTGCCCCACAGAGTGGCAGAGCAAAGTCCAGCTCTTAGGGTCCATCTCTCCCTACCCAAAGGTTTGCAACACACATGCAAGATCTGAGCCCCATTTCTCACGGAGCACCCCCAAAAGCTGCGTTTGGGAGTGGGTCTGTGCCTCCTTATAGGACCCCCCAAGCACTGCCTTGCTGGTGAACCCCCCCCCCCAGCAACAGCAGCATCCCCACCACGGCTATGGAAGCATCCTTACCTCTTGTGACAGAAAAGGCATGATCTGGGCTAAAATCGTGTTCAGTCTTTTAGCAATTTCTGTCTGGAAAGAGAAAGAGGAAGAAGAAACAGCAGGAGTCAGCACCGAGGGGGCTCCCGCAGCCTGCACCAGCCCCTGCGTCCCCATCCCCTCCCGACCACACAAGAGGAAGCGGCAGCTCCCAAAAGAGGCAATGAAACCGCCTTCGTGCACCCTCTGCGGCCCCGCACCCGGGATGCTCTGACCCCCTTCCCATCATGGGATGCTTTGATCCCTTTCCCATCGCTGGACCGAGTGCCACAGGGCACCCCCAGCAGTGTCGCACCAGCCTGGACTTCCATGGCCCCATGGAAACAGAGCCAGGCCTTGCACCCATAGAGCAGCCACTGCTTTCCAAAGGGCTGCATCACAAACCCAGCTCCTCGCATCCCGCCGGGATCACGCACAGGGATAACTCCTCTCCATCCGCTCATCGTGGACACCGAGGTCCTTCACAAGCACCCGCGAACTGGTGCTGAGCCAACAGTGGATGCTGGTGCTGCTCAGTGCTCTCCCCACCCCAAACCAAAGCCCTTCAGGCTCCTCTCTCCATCCTTACATCACGCTCAGGAAACTCAGCCCACAGCCATTGGCACCCATCGGCTCCACCACCAACCCATGCTACCCAACGTCTCCATGCACTGGGAATGCCGTTTCCCGGGAGCATCCATCCCACCCCACGCTCCCTATGGACCTCCCCGCTCCTGCATCCCAAGAGTTAACAGCGGCTGCTCCGGGCGCCGCAGCTGTGAAAACAGCGCCCGGTCCAAGGCAAACAGGGCCGGAGCAGGCGCGCGGATCCAGAGCCGCAACAATGGCCGGAGCCGAGCCCTGGCGCGGAATCAAAGGCCCTGGAATGCCTCCCGCCAGCCCCGCGCTGGCCGTTATCAGGCACATGAGTGATTGATCCACCGGGTCCTGCTCCAGCCTCCCCGCACAGCTCTGAATCACTGCATCCCTCGGCCCCATGGAGTACCCAGGATGAGCGCCGGTGGGGAGCTGACAATGGAGGGGCTCTCAAATACCATAAGGAAAAGCACCCCAATATCAGAGATTGGAGGGAAAACAACGAGCAGAGCCTCAACCCTGGCTGTGCGGAGCGGGGCACATGAATCTTAGCACAACACCAACCTAACATGCCCTATGGTGACCATAAGCAAGCAGATGCCCTGATCTCCTCCAGCTTAGACTCACCCCACGGAGGGAACCACCCTACAGAGACCCCACAGGCACCGGTCCCCATGGACCCACAGCACCCCCGCCCCGGGATCCCCGGTGCCGGCTCCAAGGGAACAGGGATATTTCTGGCCACCGGTGATTGGGTTACACCTGATGCTTTTCTTAGCCCTTGCAGAGGGCAGGGGCAGGCACCGCAGCGAGGAGCAGGCATCTGGAAGCGGCTGGGGTTGGGACTCAGGTTCTTTGGCTGCCCCAGTGCTGCAGCCACCGGGATGAGCAGGGACCCGAACACCAGGATGCTCCGTGCCTGCAGGACGGGTTCCAGAACCCATGCCCAGGCATGCAGCACAGGAGTCTGTTTGGCACCGTGCGAGCCACCAACCACCCTGGCAAAGCCGCTCCGCTTCAAAGCGGCACCGATAAGCACCCGGGGCTCACATCAGGCGTTGCTCAGCCATAGGTAAACCTCTTGAAAGGCCTTTTTGGCACCGAGGCATCGATCAGATTATATATAGACTGCAGCGCCATTAAATATTCATTCCTCCAGATGAAGCCTATTGGATGCTGGATGCGACAAGCGCCCGGCGCACTGCTCCTCCAGCACGGCTGCTGCTCCTCCGAGCTCCTTCTTGCCAGCCCTCAAGCTCTAGAACAAATTCAATCCTCATCTGAGGTGCAAGCAGCAGGAGCAGTCCCTGTGGCCACGCATCACACAGGCGCTTTAGGTGCAACGCAACACACAGCAGCATCCCAACAGGCCGAGGGAGGGTACCCAGGGCTCCCCCAGCACCAGCACATCCAGGCAGCCACAGCGACGTTTAAATCCACATTTCCATCCGCTTCTACCCAGGCTTCCAACAGAGATTTGAAGAGAAACTTTGCGCTCTGCAAAAAGAGAGACTTCCCCACGTGGGGTTCCGCGAGCAAGAAGATATTGGATGTCCAAAATATTATGTTTACAAGCACGAGGTTTCCTGTTAACAGGAGATTCAATCATCTTTAAATATTTGTCCACTTCGACTTTTCCCATTCCCCGGCAAATTAAATTCCAGTTGTCCCCATTAAAAGTTTAATCGGGAGCGAAAGGGGATCCTCTGGTGCGCCGGGAACAGGGGAGGGCTTCATGCCCGGCACCTTCCCCATGACAGGGCTCATTCATCACCTCGCCCTGAGCAGTGCAGCCCCCCGGGCCCCCCCGAGCTGCTCCTGCCAAGAAAAACCTCTGTTCCCAGCCGCGGGTTGCCATGGCAATCCCAGCCTCTGCATCCCTGCATCCCCTCCTGCGCCCTGCATCTGCACTGGACCATCACCGAGATGAGACAGGGGCTGCAAATGAGACGTGGGTGAAAGACTGGGGGGCTGCACCGGGCATCCCCATGGGAACCTCCTGGGATGCTCAACCCAAGCAGCAGGATCATAGAATGATGGAATGGTTTGGTTGGAAGGGGACTTAAAGCCCATCCAGCTCCAGCCCCTGCCACGGGCAGGGACCCCTTCCACTGGAGCAGCTTGCTCCAAGCCCCTGTGTCCAACCTGGCCTTGAGCACTGCCAGGGATGGGGCAGCCACAGCTTCTCTGGGCACCCTGTGCCAGCGCCTCAGCACCCTCACAGGGAAGAGCTTCTGCCTAAGAGCTCAGCTCAGTCTCCCCTCGGGCAGGTTCAAGCCGTTCCCCTTGCCCTGTCCCTACATCCCTTGTCCCAAGCCCCTCTCCAGGTTCCCTGCAGCCCCTTTAGGCACTGGAGCTGCTCTAAGGTCTCCCCTTCAGGAGCCTTCTCTTCTCCAGGCTGCCCCAGCCCAGCTCTCTCAGCCTGGCTCCAGAGCAGAGCTGCCCCAGCCCTCGCAGCATCTCCATGTCCCTCTTGTGCTGCTGCCCCAGAGCTGGATGCAGGATGCTGACAACAGCTCCCCATCACTTGTTAGAAAGTGCCAGGAGTCAGGAGAAGCTGAAATCCCAACTAATCCCCCCCAGCAGGAATCCGACCCGCTGCTGGGCAAGCAGCACTTCTGAGGCAGCGCTTTGGAGCGGGGGAATCAGAGCAGGCATTTGCAGTGGTTATAAATCAGAGCCAGGCTGCAGGGCCCCAGGCTCCAAGTGCTGTCACCCGCTCTTAAAATGGCCAGAGCTGGGACCAGCACCCAAAGCACTTGAGGGCAGGAGGCGAGAGCAGGACAGGGGCTGTGGCATGGTGATAAATAGCTGCAGGCTGGCTCTGCCCGCAGCCCCAGCTCCCGGCCCCCATCCGTACACCTGGGCAAGGCAGAAGGAAGATTAAATATAACTCAGCCGGCCGTCACTCATGGGGTGTGCAGAGTGGGGCTCAAAGGAGCAGCATACAGCTCACCCGAGGCCCTGAACCAGGGTGAGGGGCAAAGGGGAGCTGCACCCCAGTGTGGTGCCTGCAGCAGAGATGCTCGCTGTGCCCTGCACAAAGCCCATGCACCCAACACGCATCCTCCCCAAACCCATGTGGTTTGCAGTCCAGACACCCCAGAACACTGGACCAGGCCATCTCCGGTGCAGCCTCAGCAAAGACTATGGGCCACACCAAACCAAACTCCAGCCTGCCCTTGCTTACTGGTTTAAACAGTGGGATGAAGGCTGGAAATGAGGGGCTGAACATGCAGCATCACTCATCCCACCCTTCCTCCTATGGAAAACCACACCATAAACACTTCCCACTGCAAGCCTGAACCCCCAGCGCAACGGGGCTACCGATGGTCCATGGGATGCAGCACCAGCATCATCCCCTGCAAGACTCCCAAGCAGAGCACCCACCTCAAAGCCCCAGCTTTCACCTTGGCTCCAGACCCACAGGTCCCTCACACACCCCCCCCCACTTAGTGATGGTTCTGGACCACCACAACCCCCCTTTAGCCCCCCCAGGTCTCCCCCAGCCCCAGCAGAGGGTGGCCGGGGCAGGCGGAGGAAGGCAAGGAGTAAATCACACCAGCGGTGAAGCACCAGAAGCATTTGTTGAAACCAGGATATTGTCTCTTTAAGCACATGAAAATAAGGCCCTTGAGCAGTGTGGTTCTCACTCCGGCGCACAATTATGGGTACTTTCAGCTGTCTACCACTATTTCAAGTGCTCTCTCCAACCAGGCTGTCAATGGCATGTTGAAAGCTATTTGTGGCTGCTATCGTTATTAGCAAAGTGGAGAGCTTCACTGATGAGAATTAAATTCAGGGAGGGGGTGTGAAGGGGAGGGCCCCAACCCCTCATTACTGAATTAGCACCAGCTCCTGGAGGGGGGGACACGGGGACAGAGCTCACTTGGGACCCCCCAAAACGCACCCAGGACCCCCAAAAGCCACTCAAAGCTCCCATAAAGCCAAGGGGAGGGAGGGTTTAAGCTGGCTGACAGCTCTTGCCTGCTACCTTAGGAGACCTGTAGCATCACCCGAACAAATTACTTGGCTTCTCGAGTAGTTAGCAAATTATTACCTGGCACTCCTCGCTAATGAGACCGAGAGAAAGGATATTGTGTTCTTGGAATATTCTGGAACACAAGAAAGCAGGGCTCTGTTTCCCTGGCAGTGTCAGGAGGGGTTTAGGTTTGTTCCAAGCATTAAGTGCTTGAAACACAAAGTGCTCACGTGGAGGGTTCTCAGCCCCATAAACCCAACAGCACTAAGGAGCGGGATGCGTCCCACTTCCCCACACTGAATCACTTTTTCCTCTTGGGATCGTTACTCCGATTGCATCCCGTGGTTATCCACAGAGGACTGGGTAAAAACAATACAGGGATGGAAGTTCCTTTGGCAAAAATCAATTAAACTTCAGGAAAAAGGGTTTTTTTTGCTTAGGTTTAGAGGGAAAACCCCGGACCAGGCTGCGAGCTCAGGCCGGTCCATGCAGCAGGAAGGCTGCTTTGAGGAGCGACTTCACCGCGTTCCACGCAACAAAGCAAGGAGTCACTTCCTAAATATTTCCTTTCATATGGAGCTGTTTATGAAGCTCCATTTTTTCCCTTAACAAGAACCAAAACAAGAAGAAAGGAAAGGAGAAGAAACCGCACGCGGGCACATATGCACGCACTTAATATTCAGCGTAGAAGAGATAATCTGTTATATAAGCCCACAGACAGACAATCCCCTTTTGCTTAAAGATGAAGTATCCATCACTGTTTGTCTCGAGCAGATGTAATCACAAGCAGTCAAGTCTGGAGGGCAGGACACCGCATGAATAATTCAGGCACTTGAGTCGACTCGATTGTGTGCAGATAAACACAAGTCAACCACTAAACAGGTCAGCGGATAAACTTGTTTGCTCAGGACCAGCCACCCTCAACCAGGCAGGACCGCGCTCTGGGGATGCTGTTTATGGGGAGATGGGGGGGGTGGGATGAACCCACCCCAAGCATCACCCTTCTCCATCCCTATCGCCCCGTTTCCACCTGGAAGCACACTGGGAGCAGCTCGGGATGCTTTGTTTTCCTCCAGCACCATGCACGCTGCTGTCAATTCACTAACAAGGCAGCTTCACCTCCCCAAACTTCCCCCCTCGGCACGCAGCATATGTCACTGGGAACGCTCCGCACAGGCTGGAATCATCCGGTAGGGATCCATCACAACCACCGTGCACAACCCAGGGCAGGGCAGGCGGATCCGCCCGCACCAGCCCCATGGAAAACTGCCCCCGGGCATCCCAAGGCTCCTCATTGCCCTCCAAAACCAGCCACAGACCCTTGGCCTCGCCGAGCGCCACGCTACGTGGTCACACCATAAAACAGGGTGGATGGTGGATGGCTCCACCAATGGAGCCGGAATCTCTGCTGGGCTCTCACCGCCCTCACTGGTTTGGGGTTTCCATCACGCACATCTCAGAAGCATCCAGAGCTTCCAAAGCTTCCACCAAGAGGACAAAAAGCAGCTCAATATCTTGCTGCATTATTCCAGCATCTCCCAGTGTTTCCTGCTCAACCAAGCGGTCCATAAGAAGCGGTACTCCAAATCCCACAGCATTCCCACAGGGTCCATGTCCCTCTGGGCAAAACAGGGACAGAGAGGCCAAAATCCTGCGTTCAGCAGCATTGCTGAGCACCAAGGCAAACGGTGCCCGAGGTTTTGCCAGGCTGGGATAGGATCCCGGTGCCCGTGCAGCCCCCCAAGGACACCTTCATCCAGGCAGGAGGAAGGAAGAGAAAGCAGTGGGGATTATCTGCACGGAACATGATACTCCTGAAAACCTGAAGACTAAGCAGTAATTATTTTCGTTACCCTGTGACTCCATCCCAAGGAGCTGAAGGGAAAGAGGAGAAGAGGCCAATTCCCAAAGATGCTGCTTGGAATTTCATCAGCTGCCTCCACGACACCTTCCGACTTGGAAGGAAGATGCTGCTCCAAAGCAAAACCACACTGGAGCTGGATGGGGCTCATTTGCGAACGGCAAAGTTGATGTCAACTCCTATCTGCCTTAAGGTCTTAATTAGAACTCCTTCTAAAACCAGTAAGCAGCAGCAGCACAAATAATCAGGCCTAATCTCAATAATAACTTTATTCCTTTAAGTTTTACCATCATGTGCCCAGCCTTTAGGCTCTTTAGCTATAATCTTATCAAGGGAGCACACCACATTCTGCTCTGGCCTTCCCTATTTTTCCCCTTCAGGCAAGTTACACATTAGAGAAGGCTGAAAAAACCACCCCGAGCATTGCTTCATTTTCCAGCTGCAAAGACAAATCCGTGACATTGAGCAACACACCGTTCCATATCGCTATCCCTGCACATAATTCCCCTCGAAGTCTCACGCTATGGCACAGCGAGTTATCAGAGGTATGACCTTAGAAACAGCCGCCTTACACCAACAACAGACACCGAGGAAGCCACGGATCACAGTATTCCCGAGCCCTGGGAACACGCTATTCCAGGTACCGACCTCTCCCCATAAACACACTGCTCAAAACCTCTGCTCTTCCCAAATACAGGCACAGAAACCCCGCATCAGGCTACCAGGAACCTGCAGCTCACAGTGAACCTGCGGGGTGTGAGATCCCAAATTCCACACTCATTCCTCATTTAGTGCCACCAAGGCCTGATTTAGGTTAAGAAAAGGGCAACAAGGGCTCAATCAATCCCTCAACCCATGCCTCCATCCATCCCGATTCCCCCCTTTCGATTACTCACCTGTTTGTGCATCTCGATATTCAACCCATAGGACATTTCATAGTACTGAAGGGGGGGAGGAAGATAAAAAAGACACAATAAATAAGATATGAGAGCCAGGAAGAGCTGGAATTCATTTACCAGAAGGGATTTACATAAGGCCATTACCAGAAAGCACCCCAGTCACAACTGCGCTGAAAGCCTGGGTAGCCAAGGCAATTACACCTTGTAGTAAGGCGTGTTTAGGGGTGACTGGCTGCCTCGCACAGGAGGACACTCCTTTCGACTCCTCTTTTCTCCTCCTAAGCTACTCCGGGAACACAAAGAGGCGCAGGGCTGGGTGCAGGAGCCCCGTAGAACAGGTACAGCCCGTCCTGGCCTGAACCCCAGCTTCTCAATAGGGAAAAGGGGGGTCTGCTCCCCACCCCGGGCCCAGCACTGCTACAGGGGAACACCCCAAGACCTCAATACAAAGGCAGACAGGGGCTGGATCACACTTTCAGGCCCCCCCCAAGCTCTAAATTGGGGCAAAAGAGGGGTTTATGGCTCCAAAAAAGTGACAATTTCCCCTGGGGGGGGGGGGAGGGGGCTGGGATGCCCTAAACCCCCCCATACCGGGTGCCCCAGGGCTGCAAAAGGGGTGCAGCAAACAGAAAGGGGGTGCAAACGAGGGGATGCAGCAAAAAGGGGGGAGTAGCCCGGACCCCCCCAATAACCCCCTCGAACCCGAGTCCACTGCTCCCCCCCCCCCCAAGGCTCCAGACACCGGCACAAAGGGGGTTAACAGGAAACTTGTGCTGGCGCTTCCCAGGTCTCCACTGCCCCGATGGTGGGGATGTCCCCAATGGGAGGGGGGGGGGTTTACGGGGTGCCCCCCCCCTTTTCCCCGTTCCCCAGCTCCCGTCTGGGCTGGCAGCTAATGACATTTCCAGCCTGATCCGAAATCTGATTAAAGTCTCTTACCATAACGTAATGGCGCTGCATTTCGGTCTTCTCGTTCGCCAGCTTATCATACTCCACTTTCAGGCTGGGGGGGGCGGGCAGAAAGAGGGGTTGAGACCCGGTGGTTTTGGGGTGTGGGGGTGTCTTTGAAAGGGGTTTGGGGGGGCTTCACCTGTGATACTGGGCCTGTAGGAACTGGAACTCGTCCTTGATCCGGTCGCAGGACTCGGCCACGGTAAATTTGAAGCCCGGTTGGCCCGGCTGGTGCGGAGCCTGCGGGGGGGGGGGGGAGCGGTCAGCACCGGGGGGTGAACGGGAGCGGGGGAAAGGGAGGGTTCCGGGGGGGAGCGGGACTCACCGGGTGCCGGCCCTGGGGGTACATGGCCGGGCTGGGGCGCGGTCACTGGAGCCCGCCGCGCCGAGGCTCGCTACGTGCGGTGCTGCTGCTGCTGCTGCTGCCGGTGCTCCCGGTGCTGGTGCCCGCCGGCCACGGAGCGCTCCCGGAGAGGCCGAGAACTGGAACAAAGAGAGGAGAGGAAAGTCCGTGCGGGGGGCGGAGGAGAAGGGAAAGGAAGGGAAGGGAAAAGGCGGAGGGGGGGGGGGGGGGAAGCGGGTCCGTCCGTCTCGTCGTTACCCCCCCTCTCCCCCCGGCGCAAAGCACCGCGCAACCGGAGAGGCGCTGCGCGCCCGAGGAGCTCGGCCCGGCCACCGCCGGGGACCAAGGAGCGAAGGGCCGGGACCCCCCCCCCTCCCCTCCCCGGGCCGCGGCCTCGCAGCGGAGGGAAGGAAAATAACCCCTAAAACCAGTGAAAATCAATAAAAAAGGGGTTGGGGAGGGGGGGGTGGCTCCTGCAGGGGGGGGGAAGCAAAGCCAGGAACTAACGCCGGAGCACGACGGCCATGGAGGAGAGAGGAGAGGGGGGAGAAGGCCGTACACATCCGACTTCCCGGGCGCCGCGGGCATGCGAAGTGCGAGCGGTGCCTCCGCCGCGGCTCCCCCCCCTTTTCCCCGCGCCGGGGGTGGTGGCTCAGGTCCGTGCAGCCCTCAGCCCGCGGCCCATGGTGCTGGTGCCGGTGCTGGTGCCGGTGCCGGGGATCCGGATGCTGGAGGGCGATGGCGAGGAGGGGTCCGCGGGTCCCGGTCCCGGAGCACGCGGTCCGGCCGCGCCGCCGCCGCCAGAGCGCCCGGGCGAAGCGGGGAGGGAAAGGGAAGGAGAGGGGGGGGGCACGAACAAAACCCGGGCGGCCCCTCCGGTTCCAGCCAATGGCGACGCGCCGGTCCCACGTGGGGCGGAGGAAAGAGGGCGCTGATTGGGAGCCGCTGGTGGCGACGTCACAATAACCAGCTTGTGTCTGAAACACTGTCGCGAGGGCGGCCACGCCCCATCGCCACGCCCACCAATAGGCCGCGCCTTCCGCCAAGCCACGCCCCTCCCGGTGCTCCCCCCCCTCCGCGGTCACCGGGAGCGGAACCGGCGGCTCCTCCCGCGGTACCGGGGAGGGGGGGCCCGGTTCGGAGCCGCAAAGCGGCCGTGGCCCGTGTCAATGTGCCCCGAAACACGGTACCGGGGGTACCCAGGCCCCCCCCGGGCACCGGGAGAGTGCTCGGTGCCTTTGATGTGCTGGGCCCGGGGGAGCACCGGGCTGAGGGGCTGCAGGGAGCGGGGAACCGGGGGGACCCTTCCGCTCCCGACACCGGAACCCCGGGCCCGGTTGGGCCCCGCTGTGGGGAACCGGAGGGTGCGCGGGGGGGGTTCTCCATCCGCGGCACAAAATGGCTCCTCGCCCCCCACGTCACACGGAGCCTCCCCGCCCCACGTGGGGGCCCCCTCCGCGCCAGCCGAGCCCCACCCTCGCAGACCAATCAAACGCAGCCGGCGAGCCGCGTTCTGCCACGCTATTGGTCCAACCGCCGCCGAGGCGCCGAGGGCTGTCAATCAAAGCCACGCGGGGCCGCCGCGCCGATCAAGCCTGGCAATGGCGGATTAATTAGCGCGCGACGGCGCGTCACAACACGGCCGTGCGCGGGGGGGGGGCGGCACCAATGGGAGATAGAGGGGGGGGAATGATGAATGGGGGAGGAGGGGAGAAACCCCCCCAAACCCGCATCCCTCAACCCCGCCCCTCCCCCCACTGTGTGTGTTCCCCTCCCCCCCCGTGGAACCCGCGGCTGCCCCAGCCCGCCCGTCCCCCCTCCCCCCCCTCCCGCCGCTAATTGGGTGCGTTCCGGCTGTTGACGTGACGAGAAGTGTCAGGGTCGGGCGCTGCCCATTGGCCGGCGCGGCCGGCCCCGCCCCGCTCCCACGTGGGGTCCGGCAGAGACGGAGGGAGCGGTGCGAAACCCGGTGTGGAATCCAAGAGGGGAGCCGGACTCAAGTCGGGGTGTGCGATGGGGTGTACAATGGGGTGTACAATGGTGTGTGCAATGGGGTGTACAATACTGTGTACAATGGGGTGTATTATGGGGTGCAGAGCCCCCCGCAGGACTGAAGCCACGGGGAGATGGGTACCACATGAGAGCTCCCACCCAGGCCAGCACAGAAAGTGTGGGCTCCCATTGCCCCGAGGGCACCCAGGAAACTCCAAAAGGCAGATCCCAAAGGACAGGCAATGGCACCCCAAAATGCACCGCCAGGACTGTGGGAATGGGACACATGCTGCCCATCCCC